>NC_092748.1:64570902-64893402 GCF_047496795.1 Chiloscyllium punctatum | reverse complement strand
GGATATGGAGATCTTTGGCAAGATCAGGATTTTTTGCCAATAGTTAATTGCTCTTAAACCAAATTGCTTGCTATGCATCCCACATCACTAGTCTCAGCTTCTAGAACTCTGGAATACCAATCTAATGGATTACTGCTATTACACTATCTCCCCAGCTCAAACCGTGGTCATTTAAAACAGAGGTTGAGACAGAAACTCAATCCCCATTCACAAACCTAAAGGAGATATCAAAGCAAAATACTCACTATTACTGATACAATAACCTGTCTTAATCATCGGAATGTAATACTACAATTGTTGCTTGACACTGACATCCGCCTTAAGAATGAAGTATATTCTTGACTTGGTTCTTCAATATGTTTAACTTGGTTGTACAATCCCTGTGCATCGAGTGCTGAGAATGAAAGCAATTTCAAGACTGCCCATTGGTCCTAATGATTGCATGGAGTTGTCAAGTATGTCAAATACTTGTCAAGTATGGAGTTTCAAACGAAGTGCAAATCCCATTTGTAATGTTACTCTGTACTTTATTTTGAAATGTCATGAATCAAGCAGCATTGTAAAACAATTCAGGACAGTAAATATATTGATCATGAAGTTGCTCAGTGGTTAGCACTGCTGCCTCACAACACCAGGGACTTAGGTTCGATTCCACCCTAAGGTGACTGTGCAAACTTCACACAGACGTACTCCTCTTGTCTGCGTGGCTTTCCTCTGGGTGCTCCGAGTTTTTTCCATAGTCCAAAGATGTGCAGGTTAGGTGCATTGGTCATGCTAAATTACCCATAGTGTTCATGAATGTGCTGGCTACGTGGATCAGCTGTGGAATTGCAGGGTTACAGGGATACAGTAGGGGATGGGTCTAGATGGGATGCTGTTCAGAGGGCCAGTGTGTACTTGATGAGTCGAATGGCCTACTATCACACTGTAGAGATTGTATGATGATCTTTGGTTGTGGTAAAGGAAAACTACTTGCTACTATACTGATGTAAGGCTTGTTTTTATTCAGTCAGGGGATAAATAAATACCATTACTTTTAGCTCTTTCTCAATTATCATTGGGCAGTTCTCACAAAAGATATACATAAATTCATCAGGCTTGTCTTTTGCACTGGCATGTCAGGATCCCCATCATCAAGGGTGGGGATATTTGTGGAGCCACCTCCTTCAATGAGTTGTTTAATTGTCCATCACCATTGATTTTGGGCTCACTTGTCAAGATGATGCTAGAGTAGGACACTCCAGCTGGAGCTCCTGTACCCCGTCTGTGCCTTTTCTTTCTTTCCTCTTTATTCCTCTCTTCTTTTGTCCTTCTTTTGTCCTTAGGGGAATGGAGGAGCTGGTGAAGCCTGGAGATAAATCCCGGCGCAGTGGCTGGTGTGAGGAAGCTTCCTGCGTGCAGCTGCTGGCATGAGGAATCAGTCCTATAGCAGCGGCCGGTGCGTGGGGAAGCAGTTCCGGGGCAGGGCCAGCGCTGGGGGGAGCGACAGTCCTGGGGCGGGGCCAGCGCTGGGGGGAACGACAGTCCTGGGGCGGGGCCAGCGCTGGGGGGAACGACAGTCCTGGGGCGGGGCCAGCGTTGGGGGGAACGACAGTCCTGGGGCGGGGCCAGCGCTGGGGGGAATGACAGTCCCGGGGCGGGGCCAACGCTGGGGGGAAACGACAGTCCTGGGGCGGGGCCAGCGCCGGGGGGAACGACAGTCCCGGGGCGGGGCCAGCGCCGGGGGGAACGACAGTCCCGGGGCGGGGCCAGCGCCGGGGGGAACGACAGTCCCGGGGCGGGGCCAACGCCGGGGGGAATGACAGTCCCGGGGCGGGGCCAACGCCGGGGGGAATGACAGTCCCGGGGCGGGGCCAACGCCGGGGGGAATGACAGTCCCGGGGCGGGGCCAACGCCGGGGGGAACGACAGTCCCGGGGCGGGGCCAACGCTGGGGGGAACGACAGTCCTGGGGCGGGGCCAAAGCTGGGGGGGAGACAGTCCTGGGGTGGTGGCCGGCGCTTGGGGGAGACAGTCCCAGGGTGGCAGCTGGTGCTGGGGGGAACGGCAGTCCCGGGGGGGGGGGCAGTGCTGGGGTGATGAATCTCGGCACTTACCTTGGAGCAGCTGAGTGTGGGTTTGAAGTGGACTGGAGGCTTGGAGCTGATCAGGGACAGTTGTTGGACTGGGGCCTGGTGCAGGCAGTCAGGCCAGCTGTGGAAGACCCTGCACTAAGCTTCTGCAATGTAGTATTTATTTGAATTTTGTAAAATCTGACTGTAATGTCAATCCTTTGACTACATCCTATTTCTAACTTATTCTTTAAGCACTGTAAGGTAATGCAACTACTTTCTTTTTATTCCTCTTTTGTACCTAAGATTTGTACCAAGGTACGTGTACCTAAGATGATGCCATAAGAGGCAACATTGTAAACTTTTCGCTGGACTCCTGTATGTCTGTGCTTGAGTACACATGACAATAAAGGATATTCTATTCTGTTCAATTCTATTCTACATACCCCTGTCTTATGCTGTTGTTTATGCTGCGTGGAATGCAAATAGTCTTATGTTACTGCTTCACAAGGTTGATACTTTCTTTTAGGTAAGCCTTATACTGCTTACCTTATAATGCATGCCCTTCTGCATTCTTTGAATGAGAGTTAATCTCCCTACTTGATGGTAATTACAGTGGGGGATATGCTGGGCCATTAGAATATTGAATGTTGTATTCATGCTGATAATGGCCAAAAGTAGATCATGGATGCTCAGTTTTGAATTGTTAGACCTGTTTGAAGTCTGCACCATTTAGCACAGATGTAGTACTACACAAGATTAAAGCTATCTTCAATGTGAACTTGGGACTTCATCTCCACAATGCAATGATCACAGCAACCTGTATTGTCAAGAACGAATGTAGCAGGCTACAGAATCTGTCTAGCACCTATGTCCTTTAGGATTGAGCCAATTTGGTTAGCAGTGGTGCTCCTCAGTTATTCTTGGTGATGAACATTGGGGTCCATCACTCAGAGTATATTCTGTGTGCTTGCCAACCTTGGTGCTTCTTCCAAGTGGTGTTCATCCTGGAGAGATACTGGTTCATCAGCTGAGGGGGTAGGCATATAGACATCAGCAAATTTACTTTTCCATGTTTGACCTGCTGCCAAAAGAAAAATAATAGGGTCCTAAATCAATGTTGAAAACTCCAGGGCAACTCCCTCCAGATTCAATCCCAGTGTCTGTAACCTTTGGTGGGGTCGGTCCTACTGGTAGGACAGGATATACTCAAGGACAGTGATGATGATGGGGGGTGCGGGGGCCTGTGTGTTTGTCTGAATGATGGGCTACAGTGAATATGATGTCAGGTCGTTGCTTGACCAGCCTATGGGATAGCACTCTTACATTTTTGCAAAAGACCCCAGTTAGTTAAATGAACTTTGCAGAATGAATAGGGCTGGGTTTGCCTTTGTTATCTTTAGTTCCTAGCTTGATGCCGGGTAGTCTATTTGATTTCTTAAATTGATTTAGGCTTTACAGAGGTTGTGATAAATTTGAGGGGATGGTTAGACCATTTCAGGGGATAGTTAAGGATCAATCATATCACTAAGAGTCTGGAGTCACTTGTAGCCCAGACCAGATAAAGATGGCAGATTGACTTTGCTAAAGGACATGAGTAAATCAGATGGGTTTTTACAACAATTAACAATGGTTACATGGTTGTCATTAAGCTAGTTTTTCAATTTCAGATTTTTAAATTGAAATCAAAGTTCACTATCTGCCATTGTGAAATTTAAACTTGTGTCTCCAGAGTATTAGCCTAGGGCTCTGCAGTATTTGTCCAATGATAAGGCCACTACAAAATGGCCTTCCCCTGTCTTAAAATTGGTTATTCAATGGTAGCAACTAAATACAAGTTACACTGTGATAAAAATGATCCAATATTCTGATAGCAGCTGGAATTCCCACAGACATCAGTGATAGTTTCATTAAAAATATTAATGTCTGTTGTAATTGTTTCTGACTATTTTCTGAGTCTGACCAGTCTCAAGGTGACCAAGTAGAAATTCATTCAGTGTCAGAGTAGTGTTACAGGTCAAGACATTCCCCTTGTTCATAGTCACCCTTCAGGAGATTAAAGATCCCAAAGAGACTTTGGCAGTGACTGAGGAAAGCTTAATCCATTAGGTAAATGAGGATTGGGTGCCAGGTGAGCTAGGTAAGGGGTTGATGGCATGTTGGCTAGGGATGAGGGTGGCAGAAGGATGAGGGGAAAATAGAATGCCAGGTGAGCAAAGGGGGTCACGGGATGGGTAGGCTAACAGATGGCTGCTTCGGACATGTTATGTTGGCGAGAGTGGAGTGCAGAGATGTCAGATTCAGCAGCACTGGGATGTGTCACATCAGTTTGGGGTGGGCAAAGTGGAGTGCATGTTGTCTCCAGGATTATGTGGGGATGTCAGTTTCAGCAGGGCCAGGTCAGGACAGCTGCAGGTATCTGCGCCAACAGAGCAATGTTGGCAAGTTGGTGGGGAGAGGCATGGGGTTGGGTGGTGGTGGTGGAGATCAGATGATGAAATGCAGGTATCGCTTCAGGGATGTCAGAACTCAGGGGAGTGTACGTGCACAGATTCAATTTTTTTTCTTCTTTTTTTTCTCTCTTTTTTTTTTGATTATTTTTTCTTATTTTTTAACCCCCACACTACCACCTAACTGCAGTAGTGTTTATTTTTCCCCAGCACCCATGGCTTGTGTGTGCAGGTGTGAGACACAGTGAGAGACACAAAGTGCACGAATCTTTATTCGATTTCCACCACCAGGAAGATAGGAAACACCCGAGTGGCCAGTGACAAGCACTGCCCTTCACATCAAAGGGCAGTGCTATGTGATCAAAACAGTGAAGGGGAGGGTAGGGACTAAATCAAAATATAGTTGGAGGGGGAAATAATGCACTCTACTCCCTGCAGCGCCCACCTCTCCCTGAACAACTCCAGGGTGTTGGTGGACAATGCGTGCTCCCTCTCCAAGGACACCCGGGCTCTAACATAACTCAGAAGAGGGGCAGGCAGTCGGCCCTAACGACCCCCTCCACGGCCCGCTGCCTGGACCTGTTGATGGCCAGTTTGGCCAGGCCCTGGAGCAGACCCACGAGGAGGTCTTCAGACCTGCCCTCCCTCCTCCGTACCGGGTGCCCGAAGATCAGGAGCGTGGGACTGAAGTGCAACCAAAAGCAGAGGAGGAGGTTTTTCAGAAAATCAAAAAGGGAGTGCAAACGCCCACACCCAATATATACGTGGTCCACAGACTCCACAGCGCCACAGAACAAGCAGTTGGGCTGGGAGTCCGTGAACCACCGCAATCTGCGGTTGCAAGGGACTGCTGCGTGCAACAGTGCACAGATTCAATGATGAGTCAAAGGGCCATTTTACTGGTTATCCAAGGATTAGACCAAATTACATCGTCATGCTGAGAGTACGAGGAGGACTTGGATAATGGATCCACTCCTTTAAGATGCTAACCTCTTCTCCCACCAGGTACATATGACAACGTTGTTAAGCCAGTCCTCTGCATTAACCCTTTCAAGCCCTTATATCTTTAATGCAACATTTTGAGCTGCAGTTTTTGTTATAAGTTGGAAACTTCAGGGTCATCATCAACTAGTAGATGAGTCGCCCTTCCGCCAGGCGTCGTGTTGCCATTGTCTGGCGATGGAGGAGGCCAAGGACCTGCATGTCCTTGGAGACGAGTCGCTCTTCCTCCAGGCGTCGTGTTGCCATTGTCTGGCGATGGAGGAGGTCAAGGACCTGCATGCGCTTGGAGATTCTCCTTCTCCTTAATTGCTGCCTGACCTGCTGCGCTTTTCCAGCAACACATTTTTAAACTTCAGGGTCATGCCTGCATCAGAAGGGCAACTCTTTAATTTTCTCAGCATAATGAAATATTTGCTGAAACTTGAATAAACATCCATTTTGCTAATTGCTAGCCAGATTTTTATAATAAGGGTTAACCTTAATCATCACTTCCTTTTAATCTACAATGATCAATTTTAATTGTAGGATTTTATATTCCTTTAATGATTTGCAAAATGATCAAAATAAGGATGTTGTGAAAAGATTTACAAGCATGTTGTCAGGGTTGGAGGGTTTGAGATTCAGGGAGAAGCTGAATAGGCTGTGGGGCAAATTTGCCTGGAGCATCGCAGGCTGATTGGTGACCTTATAGAGGTTTATAAAACCATGACGGGCATGGATAAGATAAATAGACAAAGTCTTTTCCCTGGGGTGGGGGAGTCCAGAACTAGACGGCATAGGTTCAGGATGAGAGGGAAAAAATATAAAAGGGACCTAAGGGGCAATTGTTTTCACACAGAGAGTGGTGCATGTATGGAATGAGCTGCCAGAAGAAGTGTTGGAAGCCAGTATAATTACAGTGTTTAAAAGGCATCTGGGTGGGTATGTAAATAGGAAGGGTTTAGTGGGATATGAGCCAAGTGCTGGCAAATGGGACTAGACTAGGTTAGAATATCTAGTTGGCATGGATGAGTTGGGCCAAAGGGTTTGTTTTCTTCCTGTACATCTCTATGAGTCTAAGGGAAGAATGGTGAATATTTACTGCTCACAAAGTAATGCTCACAATAATCACTGGAGGGCAGTATAAGCTTATTATGTTTTAATATCAACATTTTGTAGATTTAGAGCTTTTCTGGATTAGACAGTTCTTAGAATCATAGTCAAGTTGAGTTTTATGCAAAAATAATGTTTAAATGCATATGTTTTACTTATTCATTAATTCTTGATTCATTAATTTCCATTCAGATACTTTTTCGGAGTAAAGCGACTGTGATGGGATAAGTGTGGTGATAATCAAGGCCCTTCCATCAATAAGATTATATGTGTGAAATTGCTGATTCAATAAGCAAAATAGCGTCTCTTTAGTACTACTATTAAAAAACAAACTAAAGGTAACTCATTATTATGAACCAAAGTTATTCTTGAAGTGGCCAACTCTGATTAACATAAACTATGATCCAGAAACAAAACTATATCCCCTGAATCCTATGCATAGACACACAACATACAAAGGCAAATTTCTGCAGCAATGATATTTTTATACGAAGTAAAAGACAAAACCCAGAAAAATACAACAGCTGTGTAATAAGGGCTGTTCTTGTGGAGTGGAGTTAATGTCCCTACTTCTTGGCCAAAGAGCTCGAGTTCAAGTCCCACTGACTCCAGAGGTATGTAATAACATCTCAGAACAGGTTGATTAGAAAAGGTCGTGTGAATTTCCTTTCGGTGAAGCTGAATTGCTGACAGAAGCTAGAGATTGATAAAAAGTGTTCAGTTTTGATTCCACTCAACTGAATTTGAGTTGTTGACAAATGATCACAGTCTACTATATCAGCTGTTACGAGGTAGTCAGAAATGCTGCTTTTTGGAAACTTTACCAAATTTTTCTAAGATAAATGATATGAAGGGATATGGTGTAGAGATAGGTGAGCAGCCATGGTCTAGAATGGCAATGGAGGCTTTCAAATCTGAATGGCTCATTCCTGCTCCTATGTTCCTAATGAATGAGATGCTGATGTCATGGATCAGCCATGATTTTATTGAGTGCCAGTGTAGTTTCCTATATTTTTATGTATAACCCTTGTATCTAAAAACTGTCAGCCAAATTCATTGGATAATACTTGCAAGATGTAAGAAATGGCATTTAAGATTTTCTACTGCAAGTAATAAGATAATTTCCACTTCAGATGTTCATGTTAAAAAAAGGTTATCCTTTCATTGCTAATTTACTTCTGGCATTAAATATTTCTATTAAGTTAACAAAAATGCATCACAGTAGCCAGGGTGAATATGAACAGAATTTGTGATCAGACCACAAAATATATTTCAAATATTTTTAAAATTAAATACTTATGAATTTATCTAATAGTATCATAAACTACTTCAAGTGAATGAACCTGACAAGGATTGTTTGATCACTTTGATCTGAAAGAGTATTGTGAAACAGAAGAAGATAACTAATCTGTTAGGACCATTTCATGTAAATGTATAGTATAAATGTCATTTAGCTGGCTCGCAAATGTTAACTTAAAGTGCTTTTTGAAAATCTAATACGGCCGTCCAAAACTATGCCAATTCAACTAAGCACATAATGATAAAACAAAGACATGTGAAAACAAGTGAATATAAGTGGTTTGTACCTTAGCCTTTAGGTATAACCACAGGCTAGATGTTACTTGTTTTGTCATAAATTTAATCACTTTGAATCATGTAGCTATTCTTGTCTTTCTCTCATACTAATGAATGTAAGCTGTAAGTTTACCTCACGATAGTAGAATGGAACATTAAAGAAGAAATAGTGCTCTGATTGAAGAATGGTACTCTGATGGCAAATTCAGTCAAGACACAGACTCTCTGTGACTTTATAGAATATGGAAGCCTGCTAACTGATTTAAACATGTGCTTGAGACACAAGACCATAAACATGCCTTCGAGGAGAAAGTGAGGACTGCAGATGCTGGAGAACAGAGCTAAAAATGTGTTGCTGGAAAAGCGCAGCAGATCAGGCAGCATCCAAGGTACAGGAGAATCGACGTTTCGGGCATAAGCCATTCCTGAAGAAGAAGCCATCTCCTTTATTGTTATGAGGGAAGCTTTCAAAAAAGATTTTGTTGCTATAGTGAGTACACTAGTTTGGTCAGCTACTCCAAAGAGGCACTTGGAGGTCTGTCGATTAACTAACTCCCTGTGACAGACCATAGCTCACAGAACTTCTAAGCAACCAGTATCATTGTGAGTATATACTATTGCTTCCTAAATAAAGGTGCATCACATTTAGTGGCACAGAATCCAAGTTGTTGTGTGACATTGTTTCCTAGCCCAAACACTTAGACCAGGATGGGAGGTTCTTACCTATCCTTAGACAGGAGAAAGTAAAGTACAAGAAATGTTGAAGTAGGGCATCGATTTACTAAGTTGGTGGATCTGGAAAGATTAAACACAATTATTTAAATCTAAGTTAGTAGCAAGTCAATCCAGAGCATGCAGGAACTTCAGAGAAAAATTGTAGCACATCTGTTGACTGTGACTTTATCCTAGCCACTGGATTAACATGATTTCCAGGTTTCAAAGCCAATTGGTATCAAAGGGTGTGCTGATGACCTGCTTTCAACATAATTTCAACTTCATAATTCTAAGTGACATTCCAACATTTGAGTTGAAAAGTTAAAAATAGGAACAAAACATGGCAAGTGATGCCAGGAAATGTAACCTATCAAAGAATCTGCTCTGCTGAAGTGATACCTTTTTGAATGCAATACTGTGGGCTGGGAGAACCAGAGGGATCTAATGCACTGAAGTGACAGGTGTTAAAAATCAGCTAGAAACATCAAGAAGAAATGGCTGAAGATGGGCACAGGTGTTCAATGGCAAGAGTATAGATTAGATTAGATTAGATTAGATTCTCCACAGTATGGAAACAGGCCTTTCAGCCCAACAAGTCCACACTGACCCTTCCAAGAGTTATCCAACCCCCTCTGACTAATGCACCTAACGACTATGGACAATTTAGCATGGCCAATTCGCCTGACCTGCACATCTTTGGAATGTGGGAGGAAACTGGAGTACCCTGAGGAAACCCATGCAGGCATGGGATACAATGCTGAAAATGGTTAAGTTACATAATCAGGGTAGAAAGGCCAGAGCAATGACACGTCACCAACATCCTAGACTTTATGCTAGCATTGACTGAAATGTAATCATCTGCATAATAGTAACTTCAGGCATCTTAGCTTGATACTACTCACTTATTTTCTGTCTCCCATAGAATTTTCAAGCATCCCACAACCAGGAGTTCTATCATTGCTGTCAATGCCGCAGAGGAGGGGCTTACTCCCTTTGGGAGTATTCCATCACAGGAGTAATGCAAACAATGCATTACCTCAGACACTTATAGTAATATGTATGTTTCATACTAATATGTCACAGGTGAGGAGGACAAGAGGGAATATTGGAGGCAGGAACAGTGAAGGATCTCTGTTCAAAGGCACAGAACATTCCAGACTCTGCTCAGCTGGAAGCAACTGCCATTTATTGAGGGTCATTGATGGTCAGAAAACTTCTGAAATCAAAGCACTAAATCTAACACATTCTGGTAGATGTTCTAATGACACCACGCGTAATTGGAGACATGTGTCTCAAGAATGACTGGCATGATGTCACAGCCCTTGATGACAATGTCTTCACCAATGAAAAGAGTATCCCTTTGCTCAGACCAGCAAATGCAGTGATCATGACAGATGTTCACCAATGGCTATGAATGCCATGCTTTAATAGCCTGCTAACCTTGCCCTGCAGAGCTCCACAATTGTTTGTCATTGAACTCACGATGATTTTATTGCTTCATTTCTTCACTTCTTTGCTGGCAGGAAAGTATGGTTGGACAATGAGAAAGGTGGTAGTGAAAAGAGCCATGGAAATTGCAATTCAGTTCAAAGCATTTTCAGTTGCCATTGATTGATATCTCTGTGACCTTTTCTGGTGAGGAAAATGCTAATATCAATCCTCTTTCCTTTGATTGGGCCCAGGGCCTACTTGGATTGCTGTAGTAGAGGAATAACTATTACAAATGACAGCACTTTCGGTCATGTACGCACAAATGCATCGGGATAGTGATCAGTGCCACTTACACAAGATCACATGGGTTCATTTTGCTTGTTGTTCATGAGGTCTGCGCCGTAGTCCAGGCTGTAGGATTTAGGAGCTACTGGCTTGCATCCCCCAGGTACTGAGCACCATTGACTGCACACATGTGGCATGAGAGGGGCATTTTACAATGCTGCAGGATTCACCAATAAGCAGAAGTTCCATTCCATATTAATGGTCAGATGATCTTTGATCACTATAAACCCCTTCATGGAGATGTGTGCCCACTACCCCGGGAAGCTGCCACCACCCCTATGCTCTGAAGCGTTCTCATGTTTCTGATGTATTTGAGGGTCCAGGAACTTTGCGAGATTTGGTACTAGGTGAACAAGGGCTGAGACTATAGTTGATGACAGCATTTCAGAACTCCGTGACAGGTGTACGGCATAGATTTTACATTGACCATGTTTCGACCAGAACCATGGTGGAGCAGAGCATAAGGCTGCTGAAGATGCAGTTTTGCTGCTAGGACTGGTCTGGGAGTTCCTTCTAGTGTAGTCCATACAGAGTCAGGAGTTTGCATCATTCTAGCATTCTGTACTCGGAGTAAGCAATGTGGCAATGTACCAGATGGTGAGGCATGGTGGAACAGAGGCCACCTTTCAAGAAGGGGGTCAAGGATATTGCGGAGGAGGAAGCGGTCGTGTGCATGACAGAGAGCAGCTACATCGGGTGCTACAAGCCAGACTGGACCTCATTGACACCCAGTTTCTGTAGATAAGATCTGGGTTCAACGAACCATCATGGAATGTAAAATAGTCACTGGTCACCATGGAAGAACTTGGCTTGCATTATGAAGGCAAACTGCAAGTTGTACTTATTTTTGCTGGCTGTAAATAAAAGCTAATGTTTGGATTTGTCTGATTGCTTGCCTGTATGGATGTTCCCTTAAGGGACAATGACAAGTTGTGGGTCTATAGTGGCCACTGAGGGCAGAGTAGCAGTGAATTATAGAGGGTGTTTAGACAGGATGCAGTTACCAAAAAGTACCACTGTGTAGCCCGGTGGGCAAAAAGTGACTAGTATGAGAGAATGGGGTACGATGTACAGAGGAGTGTCAGTCAAGCCCGGTATGTGTTGTGAGCAGCATTGCTTTGAGTTGCTGTGCTATTATCTTGCCAGTGAGGGGCAATGCCATACTGTCAACATTTGTTCAGATGTACAATGGCCTTTAAAAGATGGTATTGGTGTCTGGGTTGCTGGTCTTTTGGCAAATCATTGAACATATTTAAGACAAAGATGGATAGTTAAGGAGGTCAAAGATTACAGAAAGAAGGCAGGAGAATGGGGTTGAGAAACTTATCAGTCATGATTGAGTGGTGGAGCAGACTGAGTGGCCTAATTTCTGCTCCAATATCTTGTGGTCTTCTGATCAAATAGCCAGTGAGTGCTGGGTTGTTCTATAAACAGCACTTTTTGTACTGTTCTCGAATTGGGCAAGATGAATACCATATGATGGGATAGGTAGTTAACTAATTTTAGTGAGATATGGTGAGAGATCACATGGGGCCCCATGGTGACAACATCACCATGAAACTCAACAAAACTGATACTAAAATGAAAAAAAAACACAAAAGATTCAGCTCAAAATGTAAGCTGTATACCCAGACATTGCAGGAGGGAAAAAAAGAAAGACCGGAATGCAGTTTGCAGCTGTGTTGCATAGAGACTGAAGGGAAATTTGACTGTTGGATCTGTGTGATGTGTTTTTTTTGAGGAGGCCTAAAATTATCCATTCTATTTTGTGCTCTGACTGACGTACCTGTAGTAATTCTCCCTTTCAAACAAAAAATAGTTTTCTGTATAATAATTATTTCTGGCTTTCTCGCCTCCCACATCAGATGTTAGAGTGTGATTTTTGGACTAAATCCATCCCAATAGAACACACTGGCCTGAACATTATCAGTCCCAGTGAGTGAGGGTTAGGAATGTAGGTAGGGAATAGAAACAGGTGGCTACGGTCCCTCTACTGTGGAGGTTTCCCATCTACAGGCAGGAGTTGGTGGATCAGAATCGGTACTCCACAGAGATGGATAGTCAATTTGCAACATTAAGGGATAATTTTACAGACTTGTCAATAATAGCCATTGGTTGATTATGGTCCCCTATTCCCACCCCCTTCAATACATCCGCATCACCACACATAGGAGACATCACATTCATGGAAACAACCTTTGTGTGGCAGTCCAGGAGACCATCAGCTTTTGGGAGGCTTCATAACTGAAAGGTGGAGTTCCAGAAAGAATGGCAGGTTCTGTAGCCAACTATAATCTTGCTTGAAGATGTTTTCCCCTCTTTCTTTCTGGTTTAATTGGCTCTTGTGCATTCTAAATTATACTTTTCAAGTGGCACCTCCAATTTGAAGCACCCAAAGGTTACCTGTCTGCTACAGTGGCACCCACTTCTGGTTGGATTATTTAATTTGGATTCAAAGTTGACCATCCTCTGATAACAGCCAGCAGAGAGGCTTCCTGTAACCCCCCTTACTGACCACGCAGGCATGTTAGGCAAGCAATTGCCAAATCAGTCCCAAATCAGTGCCTGGTGGCTCAGAACTGTCACATAGTGGAGGTTTGGAATCCCCATTTTTGTCCCACCATCAGGATCTCAAACCATGGTAAACCACACATCTATTTCTTTCAGTGACTTTAAATAAATCCTGAAGTCCTCAATGGTGGACAAAGTAGCAATCGCCAGAAATCTGTTGAATCTTTCATCATCATCTTTCCAGTAAACTAGGATATATTTGTTTTAACCGACTGCAGTAAAGCTACTTCGTACATGTGTGTTCTTAGATTCTTTATGCTCACGTGGATTTATGATTTTCAAGTACATGTCCCTCTATTTGTTGTTTATGGTTGGTTCAAGGTTTAGTGAAGTTACCTCATTAATGCAATGCCCTTGTTGAAACTAAAGAGAGTACCAGCCAGTTGTGCTGATGCTATGGCAACCCAAGGTTTCCTTAGTTACGAGCGTTGTGTGTATGAGCAGCTCACTACACTGGATGCACAATTGCTCATGAGGGAGGTTGCTGTCACCATCCTCTTTAAATATAGCAAACCACAGGACCTGCTTGGTCTAGTGCAGCAAGGGAAAACTCTTACTTCCTCTAATTAGAAGAGTTTCTTATAAATTACTGCACTTTATCAATGCAACCTGCAACTAGTTGCTACCATTGATGTTGTTATAGTGAATTTGAGGAAGAGCAGGTGCTCGGTCTCATTTCTTTGAGACCTGAGGCCTGTTCAGCCCACAAGCCCATGTGACATCAGCACAAAGGGTGATGCTCATGGCACTCCTCAGTATCAACCCTTTCATATGAATGTACGACATTTGTTTGTCAAATAAATGTCTGTTAAATGTTACTCTGTATTCCTCTTTCACAGTTTACAGTTTAATGTGATTTAGCCATCTTTAAGATTACTTGAATGACTCTCATTCTTCTTCTTGTCATGGATATTTAAAACCATTTCTTTCCTCAAAGGACAAAGATAATTTAAATATCAAATAAAGATAGTTTATGCAAATTCAATACAGCTTCACTCGGCCCAGTGGGAGTCATGTCAGTTTTGTGGACTTTCGTCTTTAACAATACAAAATATTAAGTGCTGGATTTTCCTGCAGGAGACAGGGATCTGGATCAATCTCATGAAGTGGCCGTGTCAGGTTACAGGTTACCAGAAAGGTACCCACAGCCTTAATTATCTAGAAAGCTGGTCTGCTCTCCTGGTCATTTCACCATAACCGAACCTGACATGGAGGTGGTTCAGCTCTGGACCAGGCCTGACCCACCCCACTATCCCGTTTATTTTTGGAAAATTATGAATTTGTTTGTAATTGTTGATCAAAAACATTGAATTTGTTGAGAAGGACCAGCTGTAATTTGGGCGCACCTCAGCATCTGACTCCCTCATGCCAATGGGAAAGTTTATTTGGGGTTGAGGATGTGCCAGAGGAGAATGAGAGACCCACTCCATTTGCAGAACTCTTTTCATCCTTAGTTTTGTCACCACCTAATGACCAGCTTTGTTCCAGCTCCCAGTGACAACGGCTGCAGAGGTACAGATAGACCTGGCCCAGAGGAGGTGCCAATCCATAAGTTCCTCCAAGGTGAAGGTGGCTGCCATGGTCTTCACAGTGGCACAGCCAGAGATGTGAACAGGGTACATCCATCACCTCCAGAGCAAACAGGGAGCACAATGTAGAAAAGTTTGAACAAAGGCACAATATCAGTAGATCATTTACTGAATCACTGCGGTGTATTGTAAATATTGCCTACTAGTATTACGTTTTACTCACTATGTAAATAAATTTTATCTCTAATAGGATGCAATGCATTGTGCAAAATGGTCATAACTGCTTGGAAACAAAAAGAAACTCTCACTGGTGACTTGTCACAGTATTGCATCTCTCAGTGGTGAGGAGATTACATACACTGATTACATATGATTGTCTTTCCTGTAGCAGTGCATGCTCACTCCCTGGTCCATTATGTGGTTGCTCCTGCAGGCCTCGGAGTTCAGTAGCTGAAACTTTGTAGGATCTGATTGCCTCTGGAAGTGATCATTTCATGGACAGACCTTGTTGTGATACCTTGGACCCACACTGAAGGGTCTCCCTATAAGACCACTGCCCATCCTTTGCCTTGACCTGCTTATTATCTTGTTCCTCTAAAGTCGTTGCACATTCCTCCGCCTCCATTTCTTCAAAGCTTTTACTTCCCTTTGCTGACCAATGTTGTAAAACGATTATGGAGTAATCCTGGCCAGTAAGTATTGCAAGGCACTATCTGGGGAGTCTAGGCAATGAAAGTTCATCTTGTAGAATGCTGATGAAATGCTTGATGAGAGGTTCTTGTCAGCAGGTGGATGTCAATGGACTGTTTTTGGTGCTCAGTTCATTGCACATGTGCATGGATGAAGAGTCATCACCTCAGAAGATAGCCCTTGACTCCTGGGGGATGGATGGCAGAGAACGCACATTCATACATTCAAAGAGTTATAGAGGCATACAGTATGGTCCAACTAGTCCATGCCAATCATGTTCCTCAACTAAATTAATCCCACCTGCCTGATCTTGCCCATATCCCTCCAAATCTTTCCTATTTATGCACTTATCCAAATGTCTTTTAAACATTGTATCTGTACCTCCATCTATAACTTCCTCTGATGGTTCATCCCACATATGAGCTGCTTACTGTTTAAAAAGTATTTCCACTCATGTCCTTTATAAAGCTTTCTCCTCACCTTAAAAATATGCCCCCAAAAATAAATCTCAGTAAGATCACCTCTCAGTTGTTTCTGAGTTCAGGAGGCTCGATCAGCAGGGAATTGATGTAGTTTCCAGTTTGAAAATGAGAACACATACGACAATCAGCTTTGTGCAATTGACTCTGAAATGCTGTAGACATTCACAAGTGGGTCCTGAAATGATCCAAAGACAAAGAAACCAAAGGCCGCAGTTACCTTGACTGGAGGAATGGTATGAAGATCTCATTGACAAGTTCTGATATCTGCAATCATCTTCCTGGAGCAACACAGACTTCCTCATTGCTAACTTTCTGATGTGATCAGGTAGCTTCAATTGTTCCAGTAGATACCAGTTGTTGAGTGCTCCCTCCTTCTCTGTGTAGATATGTACCTCTGATGCTCAAAGACCCTTATGCGTGCAATCATTGCAATGTCCATGGTCTCTAAGTACGTTGGTGCATTTTCAAGTGCACCCTTCTTTTGTTCAAGTAATTTCTGGCAGACACATTCAACATCCTGGCATCCAAATGCTTGTAGTTATGTTCCAAGCACCTGTGGTGACAGCACCTCACCCTTGCCTCTCTCACATCCTTTGGTGAGGTTCCTTAACTTTTCAGTCCATACAGTCTGATTTTCAGATTCCCAAAAAAATCCAAAGCTAAAAAGCTTTCCCTGCCTTTTGATACCATCATGCTACTGTACATACCTCCATTCATTGAACACAACTGCCAAGGGTTCCTAATTTCTGGGAATATTAGAAAAAACTTCATCGGTGTCTAACTTGAGCCTTTTTTATGAGCCACAGTGTATATAACGGAAATCTTACAGATATGGGTCTCGTACACCATCTACATTCTTTCTCTCACTTAGCCATGTGACTTGTGCTGAAAATAGAGGGAAGACTTCCAGCTGTTCTGCTTGGCCACCATTTTATTTCATACCTGCCCACCCCTTCCAAATGAATTCAGGACAGGAAAATCTGGTCCTTATAATCCAAAGTAACAATGGACAGAACAGAACTGCCTCATCACAAGCCAAAGTAGACAAGCAGGGGGCTGGAACAGCACAGCAAGTTAGGCAGCATCAGGAGGCGGAGAGGTCTGATGTTTCAGGTGTAATCCTTCTTCAGGACTTGGGGTGGGGGTAGGCGGAGCTGTGGATAGTGGTCTAGTTGGTGGGGGGAGAAGGATTATGTATGGGGAGAGAAGTGGAGTGGTGAGGTAGTGACAGGTGAATACAGGTGGTGGGTGCAACTTGGTTGGTTGATGGGAGGAATGAATCTGATTGGTTGCTGGAAAGGAGGGGTCGGTCAGAGGGATGGAAGGGAGGAGGCGGGGCTGGAAAGAGAGTCAGGGAATGAGTGTGAAGGTTATTTGAAATGGAAAAGACCAAGGATGGACATGTCGAAGAGGGAATGGGAAGGGAAATTGAAATGGGCGGTGACCGGGAGGTCAAGCTGGTCCTTACGGGCCTGGCTGAGATGCTCGGTGAAAAGTGCCCTTAGTTTACGTTTGGTCTCACCAATGTAGAGAAGACCACATCAGGAGCAATGGATATGATAAACTAGGTTGGAGGAGAGACAGGTGAGCCTCTGTTTCACCTGGAAGAACTGTTTGGAGCCCTGGATGAAGGTGAGGGAGGTGGTCTGCCAGCAGGATTTGCATCTTTTATAGTTCAGGAGAAGGTACCTGGGATTTTAAGGTGGGGAGCACAGAGTTAGTGGGGAGGGTGGTGCAAACCAAGGAGTGGTGATGGCAAAGGTCCTTGCAGAAGGCAGAGAGGAGTGGGATATGCAAGATATTCTTGGTGATGGGGTCTAATTGGAGTTGGTGGAATGCAGAGACTGGTGGGGTGGAATATAAGGACATGGGAGACCCTGTCTTTATTATGTTTGGAAGGGCGGGATTTAGAACAGTAGAGTGGAGGATGGAGGAGGTGTGGTGGACAGCTGTATGGATGACAGAGGAGGGAAAAGCACATTGTTTAAAATAGGTGGACATCTGGGATGTTTGGAAGCAGATGAAATGAGTATGGAGACATTGGGAAAATGGAATGCAGGGTGGGAGGAGGTGTAATCCAGGTAGCTATGGGAGTCTGTGGGTTTGTAGTAAATATCAGTTTGTGAAATGTCACTGGAGATGGAAACTGAGAGGTCGAGGAAGAGGAAAGAGGTGTCCAAGATGGCTCAAGTGTCCCTAACACAATCCATGCAAGGTCACCAATTTAATTACTTTAAATTGATTACATTTCCTTGATCTAAATACTTAAAGTTTTGCATTAACTTCAGACGCATGTATATGACCCAAAAGCATTTCTACTTCACATTCTTTTAAATGAACGAAATGAAAAAGTTATTGGTCATCTGGTCATTTCTAACAGTCTTTAGTTTTATCATTCAACCAATACGACAGGTTGATATTAACTACCTCCAATTTCTATACAAAATTAATTTATTTGGAAATTGTAGACAATCTGATAAATGAGCTAAGATCATGTCAGCTTCGAAATCTGTTTGCTGCAGATGAATAGGGTCTGATCATGGTTTGGACCCCTGACTGTGAGGCTGTAAAGCCAACACAAGTTCAAGGCAATATACTTGGGCATTGAAGGAATTTGGTCATGCGCCTCATTTGCAAGATTGGTTTGATAGGATTGTGTCATTCCTCCAAAGACAGCGTGGCATTACTTTCATCTCTGCTGTCTCCCTGATATCTTCAGTACATGGGATTGAAGCAAGCTACTGGCAGGGGGAGTGCAAGTGCAAGCTTCCTACGAAAATGGGTAATTACTGTTGCTCTTCTTTGCCCCACAAGAAGATGTTACAGATCATGTAATCATAGCATGATTGCATGATCTATAACATCATATAGGACACAGTGAATGTAGTCGATGGTATCTTTTGATCCATCCAATTATTCCCGTTCCTCTGTTTTTTTTCCATAAAGTCCAATAAATACTTACTTTCAAGTATTTATCCCAATCTCTTTTATAAGTTGTGATTGATTATACCGCTACCATTGTTTCAGGCACTGCATTCCAGGTCATTAATAATATGTTATATAAAGGAAAAGGATTGAGGATATAAAAAATGATTTCAGGGAGTTAGGGTGGAAGCTGCAGAGCAGGACAAACAGAGTAGTGTTCTCAGGTTTACTACCAGTGCCACGAGATAGCGAGGCGAGGAACAGGGAGCGGCGCAGCTTAACACATGGCTGCACAGCTGGTGTAGGAGAGAGGGATCCAGATATGTAGATAATTGGGATGCCTTCTGGGGAAGGTGGGACCTGTACATGAAGGACGGGTTGCACCTGAATTTAAAGGGGAACAATGTCCTGGGTGGAAGGTTTGCTCGAGTGGTTCAGCAGGGTTTAAACTAGTATGGCAGGGGGGTGGGAACCTGAGCTATAAAACGGTGGTGAGAGTTGATGGAGATGAGGCAATAGCAAGAGGTAGCACAGCCAGTGGGAAGGAATTTCCTGGGAAAGAACAAGGGGATCGGTTAAAGTGTGTTTGCTTTAATGCAAGGAGTAACAGGAATAAAAGTGATGAGCTTAGAGCATGGATCAGTACCTGGTGCTATGATGTTGTGGCCATAACAGAGACGTGGGTTTCTCAGGGGCAGGAATGGTTGCTTGATGCTCCAGGGTTTAGAACATTTAAAAAGAATAGCAAGGGGGGAAAGGAGGAGGGGGTATAGCATTGCTAATCAGAGAGGGTATCACAGCTACAGAAGTTACCATTGTCAAGGAGGGCCTGCCTACTGAGTCAGTATGGGTGGAAATTAGGAACAGTAAGGGAGCAGTCACCTCATTAGGAGTTTACTACAGGCCCCCCAATAGCAACAGGGAAATTGAAGAAAGCATAGGTCAGCAGATTTTGGAAAAGTGTGAATGTAGTAGGGTTGTTATAATGGGCGACTTTAACTTTCCCAATATTGATTGGAACCAGTTTCCAGCAGATGGTTTGGAAGCAGCTGTTTTTGTAAGGTGTGTTCAGGAGGGTTGCCTAATTCAGTACGTTGACAGGCCGATGAGGGGAGAGGCCATTTTGGATTTGATGTTCGGCAATGAGGCGGGCAGGTGTCAGATCTTGCGGTGGGAGAGTATTTTAGTGATAGTGACCACAATTGCCTCATATTCTACATGGCTATGGAGAAGGAGAGAAGCAGGCACAATGGGAGGATATTTAATTGGGGAAAAGGAAACTATGGTGCTATCAAAAGTGAGTTGGGAAGCATGGACTGGGAGCAATTGCTCCATGGAAAGGGCACGATAGAGATGTGGAGACTGTTTAAGGAACAGTTGTTGCGAGTGATGCATAAATGTGTTCCTCTGAGACAGGCAAGAAGGGATAAGATAAAGGAACATTAGATGACGAGAGTAGAGGAGCTTCTCATCAAAAGAAAGACAGCAGCTTACGTAAGGTGGAGGAAGCAAGGGTCTTGCTCAGCTCTAGAGGATTACAGGCAGGCGAGGAAGGAGCTCAAAAATAGTCTGAGGAGAACCAAGAGGAGGATCAAAAAAGGCTTGGCAGGAAGGATTAGGGAGAATCAAAAGGCATTTTACACATATATGAGGAATAAGAGAATGATCAAAGAAAGAGTAGGGCCGATCAGAGGTAGCATAGGGAACTTGTATATAGAGTCTGAGGAGGTAGGGGAAGCCCTAAATGAGTTTTTTGCTTCTGTCTTTACTAAAGAAAAGGACCTTGTAGTGAATGAAACCATTGAGGAGCAGGTAAGCATGCTGGAACGGATAGTGATTGAGGAAGCTGATGAGCTAAAAATTTTGACAATCATTAAGATTGACAAGTTGCCATGCCCAGACCAGATTTGTCCACAGCTGCTTTGGGAAGTGAGAAATATGATTGCTTCACCACTTGTGAAAATCTTTGCATCCTCACTCTCCACCGGAGTCGTACCTGAGAACTGGAGGGAGGCAAATGTAATTCCTCTCTTCAAGAAAGGAAATAGGGAAATCCCCAGCAATTACAGACCAATCAGTCTCATGTCTGTGGTCTGCAAGGTGTTAGAAAGGATTCTGAGGGATAGGATTTATGACCATCTGGAAGAGCATGGCTTGATTAAATGCAGTTAGCACGGCTTTGTGAGGAGCAGGTCATGCCTCACAAATCTTATTGAGTTCTTTGAGGATGTTACTAGACAAGTTGATGATAGTCAAGCGGTAGATGTGGTGTATATGGACTTCAGCAAGGCATTTGATAAGGTTCCCCATGGTAGGCTCATTCAGAAGGTCAGGAAGAATAGGATACAGGGAAATTTAGCTGTCTGGATACAGAATTGGCTGGTCGACAGAAGACAGCGAGTGGTAATGGAAGGAAAGTATTCTGCCTGCAAGTCAGTGGTGAGTGGTGTTCCACAGGGCTCTGTTCTTGGGCCTCTACTCTTTGTAATTTTTATTAATGACTTGGATGAGGAGATTGAAGGATGGGTTAGCAAGTTTGCAGACGACACAATGGTTGGAGGTGTTGTTGACAGTATAGAGGACTGTTGTAGGCTGCAGCGTGACATTGACAGGATGCAGAGATGGGCTGAGAGGTGGCAGATGGAGTTCAACCTGGATAAATGCGAGGTGATGCATTTTGGGAGGTCAAACTTAAAAGTTGAGTACAGGATTAAAGACAGGATTCTTGGCAGTGTGGAGGAACAGCAGGATCTTGGTGTGCAGGTACATAGATCCCTTAAAATTGCCACCCAAGTGGACAGGCTTGTTAAGAAAGCATATGGTGTTTTGGCTTTCATTAACAGGGTGATTGAGTTTAAGAGCCGTGAGATCTTGTTGCAGCTCTATAAAACTTTGGTTAGACCGCACTTGGAATACTGTGTCCAGTTCTGGTCGTCCTATTATAGGAAAGATGTGGATGCTTTGGAGAGGGTTCAGAGGAGGTTTACCAGGATGCTGCCTGGAATGGAGGGCTTATCTTATGAAGAGAAGATGACTGAGCTTGGACTTTTTTCATTGGAAAAAAGAAGGAAGACAGGGGACCTAATTGAGGTGTACAAGATAATGAGAGGCATAGATAGAGTTGATAGCCAGAGACTTTTTCCCAGGACAGAAATTGTTAACACGAGGGGTCATAGTTTTAAGCTGTTTGGCGAAAGGTATAGAGGGAATGTCAGAGGCGGGTTCTTTAAGCAGAGAGTTGTGAGAGGATGGAATGCGTTGCCAGCAGCAGTTGTAGAAGCGAGGTCATTGGGGATATTTAAGAGACTGCTGGACATGCATATGGTCACAGAAATTTGAGGGTTCGTACATTAGGTTCACCTTACATGAGGATCAATGGTCAGCACAACATCATGGGCTGAAGGGACTGTTCTATGCTGTACTGTTTTATGGATTAGTGGTGCTGGAAGAGCACAGCAGT
Organism: Chiloscyllium punctatum; assembly: GCF_047496795.1. Lineage (NCBI taxonomy): Eukaryota > Metazoa > Chordata > Chondrichthyes > Orectolobiformes > Hemiscylliidae > Chiloscyllium > Chiloscyllium punctatum. The sequence continues at coordinate 64,871,086 of NC_092748.1, read as the reverse complement.
TCAGGCAGTATCCAAGGATGCTGCCTGAACTGCTGTGCTCTTCCAGCACCACTAATCCAGAATCTGGTTTCCAGCATCTGCAGTCATTGTTTTTACCTGTACTGTTTTATGTTCTATAAAATAAATTCTTATTTTTCCACAGTTACTGTTGAAAATTATTATTGCTTGAATAAATAATTAAAACCTAAGAGTTGACAACTTTGAGCACACTGTAGGAATCTGAATGTGGCAATATTTAAGCTTCATTAGTGATAGATTTTCTGAAAGGATCTTTAGTAGAGGCCAGAACAGGTTAAAGATATTAAAGCCATCATGCTTACTTTAGCTATCAACTGAGAATTCCTAGAAGAGGCCCCAAGGATTTGGATGCAGAGCCAACACCTGCACAGATTGTCCTAATGCTACATCAATATAAATTGTACCTGCTTCTCACACATTCATACTAACTTCAACCTTTGAAATATATACATAAAATCAAAGTTGAATATGCACAGACAAAGCAATGAAGCTTTTTTATTAGTCTTGTTTCTTTAGCCCTTTTAAATAGTTTATTTCTATTTTTAATTTTAAATTTAAATTTTAATTATTTCATTTTAAAAATTGATGCCTGCTTTTGTTTTTGAGTGCAGTAAATTAAGAAACAATCTGATTAGCATAAATTTCTGATTCATACAACACCATTTGAAACAAGATAAAATCTTAGTGCTTGTCTGACTATTGAGTCTTAGTTTGGATAAAATTTTAAAACAAATCAAAATAATATGAGAGGCTATTATTCTTTACACACTGGAGTACTGGGGAAAAAAACCTGCTAAAATGTTTTCCTTCCCACAATTATTGACATATCAGCATTCACTTACATTTAATTGAAATAAAGCCCTTCTAATTTTCTGAATTGCTGAGTCTTTCTCGACAAATTTGATATTGGTAAAAATCCAATATTGCTATTTCAACTTGCGAAACAGAAAAGACAATCAAATACTGGTTTCTACTAAAATATGATGTGAATACTAATTCAGAAATTTGAATTTTAATGAGGGAATAACAGGTTCTACATAAATTTTGTTTTCAAAGTAACACATAAACATTATAACAAAGTCAAAACCAAGTTGTGGAGGTAAAATTAGTCTTGTACTTAAAATATTCAATAACAGATTGCCAAGTTGTTTTACATCCCAGCTGATTTTCATTTTAGTTGAATTTGATAAAAAATAAAAATATGTGAGGTATGAAAGGGCTTGCAGATTTACTATTGCCTGTTTTGCATTATTCTAGATGACTGATTTCACCTCCACATGTCTATTTGTTCAACACTGTCACGCTTTCTGTATTCAAATTAATTGACGGGAACATGAGTGCTTTTCAGACTGAATCGTCTGCTAACAATAATGAATGTTAACTTCCCTATTAACATGAAACCCTTTTTCTTTGGTTTTCAAAGCAGCCTCTAGGTTAGTTACTATGCACGAGTTATAGGCACCCTGTGGCTCTTTCCTGACAAAAAAATCTAAATTTTGTGCCAAAAGTAGAATCATTTGACTTTCTAAAATACTTTATAAAAATGAGAAACAAAGCAAAATCCAGATTCAGAATCTCAAAGTTATATTGTTGTACCAGTTACAAGCTTCTTTTTATCTTTTATCTTTTTATCATGATGTTCAGGAGGGTTTCCTTGCTCAGTATGTCGACAGACCGACGAGGGGAGAGGCTATTTTGGATTTGGTGCTCGGCAACGAGCCATGACAGGTGTCAGATCTAGTGGTGGGAGAGCACTTTGGTGACAGTGATCACAACTGCCTCACATTTAGCATGGCCTTGGAAAGTGAAAGGAGCAATTACCGAGGGAAGAAATTCAATTGGAGAAAAGGAAATTATGACACTATCAGACAGGAGTTGGGAAATATAGAGTAGGAGCAATTGTTCCACAGAAAGGGCACAGTAGACATGTGGAGACTATTTAAGGAGCAGTTGTTGCGAGTGATGCACAAATTTGTTCCTCTGAGACAGGTAAGAAGGGGTAAGATTAAGGAACCTTGGATAACGAGAGCAGAGGAACTTCTCGTCAAAAAAAAAATTGAAGGCAGCTTACGTAAGGCGGAGGAAGCAAGGATCTAGCACAGCTCTAGAGGATAACAGGCTTGCTAGAAAGGAGCTCAGAAATGGACTGAGGAGAGCCAGGAGAGGGCATGAAAAAGGCTTGGCAAGACAGATTAGGGAGAACCCAAAGGCATTTTACTCATACTTGAGGAATAAGAGAATGATCAGCGAGAAGGTAGGGCCGATCAGGGATAGCGGAGGGAACTTGTGCGTGGAGTCTGAGCAGATAGGGGAAGCCCTAAATGAGTTTTTTACTTCGGTTTTCACCAAGGAAAAGGAACTTATGTAAATGAAAACTTAGAGAAGCTGGGATACAGTCTTGACCAGATCAAGATTGATGAAGTTGATGTGCTAGAAATTTTGGAAAACATTCAGATTGATAAATCCCCAAGGCCAGACCAGATTTATCCTAGGCTGCACCAGGATGCGAGAAAGGAGGTTGCTAAGCTGCTGGAGAGAACATTTGCCTCCTCACTCTCCGCGGGAGTCGTACTGGAGGATTGGAAGGAGGCAAATGTTTTTCCTCTTTTCAAGAAGGGTAATAGTGAAATCACTGGCAAGTACAGACCAGTCAGTCTTATTTCTGTGGTCAGCAAAGTTTTGGAAAGAATTCTGAGGGATAGGATTTATGACTATTTGGCAAAGCATAGCGTGAATAAAGGTAGTCAGCATGGCTTTGTGAGGGGCAGGTCATGCCTCACAAATCTTATTGAGTTGTTTGAGGAGGTGTCAAGACAGGTCAATGACAGTCGGGCAGTGGATGGATTTCAGCAAGGCATTTGATAGGGTTCCCCACAGTAGGCTCATTCATAAAGTCAGGAAGTATGGGATGCAGGGAGATTTGGCTATCTGGATTCAGAATTGGCTGGCTGACAAAAGGCAGAGAGTGGTTATAGATGGTAAGTATTCTGCCTGGAGGACAGTATAGAGTAGGGTCCTGTAGGGCTCTGTACTTGGGCCTCTGCTCTTTGTAGTTTGAGGGATGGGTTAGTAAATTTACAGATGACACAAAGGTTGGAGGTGTTGTCGATAGTATAGAGGGCTACTGCAGGCTGCAGCGCGACATAGACAGAATGCAGAGCTGGGCTGAGAAATGGCAGATGGAGTTCAACCTGGATAAATGCAAAGTGATGCATTTTGGAAGGTCGATCTCGAATGCTGAATGTAGGATTAAAGACAGAATTCTTGGCAGTGTGGCAGAACAGAGGGATCTGTGTGTGCAAGTACATAGATCCCTCAAAGTTTGCCACCCAAGTGGATAGGGTTGTTAAGAAAGCATATGGTGTGTTGGCTTTCATCAACAGAGGGATAGAGTTTAAGAGCCGTGAGGTTTTGCTGCAGCTCTACAAATCCCTGGTGAGACCACACTTGGAATATTGTGTCCAGTTCTGGTCGCCCTACTATAGGAAAGATACAGAGGTTTTGGAGAGGGTGCAAAGAAGGTTTACCAGGATGCTGCCTGGACTGGAGGGCTTGCCTTATGAAGAAAGGTTGAATAGGCTCGGACTTTTCTCTCTGGAGAGAAGGAGAAAGAGAGGAGACCTGATAGAGGTGTACAAAATAATGAGAGGAATAGATAGAGTCAATAGCCAGAGACTTTTCCCCAGGGCAGGACTGACTAGTACGAGAAGTCATAGTTTAAAGATATTAGGGGGAAGGTATAAAGGAGATGTCAGAGGTAGGTTTTTTACACAGAGAGTTGTGAATGCATGGAATGCGTTGCCAGCTGTGGTGGTGGAAGCAGAGTCACTGGGGACATTTAAGCGACTGCTGGACATGCAAATGGATAGCAGTGAGTTGAGGGGTGCGTAGGTTGTTACTATATTTTACATTAGCATTAAATCTTGGCACAACATCGTGGGCCAAAGGGCCTGTTGTGTGCTGTACTTTTCTATGTTCTATGTTTTATGTTCTGAAAGCAGGGTTTTGAGTACCGGGAAGTCAGAGGTTTCTGCTAGAATCTAAAACACTTTCTTCCATTGGTGAAAGTGCAAACATTCATTTAGACAGTGAACTGGAAGTCTGGAGTGCTATAGGCACTCTTTCAATGTAATTTGTTGTACCATTATACACTCTTGCTTTATGAACAATAGCATAAAAAATGTACATGGTTAAAAATGCCACCTCTTGTTTGTTATCAAGTATCTATTATTCACGTCAAAGGTAATCACCACAAATTCCTTGATATCATAAATTGTGGGAAAGCTTGCTTCTCGGGCAACAAATTGTAAAATCCAAATAGTCAATTCATAGTACAGAACTTGAGTACAGAGGAACCTCAATTATCCGAATGACACAGGCATGGATATTTTGTTTGGATAATCGAATGTTCAGATAATCAAATGCCGGATAATGTAGTTTAGACAAGCATCAGGACCTTGCGAGATTTTCCACATCATCCAAAATTTGGATAATCGAATGCCGCATTATTGAGGTTCTTCTGTATTGCTGAAATGTGACTCATTTTGCCTAATCTTTTGTCTTGCATTCATCAGAACAATACACCAGAACACCAATTCAAGGGGAAAACAGTCATTTATACTGCATGAGAGGAGAGTACTAATTGATTAGCAAGTAGATGCTGGTTGGTAGAGGTATTGCCATGGAGAAAGTGAGGACTGCAGATGCTTATGCCCGAAATGTCAATTCTCCTGTTCCTTTGATGCTGCCTGACCTGCTGCGCTTTTCCAGCAACACATTTTTAAGAGATATTGCCATGGAAAGCACACTCATCAATGCTGACTGACAGATTTCAGCCAAGCTTTCTTTAAAGTTTTAAAACAGATAGTTGACCTTGATTGGTCAGTGGTCGCTATGAGAAATGAACCATTGACTGTCAAAAATTGGAGTGCTGAGAAAGCACAGCCAGTCAGGCAGCATCCAAGGAGCAGGAGTGTCAATGTTTCAAGCATAAGCTCTTCATCAGGAACGTGGGGTGGGGGTGCGGGGAGGTGGTCGTGGGGAAAGGCGGCTGAGAGATTGATGGAAGGAGTTGGGGCTGGGGGAGAAGGTAGCTGGGATTTTGATAAGTAGATAAAAGTGAGGGGTTGATGGTGATAAGTCAGAGTGGAGGGTCTATATGACAGGTCTAGTTTCATTTCTGGTCAATGGTAACTTGCAGGATGTTGATAGTGGGTGATTCAGTGATGGTAGCAAATGTCAAGGAGTGATGGTTAGATGTTTTCTTGTTGGAGATGGCTCTTGTGTGGCACAAATGTTACTTGTCACTTGTCACCCCAAATGTGGATATTGTTGTCCAGGGCTTGCTGCATTTTGGCATGCACTGCTCCAGTGCCTGAGGAGTTGTAAATGGTGTTGAACATTGTACAATCATCAGCAAACATCCCCTTATGATGTCAGGAAGTTAGTGATGGAACAACAGAAGATGATTGGGCCTGGGTCACAACCATGAGAAATACCTGCAGAGGAATCCTGGAGCTGAGATGTCTGACTTCGAACAACCACAACCATCTTCCTTTATGCTTTGTATGTCTCCAACTAGCAGTGTGTTTTCCCCTAATTCCCATTGACTCTAGTTTTGCTAGGGCTCCCTGTTGCCCTGGTATCTATAGCATTTCCATCGAGACTGGAAGAAATTGCAATTCTGACCCAAATCGCTTTTCATCTCCACAGAAGCAGAATCCCTGGTAATAGAAAACTCGGTTATACTGATTCACCAAGTAGAACGGATTTGCTGACTGCACTTTTTAAATTATTCTCTGGTGTTTCTTACAGTAGCTGGCTTTCTTAACAGGGCTTAAAATCCATACAACATCAGCTGAACATTTCTGACACCATGTTGTACTTGTTGGCTTTAATGGTGTTCTTGCCTGGATATGGAAAACAACTATGTCAGAGGTCACATGATTGTAGGCTTTTGTTCCGACAGTTCCCGGCAAGTTGGGTTTATTCTGGATATCAATAACCCAAGGGAGTTGTAACAATTATTAAAACAAAGTACACTACAAAAAAATACTGCAATGATAGCAATACATCACAAGCTTAGCCACACGATACCTACAGTCAAATTTACACAGGTTTACATGGACTTTAACCAAGGATCAGACTGAAACAGATATCAGCCTGTTCCATCTCAAGCTCCAGTCACCTACCAGGTGACCCCTCCTGAGCTAGTCAACTATTGCTCTGAGGCAAGCGTTCTTATAATCTTATTCCATACAAGCTAGCTCTGTGTTCAAACCTTGACAATGTCCAATCACCAGCCATTTGATCACTGCAAAATTCCAAATGTGTCACATACCATGGCTGGTTTGATCAATTACTTAATAAGACTAGATTGTTTTTTTTTTCGCAGGAAAGAAGCTTTTCTTCTGGTTTTAATAAACTTTGACCTCACTTTTAGCTTGCTCATGCTGTTGCTACCTTTATGTCATCCAGTCAACCATGTATCATTTTCACAGCACAATTCTGTGTCAAGCACCGACTCTGTTTAAGTGATAAATAGTACACATTCTCACATCTAATGCATTGGTCTACTTTTAACAGGACTTCAACCTTTTAGACCTACTATTTAGTCCATTTCTGTTGCGTATTAAGGTCAAAAAACTTGTAAATTTTCCAGAGTTCTGCTGGACCATCGGGATGCTGTCTGATCAGAGAGAGGTAACTTAAGGGTCCCCACATCTTAGGTAAGGAGAAAGGAGTCAGAACTTTCAGAACCAAAAGCATCTAGACCAACTGCTCAACTGCCGAGGTCAGCACTACAGGATTCATCGAACTTAATGGCCACAAAGTTTCACCGCGTACTCCTCACAGACCAGTGAAATAATTATTTGTAAATCTTTTCCCAGCTGTTATGGTTTCCTCACTTCTCATTTTTAATCTGTGTAGGTGTGTATAACTGATTATAAATCAGTTTATGCATGGTATGGTTTTCTTTAAAGTGCCTGAAGTCCCTTGACATCCTCCGGATTTGACATTTCATGATCTCTGTCAGGAATGAGTATAACCCACATGTGAATTTTTCAAACGTTCATTGAGGTGCAGTCTCAGAATTTACATTTCCAGCTATCACTTAGCTTGTATGACCCTTATTTATTTTTCACACAAAAAAATGTCCTGTCAAGCCTACTTACTAACTGTAAGTAATCTGGGGCTATGGGTTGTCGTCATGCCAGTTGCAGATTACTGCTCCAGGGTTCGCTCCAATCCCAGCAATAGTCAACAATCCTGGTGGTGCTGCTAGGACTAAGGAAGTGCTAGTTTCTACTGGTAGCCAACTCCAGGACAAAAGTAATCCTGTTTTAAGAGGTGGAGGCCAAGATCTCAGGCACTGAACCACATAAAATGTAGCTGTGCCTTATAGGAGCAGCAAAGGCAGGTTTGCTCCCAGATTTGCAGCTGGTGTTTGGGGCAACCACTACCATGTGAATTCCACATCATAACCTGGCTTCTTCCTTGGTGATTTGGGAAAATAAAGTTAATCACTTATTCAACACCATGCTGCACTTGTTGACTTTGCCTTCATGCCTGGATACAGAAAGCAACTACATCAGCGGTCACATGATTGTAAGCTTTTGTTCTGATGGTTCCTGGCTCATTGGGTTTACTCTGGATATCAATAACCCAAGGCAGTTCTAACAACAGGATATACACAGTGCTCTTTATTAAAACAAAGTACACTTTTGGTAATCTTATCAACTGTGAGTAGGTTCAATGAATTCAAATCCAAACTGCTTAGTGTAAGTTGGTTCAGTGAGCCAGGTCAGGTACCTGTCAGACCTATAGTAGAATATAAAGCTTTGTGTTGTTCCTTTGCGAAGAGTTAAATTTGATTATTTAAGCACATGTCTTGTTCCTTGGTCAGGATTCAATGATCCAGCTTTTTTTTAATTCACTCATTGGATATGGGTGTTTCCGGCTGGGAGCATTTATTGTCCATCTCTAGCTACGGTTGACTTGTTGGTGGTAGCTGCCTTCTTGAACCACTGTAGTCCACATGATGTAGGTAGACCCTCAAGAAAGGGAATTCCAGGATTTGATCAAGCAGCACTGAAGAAATGGTAATCTATTTCCAAATCAGGATGGTGAGTGGATTGGTGGGGAACATGCAGGTGATGGTGTTCCCATGTATCTGCTGCCCTTATCCTTCTAGATGGAAATGCTTGTAGGTTTGGACAGTGCTTTCCAAGGATATTTGGTGACTTTCTTTAATATGTTTTGTAGATAGCACATACTGCTGCGACTGAACATTAATAGTGGAGGGAGTGGATGTTTGTAGATGTAGTGCCAATCAAGCAAGCTGCTTTGTCCTGGATGGTGTCAAGTTTCTTGGCTGTTGTTGGAACTGCGCCCAGAAATAACTCCAAAGAGGCCGGTATCCTATCACCAAGTCACCACGTGCATAGTACTTAACACTGGTTTAATTTCCTCAGAACCAGCTTTCAGAGTGAGCAGAACTTCTGACATTCCTGTTTATATCTGTCAACCAGGGTTCCTTGAGTGGACTAGGTTAATAGCCCCAGTCAGGGAAATTATATTCTATAATGCCCATGTAGATGACCACATTACAGTCACTACACACTCATCCAGGCAAGTGGGGAATATTTTATCACAGTCCTGACTTGAGCCTTGTAGATGGTAGACAGGCTTTGGGCAGACAGGAGATGAGTTACTTGCTGCAGTATTTCTGGTCTCTGCCCTGCTCTTGTAGCTACTGTGATACTTTGCACATCCATTTGAGTTTCTGGTCACTGGTAACCCCAAGGATTTTGACAGTGAGGGTGTCAGTAATGGTAACACCATTGAATGTCAAGGAATGATAGACTAACCAACTATTATTGGAGATGGTTATAACCTGGCATTTGTGTGGTACAAATTTTACTTGTCATTTGTCAGCCCAAGCCTGAATATTGTCTGGATCTTGTTGCATTTGAACATGGGTTTTTCAGTATCTGAGGAGTCATGAATGGCACTGAACATTGTGCGACCATCAGAGAACACTCCCACTTTTGGCCTTTATGATGGAGAGGAGGTCATTGATGAAGCAGCTGAAGATGGTTGGACCTTGGAGACTACCCTGAGGAAATCCTGCAGAGATGTCCTGGAGCTGATATAACTGACCTTCAACAACCACAACCATCTTCTCATGTAGCAGGTATGACTCCAACTAATGGAGGATTTGCCACTGATGCCCATTGATTTGTTTTGCTGAAGCTCCTTAATGCCATACTCAATCCATGTTTGAATCAAGGCTGGAATGAGGTCAGGAGCTGAGTGGCCATGGTGGAACCCAAACTTGAGTGTCACTAAACTGGTAATAACACCATTAATGACACCTTCCATCACTTTATGGATGATCAAGAGTAGACTGAAGCGGTAGTAATTGGCCCTTGAACCAGGATTGATCCCTTTGCTTGATGGTAATGGTTGAGTGGGGGATATGGCAGTCCATGAGATTGTAGGTTGAGATGGAGGACAATCCTACTACTGATGATGGTCCACAGCATCTCATGGATGCCCAGTCTTGAATTACTAGATCTGTATGAAGGCTGTTCCATTTAGAATGTCACACAACATGATGTAAGCTATGCTCAACATAATTCAAGACTTTGTCTCCACAAGGACTTGTGTGTGGTGGTCACTCTTACTAATACTGTCATAGATAGATGTATCTGCAGCTGCAGATTGGTAAGGGTGAGGTCAAGTATATTTTTCCCTCTTGTTGATTCCTCACTACCAGCCACAGACCCCAGGCCAGCAGGTTTCCTTTAGGGGTCCTTTAGGGCTTGACCAGCTTGATCAGTAGTGCTGCTTCATATTTCAGGTTTCATATCTTGAAGGATAACAGTGGACCAATGCATTTACACAGCAATTTAGCAGTTTTCATAGACCACAAAATACCAGATTTATTGAAGTTAAACAATTGTGGCTTATTCATGGCTACTAAATTGATTATTCTGGATTTGCAGCATAACAACTCTATATTTCAAATTAAAATCTCAAATGAGTAAAATGCAATAAGATTGTACTGGTTTGAAAAATATTCTGCCAGAGAGGAAAATCTTCCATATTCATACCACCTGTAGTCACAAAAACTGACTGATTTTCATGGACTCAAAATATGGAACAAGATCTTAGAAAACTGATTGTCAAGGATATCTTTGAAAAGGTAGTCTAGAAATGTATCAAAAATATCACACTGAATACTCTCATAGGAGTCAGAAGTTATCTTGACCCAAGTCTTCTGCTTAACTTTGGAACTATTGTGTCTCAGACCTATCCATCAGGAAACTGTGCACTTATCTTGTTACTTTTAAAGGATCTCACATCCAATGCACTATCCTGCTAAACTCCCTCAGTGCAGGAATCCATGCAGAAACGTGCAACGAGGATCAACACCTTTTGCACACCATTTTGTTTTGGTACGAGCTGATATCTGCTAAGTTTACAACTCCAGTGTGAAAGTTGGTGAATGGATGAGAGGATGAGTAAGTGAATAAGTAAGGTGGTAGGGTGAGTAGATGGATACAACAAGTGGTTATCTGGGTAGGGTAGATGAGATAAGTTAAGTGAAGTAGCTATGGTGGCAGACGTGTGAGGTGAGAAAGGGAACATTTATATTTTTGTATTTGATTGTATTGTGAAGTGATCTTCCTTTTACAGACTCCTATATTATTTGGTTCTTTGTTTCATTCAGCATTCTATCTATATCTGTATTTCTTGATTCTCAGACTCCACCACATACAACATTCAGGCTTATTGTGGGCAGCCAGCTAAATCTGATAAATTGCGCTACCTATTTGATATTACCATAGGAACCAATTGCAGGTGGCACTTATAATGCATTAAACACTTTGATTATTTTAGGAACAATTTGGAATGCAATTATTCTTTCAACAGATTTTCTTACTGCAGTAACTGGAGACCTTAGGGGAGGTAGTGGCACAATGGTAATATTACTGGCCTAATAATCCTGAAAGCCAGGCTGATGCTCTGGCGACATGGGTTCAGATGCCACCCTGGTTGTTAGTAAAATCTTAATTCAATTATCGAATCTGCACTATAAGGCCAATCTCAGTAACAATGATCATGACTCTGTGAAAATACAGTCTTTTGAAAAATCTGAGTTAATAAAGTCCTTTAGGGAAGGAAATCTGACATTGTTACTTGATCTGGCCTACATGTGACTTTGGACACACAACAATGTGCTTTGTACATACATAAAAAACTGTTTTGCCTTTTGCACTGGGGACTTTTACCATCCGCTCGACTTTCTTCTCCTCCCTTCTTTACCAAGGTCATAAAAACTGCCACTTTCCAACGTTGCTTCTTTGAAGGAAGAGTCACCTTGTACTTGAGATGTCAACTTTGCTTCTCCCTACTTATATGGTGACAGACCTAATGAGTTTCTGCAGTACTTCCTGTTTTTATTTCATTTTTCCAGCATCCACAAAGGCAGTTAGTTAATTACCCTCCGAAATGGCCTAGTATATCAAAATAGAGTTCAAAAGCAATTAGGCATGGGTAACAAATGCTGGCCTTGCCAGTGATGCCTGCATGAATAAAAGAATAAAGAGAAAAAGAAATCCCTCATATATTTCTTTTCTTTCGGTAAATGCTTGATGTTTTGTGTTTTTACATATTTCTTTCTTGCTGTGCCACTGTGGTACTGTTTCACTCAGTTGTATAAAAAGCCAATGCCATGGTCTCACATATATGTATGTCTATGTCCTTCCATCTTACTACTTGTTTTATTGCCCACCAGCAGAGCAGGCAATACCAACGTACGTACTATGTGTGATGGAGATTGTATATCAAGTTTAGAGATGTATCTTAAAGCATATTTATTTCCTAAATACTTAAGCAAGTAGTATAATTGATGTTTCACACTTTTGTATACATTTATTTTGAGAAGTACCAGGCTGAAATGAACAAATTATCGAGTGACAATCTGGAAAGTTCTCTTGAGTGACAGTGAATGCATTTCAATCGAGCATTTCCCAAAGGACCATTACATGCTTGTCAGTTGAAAGCATACTTGATAGCTTGCTGCTTCAATGGGCAAACTACAAACGGGTAAAATGGTTCCTGTCTTGTTGCAATGTAATGCAAATTGTGACAACAAATCTGATCACTGATATAACAAGGCATCTGAAACAATTCTATGTAATAGACAATGCTCTGAGAAGAGTTCAAAGCAAAAGCAGATCCTACATATTTGCTGCAGTATCTTAAGAGCTGAAGGAGAAATTATTCATAATACAGGTACACAATCCTTTCTCTGAAATCCTTGTGGCCAGTTCTTTCTCAGAATTCAGAATTTTTCGGATTTCAGAATAAATGACATTTCACAGTGAAAGAAAAACAAATGCCTAACAGCAAACACACATGTGAATAGTACAAGCACAGAGACACCTGTCAGTGCTAGGCCATGCTGCCAAGTCACATCTGAATGACGTGGTTTGAGTGGTTGTGGAGTTGAGTTGCTTGTTCACATGGCAAAATGATATTCCACGTTCAACGAAAAATTTCAGATTTCGGATAAAGGATTGCATATCTATACTACTCATGAATTTTGCTTTTCCCTATAATTTATTCTTCATAGCTGGTGGTTAGACAGTATTTTCTATACAACAGTTCTTTCTCTGGCATTAAGATACCCCAAGAATAATGCATGTGACCCTCAGTTGTTGCTTTATTTGTGATAGAATTTCATTGCAGTGCTATTTGGTTGTAGGCTCAGTCATAAGTTTCTGAGCTTGACTGACTTTGCAAGGGAAACAAGGGAATCATGCTTTTTCTCATGCTTTAGTCAAAAATTCACCTTGTTAATTGAGCAAAAGTTCTACATCCACTAACTTGATTATGTATCATAGAACTGTTATAGCATCTGACCCCATTCTTAATGGGCTTAGTTGTTATTGGATAATTCTACAAAGAATATGTAAATTCTCAAGTATATTCTACCATTCAATTAAAAGCAGTTGAATTGCAGCATTCAATAGACATGGCTAAGCAATCCCACAGCCAACAGATCCGATCTAAGCACTGCAGTCCTGCCACATCCATCTGTGGATTGGGGTGGACGATTAAATAACTCATTGATGAAGGTGGCTCCATATTTTGCATCCTTAATAGTGGGGCAGCCATCAATACAAATGGGAAGACTGAAGACATTGAATGCATCTTCAGCCAGAAGTTCCCAGTGGATGAACCATCTTGGCCTGCTCCTGAGGTCAGAGCTGAAAATGTGTTGCTGGAAAAGCGCAGCAGGTCAGGCAGCATCCAACACATTTTCAGCTCTGATCTCCAGCATCTGCAGTCCTCACTTTCTCCTGCTCCTGAGGTCCCCTGCATTACAAACAATTGGATTCATTCCATGTGAATATCAAAAAGATACTAAATACTGCAAAAGCTATGGGCCCTGACAACATTCCGTCTACAGGACTGAAAACTTGCGATCCATAAGTGACTGCACCTCAAGTTGAGCTTTCCAGTACAGGTATAACATTGGCATTCACCTGGCAATGTGGAAAAAGGGGCCAGGTATGTTTTGTAAGCAAGAAGTTGAACAAATCCAATACTCTGTTCTCAATCATCAGTAAAAGAATGGACAATTGACAATGCAATTGGGAAGGTGATGGCCTCATGGTATTATTGTTAGACTATTCATCCAGAAAAGCAGCTAATATTCTGGGGACATAGGTTCGAATCCTGCCATTTCAGATGGTGGAATTTTGAATTTTAAAAAAATCTGAAGTGAATAATTTACTGATGACCAGAAAAGCTTTGTCACAGACTCATGAAACTATGACAGAAGATGCTGATAAATTCCTGCAGGCTTCTTAGTCACTTCCAGTTAACAGTGTAGAGGCCTTTGTGAAGTCAAAGAAGGCCATGCTACTGCTTTCTGCAACTTTATTTGACAAGTCCTGCTGTGACAATAACTGTGCTTCTGGATGGACAGAACCAACATTGCATTGATGGTAGTAGCTGTTCAGCCAGAGGGAGGAATAATTGAGCAGTCTTTTTCGCAATGACCTTCCCTGTGATGGAAAGGTCACTCTTCTGTGATTACTATAATTGGTCTGATCTCTTTTCTTGAAGATGTTCACAATTAGAGTGTCACAGAGATCCATTGGCATGTTCTGCTCCTTCCGGGTGATGTGGAGATGCCAGTGTTGGACTGGGATGGACAAAGTTAAAAATCATTCAATACCAGGGTCGAGTCCAGCAGGTTTATTTGGAAGTAATAGCTTTCAGAGTGCTGCTCCTTCATCAGGTAGCTCGTGGGGCAGGATCATAGGGCACAGAATTTATAGTAAAAGATCAAAGTGTCATACAACTGATGTGATGTATTGAACAAACCTAAATTGCTGTTCAGTCTTTAACCACTTAGAATGGGGTTGCAGGTTTCAATTAATTTATGTGTAAATCCCAGAACTTCTTTCAAGTTGCATTCCCGAGATAATTTAAGGTCTTATAAAAATAATGGTGACATCTCAGCTTGGACAATGCATTAAAGGTGTGAGGTTAGAGTCTGTCTATATCCCATCCTTGAGTCAGACTGGTTCTATATCCAAAATAGGAATTGATAAAATGTCACATGGACTGACTGCCTACAGCTTTTGAACAAATAGAATATATCTGCAAATACAAATCAGCAAATCCAAGTTCACCCCATAGACGTATATGTGTGTGTGTGTATACGTGTGTGTGTGTGTGTGTGTGTGTGTGTGTGTGCGCATGCTTGATAGAGTGTATGCACAAGTGTGACGGAGGATGTGAGTGCACATGCGTGTATCGGCGTGGGTGTCTGAGAGAGACCGTGCGTATGAGAGAGGATCTGTGTGAGTGTGATCATGTGTAAGAGAGTGTGTGTGCGCAAGAGTGTGCAAGTATAGTGGGGTCACTTGTAGTGTGACATGAACCCAAAGTCCTGGTTCAGTACCCATGAGGATGGCCTCAAATTGGACCTTGGGTTCATATCACACACTGCAGGCGACCCCATCACACTACAGGCGACCCCATCACACTATGCACTCTCACACAAAAGCACACATTTACACACGATCACACGCACACATATCCTCTCTCATACACATGTTCTATCTCAGACGTACACACCCACCCACACTCACACTCATGCCCTCTCACAGGCATTTACTCCATTGCACTCACACACACGCTATCAAGCATACACACACACACACTTTCTCTCTCTCTCCCTCACATACGCACACAAGTCGATGGAGTTGCATTTGTATTTGCAGATACATACTATTTTTTCAAAAAGCACACAATATGCAGGCACTCAGTCCATGTGACATTTTATCAATTCCTATTTTAGAAATAGAACCAGTCTGACTCAAGGTTTGGATATAGACAAACTCTAACCTCACACCTTTAATGCATTGCTTGAGCTGATATGTCACCGTTTTTTAAAACTGTATGTTATCTTGGGAACGTAGCTTGAAAGAAGTTCTGTGATTTACATGTTAATGAATCGAAACCTGCAACCCCATTCTAAGTGATTAAAGACTTAACAGCAATCTAAGCTTGCTTAATACATTGCATCAGTTGTATGACACTTTGATCTTTTACTATAAATTCTGTGTTCTGTGATCCTGCCCCACTAGCTACTTGGCGAAGGGGCAGCGCTCTGAAAGCTTGTACCTTCCAGATGAGGTCATGGTAAATGAGCCAAGAGTAATTCTTTACCTTTTTTTTCATTCATTTACAGGATGAGGGTGTTGCTGGCTAGATCAGCATTTATTGCCCATCCCTAAATATCCAGAGGGCAATTAAGAGTCAACCATATTGCTGTGGGTCTGGAGTCACATATAGGCCAGGCCAGGTAGGGATGGCGGTTTCTTTCCCATTAGTGAACCAGATGGGTTTTTCCAACAATCGACAATGGATTCATGATCATCAAGGAGAAAGTGAGGACTGCAGATGCTGGAGATCAGAGCTGAAAATGTGTTGCTGGATAAGCGCAGCAGGTCAGGCAGCATCCAAGGAACAGGAGAATCGACGTTTCGGGCATCAGCCCTTCTTCAGGAATGAAGGGCTGATGCCCGAAACGTTGATTCTCCTGTTCCTTGGATGCTGCCTGACCTGCTGCGTTTTTCCAGCAACACATTTTCAGCTCATGATCATCAGTAAACTCTTAATTCCAGATTTTTATTGAAGTCACATTCCACCATCTGCCATGGTGGGATTTGACTCCAGGTCCCCGTATCACTATGTGCGTCTCTGAATTAACAGTCCATTAGTAATACCAATAGACCATCGCCTCCCTTTGGTACTTCAGTATGATTCCATCTGCCTTGTTGGTTCTGAACTGTCAGATGGCATTTTCAGCCTAATGTCAGCTGGAATTATGTTGTGGAGTTGGTAGCAGGTAAAATACAATGGGACGTAGTTTTGGGCACTGGTGTCAAAAGCTTAGTCTTTCTTGAGGAGATCCTCGAAGTTCTCCTTCCATTAAGTGCTGATTGCCTGCCTGCCTGTCTGTCTGTCTATCTGTCTATGGTGAGTGGCATTCAATTCTTAGCTCTCAGTAGAGTAGGAACTTGGGTGCTTGATCTGGAGATGGTTTTCACTGCGCTGAAGAATTCACATGTGGTGTCACCTACTGTGCTTTTTCCACCCATCATGTGTTCCTTTGTTCATGTTTTTTTTTGTCGGCTCTCAGCCTTCATTTGTCTGTAAATCAGCCTTCTTTCCCTTGAATGTTAGTGATGTTTCCAATTTCTACCCACCTTGCACTTGTAATTTAATAGCTCCTGGATCTTTTTGTTGTTCTTGTCAAACCAGCCTCGATGTTTCTTGGTACTAAAACACAAAAGTCTCCTCACAGCTACTATTTACGATGGATTTAAGATCTCGCTCACTGTATCCTTAGTGTTTCTGCACTTCCTTCATCCCTGCTATAGTTTTCACAGTTCCCCACCTCTCCCCAATTTATGACCTTGAAGAGTGCAGCAGATGCATGGGACCAACAGCCAATTTCTAGTTTCCAGTCACTAGTTTCCCATCAGGTCACACAACACTCTGACTTGAAACTGTATCCGTTTCCTTCACTGACACAGGGTCACATTTTTGTAACACCCTTCCTAACAGCACTGTGGATGTCCCCTTACTCCAAAGACTGCAGTCTGTCGAGCAGGCAGCTCACGTTCACCTTCTCCAAGGCAATAAATATTGGCCGAGCCACTGATACCCACAGTGCACAAATATAAATTTCCAATGAAGTAACTTCAATTTCATTCACCTTCAATATCATTTCCTATAAAAATAAACAGGGTCTCCCTCAACTAATCTCAATTAGATTGTCAGTTCACATCAACTGTCCCAATCTGCTGCATAATCAATATGTTGCTAACTGATAAAGCCTTTAAACTTCATCATTACAATAAACAATAATTGTACATAAAGAAACACAAACAAACTGTATGTTTATAATTGCATTGTTTAATTGTGGAATTCCAATTAAAGGGAGAAAGGAGGGATGGGGATCTGAATTGCACAAGAAGTTTGCACATTTTAGGTTGTCAAAAGCAGATTAAAATGTTACCATTATGTTCGAAGGAAGTTTCAGATGGGTCAACCTTTCCGATATCTTTGTTGGGAAGCTCTTTCGCATTTATTACCATGGCACGAGTGCTTTTAAATGCCTAAGCAGCAATATTACATTCACAGTCACAATCGTATTAGCAATGAAAGTAAAAAGTGTACCTTCAGAAACTCAACCACACAAGGTGTGGACATAGCAAGGTCAATGTCTTCCTGCACACTTTGGTCAGTACACACTGCTTTATGCTTCTTACTGAGACATTTTCATTGCCAGACTTTGCTTCAGAAAGGTACTGCAAGTTTATTGTTGCATGTTGCAACTTTACTGAAGAGAGGTAGCCTGTTCAGGACAAGGAGACTGCTAAAGATAACAGGGAGTTTGGGGTTCATAGCGGGAAAGCTATCCCAGTGGGCAGCAAGGAACTTAATTAAGCAGAATGGCGGCAAACCAAAACCCTGCAATCTTTCCTGTTCCACATGAATTAAGTTCTGCAGGAAGTCCCAAGAAACACCTCCCTGAATTCAAGAGTTGACAGAGCTCTGAAGTGCACTGAGTATTCCAGTACACAAATCACAAAAGGCTAGCAAGTGCAGATAGCAAGCAATTAGCAAAGGTAATAGACTGTTATAATTTATTGTGAAAGGAATTGAATACAAAGGTTTTTTCAGTTATACAGGGCACTGATAAGACCACATCTGGAGTAATGAATACCATTTTGGTCTCCTTCTTAAAGGAAGGAAGTAACTATGTCAGAAAAAGTTCAGAGAAAGTTTACCTGGAATGAGGTAATACCTGGAATTGGTGAGTTGTTCATATGATGAGAGATTGGACAGGCCAGGTTTTTATCCAATGTAGTTTGAAAGAATAAGACATGACGTGATAAAAACATGCCCTGAGAGGTCCTGGCAAGGTAGAGTGGTGACCCATTTAAAACAGAGATGAGGAACTTTTTCACAGTTGGTCATATATCATTGTTTTCACTGTGTTTTCAGGAAGAGATTGGCAAAGTCTTTGAATTTTTCTAAGGCACAGGTGAATAGATTCTTGGTAAGCAAGAAGGTGAAAGGTTATTTGGCTAGGTGCGCATGTAGATTTGTGGTCACAATCAGGTCAGCCATGATATTATTAAATGGCTTGAGAGACTGAATTCCCTACTCCTCCACCTTGTTCATTTTGTTCCTGCTGCACTGTCAATTGATATCCTTAAATAATCAGTTTATGAACATCTAATGGTCCTTTCAAGCCTGGACTACAGTTATGATATCTGTAAGTGAGATAGCCTACAAGGTTAATGCCAACCCATGCCCTTGCTTCTGACCCTCATAACCCCTTTTTGCCCTCAACCCCTACCCCATGAAATATTCCTCCCCAAAATAACTCCCTTTTTCTGTGGGTAATCTTGCACCATGGCAATCTGGGAGTTAATGTATTGGCAGCATTGCTGTTGGTCTCTGACTGACTGACAACTTTCTTTCTGAAATTATTGTTTGCCTTCACTTTCATCACACCAGTAGGTGCCAAGTTCCAGATGATTGAAATTCATTTTGTAAACAATGACTTTACTTCAAGTCCTCCCAACACCTCTTGTCAATGCCTTGAAACTGTGTCCCCAAGCCTATGTGTGATCAACATTGCTCCAGGGGAAGAACCTCAGCTTCTTCTGCCTAACATTGTAACTAAAATCCTCCTGCCCTCTTGTAAATCACTTCTGCATCTTCTCAAGAAGCTTTACATCTCCCCTAAATGTTGTGAATGGAATGTATGCAGGGAACACCCCAATCAATATATTACAGATGATGTCAAGGGATATGAGGATGGTGAGGGCAGATGGTGTTGAAGTTGATTAGCCATAATCTAACTGAATGGCATTGTGGACTTGATGGTTGAATGGCTATTCCTGCTTTGACGCTCCAACGATCCCAACTCCATCTCACAAGCACCTGTAGAAAGTTTCCATTATTCCTTTAATTCCACTGCATTTGACTATTCCAATGCACTCCTGGCGATCCACCCACAATTGACCTTTCATGAATTTAAAAGAGCAATCCTCTGTATGCCTGACTCATGATGTATCGCTGTACAACACGAAGATATTTTGTCACCTAATAACAAGCCAATTGCAGTGAGGATGGCCAAGGAGCAGAGTGGAACACCCTTATCTGCAGCCAGACCTTTCCTCTATCACAATGTCAGAAATGGGGATACTTGCTGATGGTCGCACAAATTTCAATGCCATTCATGAATAGTTAGACACTGACAACATATGTGGCCATGTGAGACAGTACCTGGACAACATTCAGGCTTGTGTTAATGAATGTCAAATAACATTCTTGCCACACAAGTGCCAGGCAATGACAATCTTCAACAATGAAGAATGATATTCTTATTCTGACTGTCTCTAGGTTAAAAACCTGGAACACTCAAAAGAATGAGGTGTCATTCTTCACAAGTCACTCAACAGCAGGCAATTCAGAAGACAAATCAAACATCAGCCTTTATTACTAGAGGATTGGACGATAGAAGCAAATATGTCTTACTTCAATTATGACAGAATTGGCAAAACCACATCTGGAGTATCATGGATATTTCTTATCTCCTTACAGAAGGAAATATGTACCTGTTATAGAGACAACGCAACAAAGGATGACCAAACTAATTTGTGGGATAGTGGGAATACCATGATTGGAATGATTAATTAGTCTGGGAATTTCTTCTCAGAAGTTCAGAAGAATGACAGGTGATCTCATAAAAACATTCAGAATCCTTCCAGAGATTGACAGGTAGAGGCAGGAAGGATGTTTCCCTTAGCCATGGGTAGGGTCTAGAACCAGTTATTACACACTTAGAATAAAGAGAGATGGAGAATTTAGGACTGAGAGATGGAGAATTTTTTCACTCAATGTTGTGAATCTTGGAATTCTCTGCCACTGACAGCTGTGGAGGTTCAGTCATTAAGTATGTTCAAAACTGAGATCAATAGATTTTGACATATTAAAATATCAGGAGATTAGATTACTTACAGTGTGGCCCTTTAGCCCAGCACCAACCCTCCGAAGAACAACTGACCCAGACCCATTCCCCTATACCTAACTCTACGGGCAATTTAGCATTGCCAATTCACCTAAGCTGCACATATTTGGACTGTGGGAGGAAACCAGAGCACCTGGAGGAAACTCACGCAGACACAGGGAGTACATGCAAACTCCACACAGACAGTTGCCTGAGGCGGGAATTGAACCTGGGTCTCTGGCGCTGTGAAGCAGCAGTGCTATCCACTGTGCCGCCAAATGGGGATATGGGGATAGTACAGAAAATGGTGCTAAAATAGAGTCAGTTCCATCATTTAAAGAGCCGAATAGCCTACTCCTACACCTATCTCTTATGTCATGTTCCTAACAGAAGTGTTGGTGTCCCAAATCCAGAATTTATACAGCAGTCAAGATGACATCTCAACACTAACTTCTCAAGAGCAATTAAATTGAGCCAGTAAGGACGATGCTCATGTCCCATGAAAGAATTGTAAAAATATTGCACACTTAAAACTTTCAAGCTGATCTGGGAGCTGAATATTGGAAGCTTGGAAGCTTCACTAATATAAAGTAAGGACCATGTTCAAAATTGAATGTCCATGTCTGTTTTTCACCATTGTTCTGAAATGTACCTATGGTGAAATATCTCAACATATTGTTAAAAAACATCCTTGCCAAGAGAATTTGGACAACAAAATTTATTGTGTTTTAAGTCCAGCCTCCACTGTTACATAAAATGTCAGTTAATGTCACTTAACTTTGGCAGATTATTTTCTAATTTATGAATGCATCTGTCTTGATTAACACAATGCTTCTGTGATTCAAATGACAGATTAGTTGCTCTAGGATTTGTCACTCTCTAGTAAATTCATCTGAATACAGCTCATTTAAAATAATACTGCAGCTAAAATATTAGCTGATACATTGATCAGATTGCCCATTAACTGTTATAATCTTTTTTTCTTGTAAGGTAACAAGGAATCATTGAGTTGAAACAGGAGGTAGATTGATAAATCCAAGTTGAATGGAAATTTTTAGCAGAGATGTATGATACTTCACAGTCTGATTACATAAGATTATAAACTATGTTACAGTACAAATGGGGAGGTAATGGCCTTGTGTTAACACTGGACTGTTAATACAGAGACTCAGGTAATGTTCTGGGGACCCAGGTTCAAATCCTGCTATGGTAGATGGTGGAATTTGAATTCAATTAGAAACAAAATCTGGAACTAGGAGTCTAATTGTTGAGAAAAAAAAAATCTGGTTCAGCAATATGCTTTAGGGGAGGAAACTGCCATCCTTACTGGTTTGGCCTACATGTGACTCCAGACCCACAGCAATGTGATTGATTTTCAATTGCCCTCTGGGCAGTTAGAGATGGGCAACAAATGCTGGCCTAGCCAGCAATGCCCTCATCTCTTGAATGAATTTCTAAAAAATGCAAAATTCTCAATTGTATCTTAGAGGAACAACACAGCACAAAGCTGATAAATTTAGCAGAATTCTGCTAAATTCTGGTTCCTGTTCTCACATCTTATTTTTTATTATGATCCTAATATACCCTGAAATGATCACAAATTTGAATTCAGCGTTAAAATGAGGGTGCATTAATTTCAGGATATTTTTGCTGACTTATCAGAACTCTTATTGCCCAGGCTCTATACCATTCTGAATAAAACGCCTTATAGAATCGCTAGATACATCCAAAGAAGCCAGCAAGTAAATTAATTTATTTCAGTGTGTGGATCAGGACTGTCCCTCATTAGCACATATTATACTGCATGTTGCTATTTGTTCTATTTGCTGCACCAAACTAATCAGAGCTTGAGGTTATATCACTATAGCAAGCCAACTAGTACACTATTCACAAATGAATTTCTCAAAAAATCTCTTGTTCCATAAAAAAAATTATTTGTACTACCATTTGCAAGACAATATAACCTAGTTACCCAATTTCTGTAGTCAACAAAGAAATCAATGATTCATTAGCAAAACTATGTTAATTCTTGTCAGCCCCACTTTCTTCAGTCTCTACTCGTTTTTTTTATAATCTTTAAATCATACAGGTCATCTAATGGTACACATTTACATTTTCATTGATTGATGGTCTGGTATCATTTTGTACCTCGGGTAATTTTGCTTCTCCAGGGAATGTTGTTGCCATGGTAGTTTTTAAAGAAGTTATTCATGGGATATGGGTTTCGCTGGCTGGTCAGCGTGTATTGCCTGTCCCTAGTAGCCCTTGAGAAGGTGATGGTGATCTGCCTTCTTCAACCACTGCAGTCTACATGTTGTAGGTAGACCATTACACCCTTAGAGAGGTAATTCCAGGATCTTGACCCCGCAACAGCGAAGGAACAGTGATATATTTTCAAGTCAGGATGGTGAGTGGCTTGGAGGGGAACTTGCACATCGTGGTGTTTCCATGTATCTGCTGCCCTTGTCCTTCTAGATGGAAATGATTATGGATTTTGAAGGAGCTACCTACGGACTTTTAACAAATCTTTCCATGCATCTTGTAGATAATATACACTGTTGCTATTGAGCATCAGTGGTGGAAGGAGTGGATGTTTGTGGATGTGGTGCCAATTAAGTGGGTTGCTTTGTTAAGTTTCATCTTTGTCAAGATGGTGTCAAATTTCTTGACTGTTGTTGGAGCTGCACATATCCAGGCATACTGCACTCAACCTGCAAAGTATTCCATCACACATCTGACTTGCACTTTGTAGATGGTGGATAGACTTTCGAGAGTCAGGATGTGAGTTATTTGCCTTGGTATCCTCAAAATGCTCCATCGGGAATGCTGCTCTCAACAACAAATTGGCAATGTCCTTTTGTTTCCTTTGCTTGTATGTCACATTCAGATAATATCTTCGCAAATGAAGTAACTTTATTTTTGCAGTTGCATTAGAGCAAATTTAAGGAAGACAATTTGAAATGAATATTGGTCGGGCTTCATGGTTATTTTGTCTATCCTCAACAGATAGTGATTAAAATGCTCACAAACAAAGACTATAGATAAGTATTCTTTCTCAATCTGAATGTAGCATCATTTAGTTTGCATTAATGTCTTGGATGAAAATGCAAATGGTTGTCCTTTCCTGCATTAGGATTATTCCAGTCAAGTCTAACTGATGGTATACTGAAAAGGTGACTTCATTATTGACATTGTGGTATCTCAGCACCAGCATTAGTTGTTTTATTTTTGTTAAAAATGATCTTACTTCTATTCTCAATACTACTGCACATCCTAAGCAGTGCATAGAGGTTCATTTTCTGAGGACAATTCAGACAAGAAATTTGCTAAATATTTCACAAATCCAATAAATTATTGCACTGCTTTCATTTCTGTTGATCGCTGCTTCTTTGCTATAATTCTCACCTTGACATAATCTGGAGGAACTACTTTTGCTGTCAGCACATGACTTAAATACTTGACTTCAGGCATCTTCAAGTGGTCCTCTTTCTTGTTAAGCTTCTGGTTCATTTAGTTCACCTGGATTTTTCTCTCCATCAACCACATTAGATTCTGTTCGTGATTTGAGACGGCTTCCTCCATTGTATTTCTTCATCCATAGACCAGCAGACCATCTACAATAGGTTCCAATCTAAAAGATTGCTGACTGTCTTGTGCTCAGTGTTCCACTACTTTTTTTCCTTCTGTGTGGGCCTCCAAGGTCCATGTGTGATATTGTCTTCCAGAACTGAAGTCAATGTAGCAAATTTAGCAGTATGTTATTCATTACTCACAGAACCTCAGAGCAGCTGCAAACATGCACAGCCATGCAGCTTAGAGGGAGCATTGAACTGTCACATTCTTATCTGGTACAATTGAAACAAAAACAGTATGGGCAATCATCTATATTTCACAAATGGAGTTTGAGTGCAATCCAGCTTCACTTTTTGTTTAAATTTATTCATGGGATGAGGGTGTCACTGGCTGAGCCAGAATTTATTGCCCATCCCTTATTGTCCTGATGGCAGTTCAGAGTCAACTACATTGCTGGAGTCAAATGTAGGCCTGGCCAGGTCAGGATGGCAGTTTCCTTCCCTAAAGGACATTAATGAACCTGATGGGATTTTCTGACAACTGAAAATGATTTCATGGTCATCATTATGTCCTTAAATCCAGATTTTTATTGAATCCATATTGCTTTGGAAATTTGTGTTAATATTTCTTTAATGGTTTGAATGGGGTACTGAGAACTCTTCAAAACTCTATTGAGATCATTTGGATCTATGTATTACTGTCAGTTCTCCAGGTTTTCAAGACTGCTTCCATACTTCAAATCCACTCAGTGGGGAATTGTCCTTCTTGACTGCACCCTACTTTCCCAGCTTTTCTATCTATCTTTCAGGCTAGGCTTCAGGGCAGCTGAATCTGTCCACACTCATCTACTTTGATATTCACCAGGAAATTTGGAAAGTAGAAGAAGGAGTAGGCCAGTCCACCCTCAGATAGTCCTCAATATCTTGATGCCATTTTCCTGCTTTCTCCTCTAACCTTTGATGCCTTCAAAATCTAAAAACAAATCTATCTCTTTCTTGAATAAAAGAAGTTATAAAATACTTGCAAAAAATGTCTTTGTAATTTTGAGCATCTGTTCAGCAGTCAATGGCTTAGCAGCTTGTGAAGCACTGGGAATCTTTCTGCATATATAGGGTTACCATCCAACATCACATCTCAAAGGAGTTGTGCATTGGAAATCCCATTACTCTCAGAGTCATCACAAATGTGAGCATTTGATGAAACCCAATTTTATCAACCTGCCTTATTCAGGTTGAAAGAATAGGTCTATTCACTAACAACAAAAGAACTATTCATGGTAATCAAATGCTTGTTAGTCTCTGGCAAGAAATAAACATGAACTGCAAAATTTAGAATTGTATAATTTAAACTCTACCACTTTTCAAATTCCCATACATATTCAAACAAACGAACAAAGAGACAAGGAAAGGCTCAAGTATTTTGGATGGAGAAGGAAAACAAATGTCAAATAGGTTAGTTTTGGTCCCAGTTCAGATCATAGACATTGACACATATTATTTTCTTTCACTTCCTTCTGTTTCTATACAGATCTTTGTTGATAAGACCTGATTGCTTGCACAAAGGTGCTCCCTTTCTTTCACAGAATGAGAATTTGTCCTTTCTGTGTCTCTGAATTGTTTTCTCTCCCCTTTTTTCCTTTCAACAGACAATTTTGAGAGAGACAGCAGTTTACAGGGGAATGATGAATCAGGACAGCTGCCAGGTGACTTTCTGTTATATCTCCACACGGGTTGGAGAGACAGAGATTAAGGTGCTCTCTCTTTGGGTGTTTCTCCTGGACTGTGCACAGAAAAGGCTGTCGCCATTTGCTGACATGTTGCTGATATGCGAAGCATTTTTGCCACTGCTTGAATAAGGCAACATTTTAGATATATCTCATAATGAGTTCAAATAAATCATTTTCAAAATGGCAAAATCTTCTTCCACAGTTTTCATGGTTGAAAGCAGTAGCTTTTACTATTTTTTTCACTCAACTCTCCAAAAAAGTAAAATTGATGTTCACACCAAACTTCAAATTTCCTTCAGCTGAGACGAATGAATTTTGCTTAAGATATACAACCTAAAACTCCAGATCTTCATTCTGACCATTGCATTATGCTTCCAGTTTCATTTATCCTCTTGGCACAAAAATTATTCCATCATATAGCCCCAACCTTAACTTAAAGGCCTTGATTCTTAGGACTCCATCTTCCAAAGCGCATAACATTGCATGGAGCACCAGTGTTTATCTGGCGTTCTATATTTACTTGGTGTTCTCCTTCATCATTTTAATAGTCACAAACCATTAATCACTTTTAGATCCAATGATGTCAACTTGTTGTATCATGCAGCATGTTCATTTCTCCCACAGCCATCTTTCTAGACTTGCTCAGCTTCTTTCTATCAAATAATTGTGTACCATCTGACTCAGTGGCTTGCAGTTAGAAAAATTGCTTTGACTATGCAGGGTATGTTTGCTTTTGTGTGATTTCTTCCACAACATTTCTAACCATCACCTGACAGGTATCTATCTGCTGGCTCTTCTGTAAATATGTCTTACTCTTTTCCAATATTTTGTTCAATTTCAGCTTGCAATGTCTCTCAGCATAATGCAGATTCATGTACTCTCCCTTTTTTCATGATTCTGCTAAATGTGAGTTTGTTTTTGCCTATGAATGGGTTTGATGACTAACTTTCCGTAGCCATGTTTATTTCTTTTAAAACATAGTCAATACCAGAGACTTCCTGGAGAGTAGTGGGTTTTGTTTTCACCAGGTGATTTTTTTAGAAGGGAACAGAGTGGACAGTTGTGTGGTGGCCATTGGTTAGAAGGTAGAAGGCAGAAGATGCTTGAGGAAACTTTTTGGTTTTCAGTTTGCAGAAGTTTTGGAGGAAGATTCCAAGTTACTCTTGAAGACAGAAGTTAGTTTTAAACTCTTTAGAAATAGATTACCTCAAGTTTGGTTTTTCTCTATGATATGCACACTATGAAAGGATTCTGTTAGGATTGGTAAGATTGCGTTTTACCCTGCATTTAAAAATTTTGAAACTTGTGTTATATTTGGTTTATTCTATTTTATGCTAATTTCTTTTGCACGATGCCTCATAGTGCCAGGGATCTGGGTTCGATTCCTGCCTCAGGCGACTGTCTGTGTGGAGTTTGCACATTTTCCTTGTATCTGCATGGGTTTCCTTCGGGTGCTTCAGTTTCCTTCCACAGTCCAAAGGTGTGCAGGTCAGGTAAATTGGCCATGCTAAATTGTTCATAGTGTTCAGGGATGTGTAGATTAGGTGCATTAGTCAGGGTTAAACATAGGGTAATACGGCAGGGGAATGGGTCTGGGTGGGTTATTCTTTGGAGGGTCTGTGTGGACTTAGTGGGCCAAATGGCTTGTTTTTACACTGCAGGGATTTAACGATAATAGACTTATAGAATTGTGTGCTTGTGTTTCGGTGTAAGACTACATCATTAAATCTAAAAGAAAATCAATTGAGCCAGATTTTAGTCGGACTTGTCCCATAAAAATATCAGTTGAGATCAAAACAGAGAGAACATCATTGGATCCCAACAGTTTGGGAAAAGGCCATTTGGCCCATCGAATCTACACCAATCCTCCAAAGAGCATCCTACCAGACACACCCCTACCCTATCACATTGCATTTTGTGTAGCTAACCCACACATCCCTGGATACTATAGGCAATTTAGCATGGCCAATTTACCTAACCTGCACAACTTCAGATTGTGGGAGGAAACCCACACAGACATGAGGAGAATGTGCAAACTTCACACAGACAATCAGCTGAGGGCAGAATCAAATCCAGGTCCCTGGCACTGTGAGGCAGTAGCAATAACCACTGAGCCACATTGTCACATCAGCAATACGTGCAAGTTGATATCCTGGACCCTATGCTGCTCCTCCTTGTACCAAATAATGGAAATATTTCACCACTTGCCTATTTTCTAGGATTTGAGCTACAGGGAGAGGCTGAACAGGCTGGGGCTGTTTTCCCTTGAGCGTTGGAGGCTGAGGGGTGACCTTATAGAGATTTACAAAATTATGATAGGATAAATAGGCAAAGTTTTTTCCCTGAGGTTGGGGAGTCCAGAACTAGAGGGCATAGGTTCAGGGTGAGAGGGGAAAGATATAAAAGGGCCCAAAGGGGAAACTTTTTCACGCAGAGGGTGGTACATGTATGGAATAAGCTGCCAGAGGAAGTATGGAGGCTGGAACAATTGCAACATTTAAAAGGCGTTTGGATGGGAATATGAATTGGAAGGGTTTGGAGGGATATGGGCTGGGTGCTGACAGGCGGGACTACATTGGGTCGAGATATCTGGTCGGCATGGACAGGTTGGACAGAAGGGTCTGTTTCCGTGCTGTACATCTCTATGACTCTATGACTCTATAAGTACATTGGCAAGGATACTTCGTAGCCAGCAATAATTGACTCTCACTGTTATCTTTCATCTGCCTTCCCTTTCTCATAGTCCAATGACGAAGCAAGTTTCAGTAAATACGCATTTAAATAATTTGTCAATGTATGCATCTGAAACTAAACAACTGAAAGCTTATACCAGCACCTAGAGTAAAGTATAAAGTCTTCTCAGAAATCAAGTCTCATCAAATACTCAAAAGAAAGACAGATATTAATGTTTCAGGAGCTATTCACTGATGTGTGAAAAAACTATTCTCAGTAAATATTGTCTCCATATTCCTCACTTTGAGCACAAGTTTTAAAGTCTTTCACACAGCAGATAATATTTATCACCATCACCTTATTTCCAAAATTTTGCCTTGTAAATCTGTTGGGTTTTGATTTGAATTGTAATTAGTCACAACTTCTTTGCTTTAATAAATTTAAATAGTATGCGGAGCCATTTCTTATCCCTGGAGCCATGTTCTTCAAAACAATCCTGAAAAAGATTTGAACATTTATTTGCAGGAAAATTGGAGAATATGGAACCAAATTTATTTTTGATAAATTATGCTCAACTACAATTGAAACTGTCCATAACTAATACCAGAGTCTACTGGGTTAAAGGACAACTTATATTCCTTATTTTTTAACCTGACAATTAATTTCGGTGAACACTGAGATTACAATACAGCTCACAGTTGCCATTATTGTTTACTATTCACACATTCATTCACTCATCTACTTACTAGACATGTGGACCTTTAAATTTACTATACAGCATCTAGTATCATTGAAAGGGGTCGAGTCCACTCTCTTCCTTAGTCTACTCCTTTGACAGAGTTTCCAGAAGAATGCCCGCTTCACATTTTTTAACAGCTGATTCAGAAGATCCCAGAAGAAATTGAGGGAATGTATGAGCACACAGCAATCTGTTTATCATTGCTAATGCTTGGAAGATCCAACTATGATTACATTTAGAATGGATAATTCCAAGGTCAAACTATCTAGGAGATTGTGTTGCTCAGGACACACCTACTGTTATTTCATGTTCTGTAAATGATGTTTGATCTCATCCCAGTCTGTGATAGATTTTTGAAATGTACTCACAGGGTGAGAACATCGCTGGCATTTATTGCTCATCCCTAATTATCCATGACAATTAAGAGTCAACCACATTGTGAGTCTGTGTTACATGTAGGCCAGACCAGGTAAGGATAGCAGTTTCCTTCTCTAAGGGACCTTAATGAATCTGATGGCTTTTTAATGACAATCAATTCATGACCCTCTTAACACCAATTTTCTTTTATGGAATTCAAATTCTACCATCTGCTGTGTTGAGGATTCAAACCCAGGTTCCTAAACATTAGCTGGGTCTATGAATTAACAGTCAAGCAATACCACAAAGCCATCACCTCCCCTTATCAAGAAAGCTTTCTTTCTACACTATATATGACTCTAAATGGATGGCAATGTTTTTAATGATACAAAGATGTGATCAGGATAAAGGATAGCTAAATAGAATCTTAGCACCATTAAAATAAAAGTCTAAATAAGATCCTCAAGATATACCACTTCAATAAAGTGAGCACAGCTTGAATGGCAGATTAAATTTTCTGACATTAGTGCATTGACATGTTTGTAATGACTTAAGTGGTGCATGCCCACTTCAATCACCAGTGACCAACATTTGGCAAAACGACAAATGAAATATGCTGATATATAATGACAAATGTAAAAATAAAAGAAACATTTAATGCCAAACAGCAACACTTAGATATTAGCAAATACTGCAGTACCAAGGGAATATTACTGAGAGGATAAAATCAACCATTTCATATCCTGAGCAAGTCTTGGGTAATGTATAATAACAATGCTTTACATAACAATATGAATTACAGTCACCTGAATTGAAAATAATAGTAATTGCGCTGAACAGTTAATTTGTTATGTGAATTGTTTTTGCATATTTTGGTATTATGTATATTAGTAAACAGTTAGCCAGGCAATTATTGTGTAATTCAGGATAACACCAATTGTGTAGGGTTTGAACACTGATCTTGCTAAGATATAATGTGGACCAGCCTCCCTATCCTGCCTCATTCTAAAGTCATAGCACATGCTGTGGTTCAGTAAACTTCAAATAATCAAGGATATTACCTGTGGAAGAAGAAGAAGGTGATGTATAATTTTAACTAGAAGTATTATTTTATATTGTGTGAGTACCGCCAGATAAGCTGGCTTTTAATGCCAAGTCTTAACTGTCTGTGGTGAACCACCTTCTTAAACTGCTGCGGTCTATGTGGTGAAGTATACCCAGTGCTGCTAGGAAAGGGGTTTTGGGATTTCGATCCCGCAACAATGAAGAAATGGCCAAATGGTTTGAAGTCAGGATGGTGTTCAGGGTTGAGGGAGAACTTGTAGATGTTGCCCTTGAAAAGGGGATAGGTTTGGAAGGTGGTGTTGATGGAGCCTTGGTGAACTGCAGTAGCAGATGCTACCATCTTGTAGAAGGTACACATTTTTGCACTGTGCATTACTAGCGGAGTGAGTGAATGTTTGTGGTGGTTTGGGTGCCAGTCAAATGGGCTATTTTGTTACAGAATGTATTAAGATTTTTGAATGTTTTGGGAGGTGCATTCATCCAGGCTAATAGAGAATATTCCATCTCATACCTGACTTGTGACTTTCAGGCATAGGGAAGCCACATAGTGAGTTACTCACTACAGAATTCCAATCTCAGATCTGCTGTTACAGCCAAAGTATTTATATACATGGTCCAATACAGTTTCTGGTCAATGGTAACCCCAAGGTGTTGATAGTGGGGCCTACAGTGTTCATAATTGAATCTCAAGGGGAGATAGCCAGATTTTCTCTTGTTGGGAATGGTTATTGCATGATACTTTGATATGAATGTTATTTGCCACTTATGATGTCAAGCCTGAGTATTTTCAAGATTTTGTTACATTTGGACATGGATTGCTTCAAGATCTGAGAAGTCATGCATGATACTGAACACTCCAACTCTGACCTCCAACTCATTTGTAAGCTGAAAATAAATGCAAGAACCATCAATTTTTATAATAGTTTTACAATGTTCACTCAGTTGCTCTTTTTTTCAAAGATTTAAACTGGATTGAGTTCCTGTCCCCTAAAACCAGCAATTTTGAAACTCAGAAGCATATTATAATATTTATTCAAATGTCTTTACATCAGTGACTCTGTAATACTGTAAAAGTACTAACGTTGCAAAATCATTTTAAATTTGTCCATCTGAGAAAGAACAGGAACTGTGTCCTTGTTACTGCAAGTGTACAGTTTCAGCAGAAACTGTTATTGATAACATTAAGTTACATTCTTGTTAATATTTACAGTGTGAAAAAAGACAGTACTGAGCGATCAAATTAGCTCCATTACAAGATGTAAGTGAAAATGCCTAAAATTCCCAACTCTAATCTTAAATACAGCAAAGAAACATTTTTGTATAAAGGTTTGCAAACATAGCAAATCTTTTTACTTTCCTTTTTTTTCAAACATTAGTTAAAAGATATTATAAACTGAATTGTTTGGAGTTGCTGAAATTTCACAAGCCATTTTGCAGTAAAGGTGCGAGTTAAGAAGCCTGGTAAAATAGCAACCCTTGGGTGGCAAGCCTGATGACTTGTTATGCCAAAGTATTTTACCAGCAGTGGAAAAGTAGACAGTTCAGCTGGTTGCTCAGACCCCCAACTCAGTTATTTGTGGAAAATTGAAAGCTTCTTCTCTAGGTCTTTTGCTCATGTGAAGGGGGTGGGATCTATGAGTAAGTGGAGAGACCAGCTAGCAAAATCTGTTCACCTCCCAGCAAGCTTAACTGGAAGTGGGGCATTGCATTGTAATCACTCCCTGGCCCAGGAATGAAGGTGGCAATAGTCACCTCACTGTAAGAGTGTCACCTATCCACTGCCAAGGCCTCACCTGGCCCCGGTGCCCTGAGCCACTTTACTCCTCTTAAAGGATGCCCTGTCATTGAGGAACATTCACCCTGTGGCCATCACTAGCAGTGGCACTGGTGAGCCTACTCCTGTCAGCCTTCTGATTGGGCTCAGCGACTTGGGAGTGGGCTACCATCCTGTTAAGGGAACCTTATAATTCGTCACATTCGAGAATACTGCCAGCTGAAGTGGAGGCATTTCCCACTCTTGACCCTGATGACAAAACTTGTGCAGTAAAATCCATTCCATTATGTTCCCAAATCCTTTCAAGTTGGAAGTCTAGGACCGAGGATTGTATTGTAAAGATCAGCATCTACTGATAAATATGCAAAGAAAATGTGAGCTTGAAGAATTAACAGCGCTTGACTTTTTCTCATTATGACCCCATTTTGATGACCTAGACTTTGCTTGAATCCAGAGTGAAAATTTGGAAGGTACATGAGTAGTTGAGTAGAGTCATAGAGTCATAGAGATGTACAGCACGGAAACAGACCCTTCAGTCCAACTTGTCCATGCTGACCAGATATCCCAAACTAATCTAGTCCCACTTGCCAGCACCCGGCCTATATCCCACCAAACCCTTCCTATTCGTATAACCATCCAGATGCCTTTAAATGCTGTAATTGTACTAACCTCCACCACTTCCTCTCACAGCTCTTTCCATATATGCACCACCCTCTGCATGAAAAATTGCCCCTTTGGGCCCTTTTATATCTTTCCCCTTTCACCCTAAAACTATGCCCCCTAGTTCTGGACTCTCCCACCTCAGAGAAAAGACTTTATCTATTTATCCTAACCATGCCCCTCATGATTTTAAAAACCTCTATGATGTCACCCCTACGCCTCTGATGCTCCGGGTAAAACAGCCTCTCTCTATAGCTCAAATCCTCCAACCCTGGCAGCGTCCTTGTAAATCTTTTCTGAACCCTTTCAAGTTTCACAACATCCTTCCGATAGGAAGGAGACCAGATTTGCACGCAATATTCCAAAAGTGGCCTAACTAATGTCCTGTACAGCTGCAACATGACCTCCCAACTCCTATACTCAATGCGCTGACCTATAAAAGAAAGCATACCAAACACCACCTTCACTATCCTATCTACCTGCAACTCTATTTTCAAGGAGCAATGACCTGCACTCCAAGGTCTCTTTGTTCAGCAACTCTCCCTAGGATCTTACCATTACGTGTATATGTCCTGTTCTGATTTGCCAGTATAAAGACTTTGAGTATGACGGGAAGTGTTTAAACAGCAGGCTGTGTTTTTTTAAAAGCAATGCTGACCCTATTAGAGTCATTTTCAGCAGCCAGGATAATGGGGTGACAAGGAGCTAATGAGATTACTCTTCAGATAGGAAATGTCTTGAAATGATTTGCTTGTGTACTGCAGTCAATTGTCAGATATTACCTAACTGAGTCATTGAATAAACCTAAAATAGCCCTCATTGTGTCATGACGGTCATGCTGGCTGTGTTGCTGAGTCTTCGAACAATGGGATTCTTACATAGGTAATCCTTCAAAAGGATGTAATCTTCCCTGCAGCACTGTGAATAGGTCCACTGCTATTTTCATTCAAGGACTTATGAACTATCATGTACATGTCAAAACTCCTGCTGCTGGGCACATATTTCCCATTCTTCACATGCATTCAACAGTCATTGAGCATCCTATTTCATCCCTGACCAATACACAGACTCGGGTAGTAGTGGTTATGAACTTTCAATACTTATGTTTTCCTGTTAAAAGAAGGACCATGATAGCTGAGCATCATGCTATTGATGTTTATACTCGTTTCCCCTTGAAAATGATATCTTGTGATATACCATGTTCATCTCTTTATGGCTAAAATGAATATGTATTCTCAAATAAAAATAAAGTCTTGTACTGTCAGATCTTACATAGCAAACAATATTTTGCAACTTCTGCAGTAAATTGACGCAATGACATTTATGTTACTGATATTAACCTGACACTTCATGCTGATAAATGCCAATCCTTGTCGTTGTGCTGCTTTCATCAGTAGGTGAAGGTTGTAATCCTGCTTTGCCTTTGTCTTGCTCAGAATCCCGATGAAATCTGTTATACAAATACAACCACAAATGTTCTGAATAATCCTGTTCTTGGCTAATTGAGAGCCTAAATCAGAAACAATACTGTCCAAATAGTGTTCTAGTGTGAGCTCTTGAGACTTTTCTGAAAAATGGACAGACTAGTATTCATATTTCACATATAGTTTGGAAAAGAAATTTAGGATTGAATTCTTCAAGTGTCAGCATTTTGCATATACACTTTTTCTTTGAAAGGCTGGAGCACCTTGTGATGCCATATTAAAGTAAGACGCTGAATGGTAGAAATCTGAGACAAACACAGAAAATGCTGAAGAAATTCAGCAATTCTGGCAGCATCTGTGGAGAGAGAAACAGAGCTAAAGTTTCAAGTCTGATTTGATTTTTCTTTAGAACACACTCTAAAGAAGAATCATATCAGTCTGAAACCATGAACTCTGTTTCTCTCTCCATAAGTGATGCCATAACTGGTGAATGACTTTGAGGGAGCACTGAGTAATGAGTAACTAACTCCCCAACTGACCTGATTTCTGATCCATGGCTGGTTGTACTGTTTGGATAGGACTGACCACAGCCCATTCTCTAGATTGTCATGATAAACCTTCTCTGGCCCTGACCATTGCAAAAGTCCAAACCCCTGGGCTGAGATCAGACAATGCTCTTGACTTTCTGTACCAGGACTACTTGACTGATGACAGCCTCCCTTGGCTCTTGCCCAAAACGTCAATTCTCCTGCTCCTCAGATGCTGAATGACCTTCTGTGCTTTTCCAGCACCCCACTCTCGACTGTGGACTAGGCCCCTCAAACTTTGAGATATGGCCATTTGGTTGATACACCTGAAGTGTATTTGACATGTATCCAGCTGGCACACAGTGCAAGTGAGAGATTAATATAACATAGTGCCACACAGCAACATGTCCACCCCCTTGTCTGATGACCTCTGACAACCATGACAAGCTATCTGACTTTATGTCTACACTAAACAGCAAAGCAGGACAGAGGTGCCATCAGCCTTTTAAGCTCTGCCTAAAGGGGCAAAGTATGAAAAGGTAAGGCATAGCAAGCAAAGCACAGACGTTATGAATATCTAAGCAAGTGCAAAGTAAGTGAACATGAACAAGCGAGAAGCTCTGAAATGCACCTTGCTCCAGTCCATGGGATGGGTACTTGTCCCTATGCACAAAAGTCCTCACAGCAGCATTCCAATGAAAAATGTCAATGCATTCCAATATGAAGCAGTGAAGTGCAGAACCATATTATATGTGGGTTGGCTATGTGCCACAAGAGTACAATGAAGCTGGAACATGTCTGATGCCAAGGTCTGACCATGGAGAGTTTCATGAGATGTGAGTGACAGGTGTCAAATGTGGAGGACTAGAGGAGCAAGCAGCAACCTGGAGGCACCAGGTACCCACTCTGACTTTCATGTTGAGAATTATTGCCATCTAGCAGTGGGAGAATGGGAAACCGTATATTAATTAGGTAATAGCGACGTTAATGCACACTGATACTTGCAGATAGGCCTCTTGCAACTCACTTGTAAGAATTCACCTTGCTGTTCAGCACTTAGTGAAAAATGGGACTTTTTGCCCTTGTCGTCAAGAAACTCCTCAATGGCTATCTCAGGCAGGTTTTCGCAAGTTCCTCACCAATGCCCATGCCATTTCATGTCTCAGAAGATTACACCCATTATTCATCTCATATATACTTCCAAAGGAAGCAGAAACGAATTAAACTTGCAAGTGAAACCCATACAGTTCACTTACACCCACAGATCTTGTAAATGTTCTCCTACCTTCTACAAAGATTAACTTGTTTTTCAAACTTCCCACAAGTTATGCTTTGTATTTGCCATACAAATAAAATTTATATGTTCATGATCGACTTTATTTTATTTTGAAGTCAATATGTACCTTCACTGCATAATAAACTCAGATTTCAGCTTTATGTCTTCATAAAATCATTTGTCTTACTTCCTCCATACAGATTTAACCATTCTTTCAGCTGGGTGTGGGGCAAGCAATGTGACAACTCAGAGGCAGTGGAGGGTTTGGGAGAGGTCTTGGTGAGATGTAACTGGGTGTCATCAGCTTATGTGAACTTTAATGTGTTTTTGAAAGGTGTTGCCTAGGAACAGCCTGCAGATGCAGGATAGTACTAGGAATAGATCCTTGAAGCTTCTTGAGGTTACAGTGCTGGACAGCAGACCTGAACTGGAATATTGTCAACAATGTGTCATTCCCAATGTTGAAACCGGAACTGAGTGCCATTTCTGCCTTTCTGCTTTTTCCAATGCGATTATGGTTTAAATTCTAAATGGTACTGGTGTGCAAAACACACACAATTTAATGGTGGAGAACCTTTTCTTTGGTGAAACGTGGCATCAGCTGACAATGCAGCATCAATAGGCAGTCGATGAGAGACTTCTGTTTAAACAGGAAGACAACCAGGACACCCCACCACAATGTTTGAGGATTCACATCATTATTGCAGCAATGTCTGACAATCGTAACAGGCCAGTTCCACAGTTCAGCATTATCTCTCTACACAGTCTTTCTCAGGCTCTCTGTTCTTTCAGGGAAAGGCAGGAAATAGCCTTTCTTGAAGATGGTATAAAAAGGTCTCCCACAAGATCAAAGTAGACTGGGCAGAGATGGAAAAAGAGATGAGTATCTGTGGGGTCACCCAGCAAACCTGGGTCAATTGTAAGGTGTGGATCAACGACCTGACCCAATAGACAAAGGTAAGATCAGTGTGGCATCTTCAGCAGGAATCTTTTGCTTTTCTCATCAACACTCTCAGAAATATTTCAAATGTTTGCATTTAAAATTATTGCATTTTCAAGCAGGTGACAGAATAAGGTTTAAATGGCTTCGAAATAAATAAACAGGGTTCCCAGTGACTTAGCTGACTCATCAATCACGTATTTGAATGAGTGAGCAGCCACGTCAGAAGAATGAATGTGTAAGAATTCTTACAGATAGGTGGCAGTTGAGGCAAAAATGCATAGAAATTTGTCTTTCACATGCATGTGGCTGCAGCATATGAATGACAGGGCCTCAAGTGTGTGGGGAATGCACACAAAGGAGGGGATTAGGTACACGTGACATCATTACCTCGATACACTGTCATGTAGGATAAGCAGACCACAATGCCAGGGGAAAGGAGATGCAATGGAGGAGCAGTTCCTAACCTGAAACTTCCCACAACATCTGAGAAAGAAATTGTAGAAATTGATGATGAGGGGGTAACCTGATCAGGTCACAGATGGGATGAGCTAGGAGTAAGGATGATGAGGTAACCACCCTTCTAGTAGTAAATGAGCCCAGGATGGATTAATAAAATATGAAGAACCCATCTGATGATTCTCACATCATCACATTGTTCTCCACAACCCACTACCTCTGCACAGGAGGACCAGATCATGGGAAGAGGCCTATGACACTAACACTAAACAGTCTTTATTGACTGTTCACATAAATTGCTAATTCTGTACTAATCATGCTGTTGAATGTAGCTTAAAAATTCACTAGAAGTTATTGGCCCACTTAACTCTCAGCACGTTTAAATGAAAAACGTGAAATTGCATTCAATTTATTTGAAAAATGATGCTGGACTTGAACAATTGGGAAGTCAGGTTATAGCATATATGTCTATGTACTCCTGAAATTCCTTATTCCAACTAGATATGTGTGACAAAACTCCACTCCTCATTCTGATCTAGATGTTAGTGGTAGCAAACTTTGAGTTAGTTCAGCAGACGGGATCGCAGAGCTAGGTATAGACATCAGGAAAGCGATGGAGGTGATGAACAGGTAATACATCATTGTGTAAAGTTGTGGATATCAGGATGTCCTTTGTATGTTTCTCCTGGACCTGGCACGCAATAAATTCTCATTTGGATTTATTGCAACTTCCTCATACTTTGCCAAAATCTCCTTATCTGATGAAGGCTGAACTTGCAACATGTAACCCATTATAAAATCTATCTGAGTTGTGCAGTACACAGCAGGCCATTACTGTACATGAGAACCTCTGGGGTGTATATTGTCCCCCTGCACCAATCTAGGTAGGGGAAGCACAATTCAAGAAGCCTAATGGCATGTTTGACACTGGCTATGGTGGGGATATGTATGAATTGGGCTACTTCAGCTAACTCATATAGAATGGCCAGATCTCCTGGGATCTTGAAGGGAATATCAGGGAATAATTAGGGAAAAAAAACCTTCTCGAAAACTTCATAATTACACAGAGGAAAAGCAATTGTATGTCTAGAGTAAATTCATGGACTACCTTCTGGATTTTAATGATTCCCCAAAGGCAACAATTGGACCATGGTATGTATTATGAAGTTATATCATTAGCTTCGATCCTTACTGATGACATTTTCCTGCAACATTCAAACTAAAAAGCTGTATGAGAAATTATTGAAAGAAAGAATTTATGGAGCTTTGTTAGGAAATGGGGAAAGGAAGCTTAATGAGACTGACATGGAGCATGTTATGAAATGATGATTAATAACTGATATGATCACTGTTTTAATACAAACCCCTTGCTGCTAAACAATTTTTATAAATGCTGAGCTGCAAATACAATGTAATGATTAACTTCAAGACAACATCAAATTAAGGAATTACAGCTATAACAGATGGGTTCTGGACGCTGCCACCGGACATAGCGAGCAGGGCAGCGGTAGACGTCCGGTACGTGGCCACCGCCATCCGACGCCTTAAAACGGCGGTGCTCGGACCCGACGTAGTGCACCAGTTGGAGGACGCTCAGGTGTGCGGTGGGATCCCATCCGCGCTCACCCCAGCCCGGACGGAATTCCACATTGGCCCCAAGGTCCCGACTTCCCGCGGGAGCCTGTGCCCCACAACCTGAGCCGCCTCCGGAATTTTAATTTTGTTCCTTTCAAAGATATAAAAAGAAGGGCCCTGTATAGACTGCTGCTGCACACCGTCCACCTCATCTCCCTCATCCACCATCTGGACACACCTTGGCGTGCCCATTTGCCACCGGGCGGTGGGGATCCCCAGTGGAGGGCTCTCTACGTGGGAGTCCTCCCCCTTTCTCTCGGGGATCTGGGGTGGAGGGTGCTGCACGCAGCAGTCCCCTGCAACCGCAGGTTGCGGTGGTTCATGGACTCCCAGCCCAACTGCTTGTTCTGTGGCGCCGTGGAGTCCGT
Source organism: Chiloscyllium punctatum (assembly GCF_047496795.1). Taxonomy (NCBI): domain Eukaryota; kingdom Metazoa; phylum Chordata; class Chondrichthyes; order Orectolobiformes; family Hemiscylliidae; genus Chiloscyllium; species Chiloscyllium punctatum. The sequence continues at coordinate 64,831,243 of NC_092748.1, read as the reverse complement.
GGACCATGTATATATTGGGTGTGGGCGTTTGCACTCCCTTTTTGATTTTCTCAGAAACCTTCTCCTCTGCTTCTGGCTGCACTTCAGTCCCACGCTCCTGATCTTCGGGCACCCGGTACGGAGGAGGGAGGGCAGGTCTGAAGACCTCCTCGTGGGTCTGCTCCTGGGCCTGGCCAAACTGGCCATCAACAGGTCCAGGCAGCGGGTCGTGGAGGGGGACGTTAGGGCCGACTGCCTGCCCCTCTTCCGTGGTTATGTTAGAGCCCGGGTGTCCTTGAAGAAGGAGCACGCGGTGTCCACCAACACCCTGGAGTTGTTCAGGGAGAGGTGGGCGCCACAGGGAGTGGAGTGCATTATTTCCCCCTCCAACTCTATTTTGATTTAGTCCCTACCCTCCCCTTCACTGTTTTGATCACACAGCACTGCCCTTTGATGTGAAGGGCACTGCTTGTCACTGGCTACTCGGGTGTTTTCCTAGCTTCCTGGTGGTGGAAATCGAATAAAGATTCGTGCACCTTGTTTTAAAAAAAATAAACAGGAGATTTCTTGTTTCCTATCTTCCTGGTGGTGGAAATTGAAAAAAAAATATAACCAGAAGATTGCCCTTTGATGTGAAGGGCCACTGCTTGTCACTGGCCACCCGGGTGAAAGAAAAAAAAACAGATGGGTTCAGGGAGAATAGATATAATAACCATAACAACTGCAAGAATTAGGTGGAAAAATGGGAAAGACTTCAATAATTAATCAGAAAACAGTAGATGAAAATACATCTGCTGAGGCAGCACAGAAGGATGCATGTGTGATGTTGGTTGTGTGGCTGGCATTGAATCATAGAATCCCCACAATGTGGAAGAAGGCCATTTAGCCCATATCAATCCTCCAAAGACCATCCCACCCAGGACAGTACCATGAATAGATCCTTGAAGCTTCTTGAGGCTACACTGCAGGATAGCAGACCTGAACTGGAACAATGTATCATTCCCAATGTTGAAACTGGAGCTGAGAGCCATTTCTGCTTTCTGCATTTTCCAATGTGATTATGATGTAAATTCCAATGGCACTGATGTGCAAAGCACACACAGTTTAACGGTAGAGAACCTTTCCTTTGGTGAAACATGGCATCAGCTGACAATGCAGCGTTGACAGGCAGTCTATTAGAGACTCCTGTTTAAACAGGGAGACAGCCAGGACACCTGACCACAATGTTTGAGATTCACATGATTTTTGCATGTGTGATGTTGGTTGTGTGGCTGGCATCGAATCATAGAATTCCCACAGTGTGGAACCCTGTAACCTGGCGTTTCCCATGTTACTTAACCTGTACATCTTTGGAAATAGGAGCACCCAGAGGAAGACACGGGGAGAATGTACAAACGCCAGAGAGACAGTTGCACAAAGGTAGAATCGAACCTGGGTCTCTGGCACTGAGAGGCAGCGGTGCTAACCATTGAGCCACCATGTCGCATGGGAAAAGTTGCAGTAGTTAAAGAATGGGAAGTTCCGGCATGGATAAATGATTATCTTCTGAAAGTCTTAATATCCTATGATCAGGGCTGAGCCTATGCCCAGTTACAAAGCACCACAGAGGCTTTTCCCGTTACCATTACGTGTGGGAAGACAAACTAAGATTCTGGATACTGTGTTTTGAATGTCTGTAGTATCCAAAAAAAAGCATCCCTGGTAATGTACCAATTGGAAACAAGAGAGATATTAAACAGTTGCATAATGAAAATTATGCAGTCAAGATAAAGAAGGAAATTATGCCAAATTGAAGAGAGGGGTGCCATCAGGCTGGAGAAGGTCAATTCTACCTTGATTAAAACATCACAGGCTGTGTGGATTTAATGGTACAGCAGCTGTTAGTTGCCAAAGCCTCATATCTTGGAAGTTGCATCTACTGTTTGCTTAGAAAATGGAATTTAAAGTGTAATTGGAAAATAATTTGTATCTTTAACAATCGAACATTCTCCAATGTAGTATGCAAATTGGGTCTACCATCATCACCCCATTACACTACCACAGAACTGTTAATATTACTGTAAATAGCATGCTTTCAGAAACTGTAAAATTATGCACTGTGATTAGGTTATGATGTACTTTTATTACCCAAACATTACACTGAATTGATAGGCAGTTTTAAAACTTTGCAATGACAATATTACAAATTAGAATCATAATTTCAAGTCTTGTAAAGAAAACTAATAACTTTTATGCATACCCATTGATTTAAAATTAGTCCCACCATGGATCAAAATAATGTCACATGTATTGATCAACAGTCAGTAGATTATCATGTGTTTATTAATATTATAATGTGGGTAGAAGGTATTGATTGCCAAAACTAAACGGCATTAATAATTCTGAGCTTTGCAAACAGAAGGGGAGAATTTCTTTTGGTAATTTAAGTATAAGGGTATGCCCATTAATTGTCCAAATGACTGGCTGAAGGATGGATAAAAAGATGGGAGAATACATCTTCCACTCTACAAGAGAAAATTTATTAAAGAGAGATGAATTTATGAGACTATTATATTATTAACACACTTATAGCTATGTATATGAGCTACTTTAACATGGGCATAATTTAGCTGACTTCAAATTGGCGAAGGAACTTATTTATGAAGACAATTGGACTCTGCAGTTTAGCATATCAAACTCCAATGTTTGGATTGTTTCAGCAATTACTGAATGCTACTACAATAAATAATAAATATATAAAAAGACAAGCTGCTTAACTAATTAGATCATTGTGAATTCGGGCCAGAATGGACGAGAGCACTGAGCAAGTAATTAGATCACTATGGCTGCACAAAATCCTGCTTACATGAATAAAATTCTGCATTAAAAAAGGTTGAAAACCTATTGTTGTATAAAGTAATAGTTCTAAGGGGCATTCATGTTCATTTTACACTGACTCCACTTATTCTATTACATGCTATAAAAAATCTGTGGGTGGAGAAGAGAGGTTCTGCTCTAGATTTTAAAGGAAGCAGACTGATCTGTACCAGCTCCCTAATGTCCTATTAATTATGACTGTCTGAATATAGCTGTACTTAATTGCTATCATGTCATAAACATGTTTGTTATCTAAGAATAGGGCCTCCTCTATAGATAATCAAAGGGATTTTATACTCTTCCCCTAATATGTCCATAGACCTAACACAAATCAAAGATAAATGAAGTTTGGTGGCAGTGAACTACTTGAAGCAATCCTTACCAAAGTACCATATTGTTAAAGGTGGCAAACACCACAATGTACCATAAGTGGACAGTTGGTAAAATACCACATACTTGCAGTGATGCAAATCTGACCTCCTTGATGAAGAGAAGAAATCCAGAAGAAAAGAAAATAAAACATGATATTCAGTTTCCCACTTTAAATGTGTTATGACTTTCAGAGGACATAAACAGTCAGTCAGTCAGCAGATGAAACCAACAGAGAGAGACAGCAGCAACTGTAGGATTAACAAAAAGGCAAGCTCAGCACTCCAAAAACAAAACATAATTCAGAAGATGTTAAGAAGCATTGGGGCAATGATTTGGGTTGGGTAAAGCAAGAAATGGCAGCCTTGCTTAAAAAATACAGAGGTCTTAGAGGATGACGGTCTGTAGGGAGCAGCTCTCCAGGAGGAAAAATTAATGGTCTCTAAAGGAAAAGGAAGTACTTTGCAAAAAAATAGTGCATGTACCAGAAAACAAAGTCAAGAAAAATGTTAAAAAATAACTTGCTTCTTAGACTAAACATTGTCACCATCAATGCTCCATTGCTCCACCACTCTCCAAGACTCAACAAAAAGAACAGTGGAAGTGTTAAATCAGACATTTGGACAACAGCAACAAAATTGGGGACCCTCATAATTTATTAAAGCTGAAAATGTGTAATTTTAAAGAAATCTAGTAAAACAGTATTGCAGAAGAAGAAGACTCAGGAAAAATGGTTAAATTCAGCTCTAACTACATTTACAAGCTTGTTGATGACATCACTATAGGGATCAGGTCTCAAACAATGACAAGACAGAGTATAGGACAGAGACGGACAGCTTGATGGCATGAGGTAACAACAATAATCTCCCCCTCAACGTCAGCAAAGTGAAGGAGTTGGTTGTTGACTTTAGAAAGTAGAGCGGGGGACCACTCCTGTCATTATCAATGTTGCTGAGGTGGAGATGGCTGAGATCTTCAAGTTCCTTGGAATAAATAACACCTACAGCCTAACCTGGTCCATTTATGTTGGTGCTACATTCAACAAAATTCACCAACATGTCTATTTCAACAGAAGGCTAAGAAAATTTGGCATGTTCACAATGACTTTTACCAATTTTTATAGATGCACCATAGAAAGCATCCTATCCAGATGCATCACAGCTTGGTATGACAACTGCTGTGCCCAAGACTGTAAGAAATTACAGAGGGTTGTGAATACAGTCCAGTCCCACATGCCAATCAGCCTTTCATTCATTGACTCCGCCTATACTTCCCGTTGCCTTAGGAAAGCAACCAACACAATCAAAGACCCCTCCCACCACAGTTATACTCTCTTTCACCTTCTTCCATCAGACAGAAGGCACAAAAGTTTGAAAATATGTACCAACAGATTTAAAGACAGCTTCTTCCCCACTATTATCAGAGTTATGAACGGACCTCTCATATGTTAGAGTTTATCTTTCTCTGCACCTTCTCTGCAGCTGTAACACTGTTCTATTATCATGATGTACTTATGCACATGATCTGCCTGTTTAGCATGCAATACTGTATCTCAGTATATGTGACAATAAATCAAACCAAATCACAATCAATAATTACGCTGGACTTTTGATGAAAACATTTATCAAAACTGTAGCCAGAGATTGTTAGTTACATTCATTTGGTCGAAGAATATGTTTTAGGTCTTGAAAGAAGAGGGATAAGTCTGTCTTGGCTGTAGAACATGATAAAGACATAGAAGAAACCATCATTTCTTAATATGGTGGGAAACAGTCAAAGTGGTAAGAAAACTCTGTCAGCAGTCCAGAGATACAATATTATAAAACAAAACAGGTTTAAAAGGCTTGAAAACAATAAACTGCCACAGAGTAGAGTAATAAAATTCCAAGCTTTATTAAAGAATTCAGCACAGTATTACAAAAATATAGAGGTCAGAAGCAAGGCAAACAGATGAAATCCTGCAACATTACTGTGGTATGGATTGTAGCATATTCTGCAATTTCAAATCATCACCATAACGTATGAGTAAAAGAATACAAGCTTAAAGAAAAGAACATTTAAAGCAAATTAAAATGATATAGAGTTAAAATATTTCCAGTAATAAGATAAATTAGCACACTGAGAACAAATGGCAAAAGTTTTAATATTTTTCCTTGCAGATTCAAGATGAGAGAAGGACCATTAAAAAGTATTAGATTGGACTTCATGGAGATGACAGTTCATAAGGTACAGCATTGCTTCAAAAGAAACACAAGGACTGAAGCCGAGCACCTAAGTGTACAATTAGGAATGTGGGAATTAGAAGCAGGAGTAGGCAATTCAGCCCTTCAAGCCACTCTGCCATTTAGCATGATCATGGCTGATCCCAATTCCACTTTCCAGCCTACTGCTCCTGGCCCTTTATCCCTCTTTTCATCGGAAACATATTTACTTCTTTCTGACTGTGTTCACTGATTCTGCCTCCACTGCACTCTGTGGCAATGAGTTCCATAGATTCACAACCCTCTAAGAGAAGTAGTTTTTCCTCAACTCAGTTTTGAATCTACTCCCTCTCACTCTATATCTACGCCCTCTTGTTTGAGACTGTCCCACAAGGGGGAGCATCTCTGTTCCATATCCATCATATCGATCCCCTTTAGCATTTATATATCTCAATCAGATCCCCCCTCATTTATACAACAATGCTTTCATCCCTGGAATCAACTTAGTGAACTTCCTCTGAGCTGCCTCCAGTGCCACCACATCCTTCAAGTAAGGACACCAAAACTGGACACAATATTCCAGATGTGGTCTCATCAATGGCTTACATAATTGCAACAACACTTGTTTATATATTTCAGTCCTTTTGCAATAAATGCCAGGATTCCATTTGCCTTTCTTGTTATTTTCTGCACTTGCATATCCACTTTCTATGATTCGTGCACAAAGACGCCCTGACCTTCTGCACTGAAGAACTTTGAATCTGTTTCCCATTTAAATAATAATTTCTCCTTTTGTTTTTCCAGCCAAACTGGAAAACCTCACATCTATCCACATTAAACTCCACCTGCCAGATTCTGATCCATTCTCCTAGACTATCTCCACATCACTGCTTGCTTTCTCCCTTATTTAAGTATCTTCTGCAAACCTTATTAAGTTAAAGTCTGTCCCTGCTTGCAGATCATTTATTATAGATTTAAATAGTCTTGCTTCTGATTGTTAACACGTCTGCGATATGAAAACTGCAGCACACCACTAGTCACAGTTCACCATCCAGAGAAGGACCCATTTATCCCAACCCTCTGCTTTCTATCAATCAGCCAATCCTCTGTCCAAGCCAAAACTTTACCTTTAATCCCCTAGGATCGAACATTCTGAATCAGTCTTTTACGAGGCACCTTGTCAAATGCCTTCTGGAAGTCTAGATATACCACATCCACTGGATGCCTATTATCGACCTTGCTGAGTACATCCTCAAAGAACTCCACCAAGTTTGTCAAGCAGGACTTGCCCATGAAACCGTGATGAATTGATCTTCATGTTTCCAAATGTTCAGTTACCTCCTCCTTTATGATTGACCCAGAAAGCTCCCCACTACAGAGGTCAAACTAACTGGGCTATAATTTTCCACTTTTGGGAATCCTTTTTGAATAGGAATGTCACATTTGCATGTTTCCGATCTGCTAGTACCTTTCCAGAATCCAGGAAATCTTGGAAAATCATAACTAATGCAACCACTATCTCTGCTGCCATCTTCTTTAACACACTAGCATGCAGGCCATCAGGCCTCAGAGACTTTAATCCCATCAATTTACTTAATACCTTCACCGTAGTTATAATAATTAGAAACAATAATTGGCCATTATATTCAATGAGAGAGATTGAATCTATTGTTTATAGAAAGTCATCAAAGAAATTACAAACACATTTGTAGGCTTTCGAAAAGCATTTGATAATTACTTCAATTTAATAGTAAATGAAATTCTTGAATGAGCAAGATTTAATAGAAAAGTTCATTAGATAATTTCATTAGCAACCCCTACAGATTAGTAAGTGATAAACTATGAATGTAGAGCTTTGAAATCAGAATTAATAGAAGATAGAATGGTTAGAATTCTTAAAAAAAAGCTTTGTCAGATTCCTTCCATCCAGGGAAAATTTAACCTTGCAGAAAGTTATTCACATCATGTTGGAAGCAGAAAGACTCACAAGAAGGTCAAGAAAGGAGAAGACAAGCTTGACTTCAAGAGGGCAACAAATTCTGTTCACTTTATATAGTAGGACACTGATAAAGAGGCTTGATGCATATGTCCACAGAGAAGAAGCCGTACACCTGTTGCTAACATCAGAGTGTTAGCGTTGCAGAGAACAAGGACTCACAGTTACAGAGAAGGACCAGTCATTTTTATGGAAATCCACAGTTACAAAGTTTGGCTCAGAATGGCAGAAGAGTATGATGTTCTAGCCAGAGCTCCTCTGCTTCCCCCTTTTTTCTTTTCTTTTCTCTTTTTTTCCTCCTTGTCTGCAATTTCTTTTTCAACTTTTGACTTATCCGGAAAGGAATAGAGGAGGTGACTCCAGATCAGTAGCCACCACTGGCAAGTCCTGCAGGTGGATCAATGGAATGGGGAAGCGAGACCCAGAGACGCGGCCAGTGCGGGTAGCGAACCCTTGAGAGGAGGCTGGTGCAAGTGAACAAGCCGCAGACTGGAGGCCAGCACAGGGAGAGAGTCCTGGAGCGGAGGCCGCTGCAAGCAAGTGAGCCTTGGAGCAGAGGCTGGTGCAGGGGAGCAAGCCCGAGAGTGGAGGCTGGTGCAGGGGAACGAGCCCTATAGCGGAGGCTGGTGCAGGGGAGTGAGCCCCAGAGCGAAGACTGGTGCAGGGGAACGAGCCCTATAGCGGAGGCTGGTGCAGGGGAGTGAGCCCCAGAGTGGAGGCTGGTGCAGGGGAGTGAGACCTATAGCGGAGACTGGTGCAGGGGAGTGCGCCCCAGAGCAGAGGCTGGTGCAGGGGAGTGAGCCCCAGAGCGGAGACTGGTGCAGGAGAACGAGCCCTATAGCGGAGGCTGGTGCAGGGGAGTGAGCCCCGGAGTGGAGGCTGGTACATAGTAGCGAGCCCCAGAGTGGAGGCTGGTGCAGGGGAGCGAGCCCTATAGTGGAGGCTGGTGCAGGGGAGTGAGCCCCAGAGCGGAGGCTGGTGCAGGGGAGTGAGCCCCAGAGTGGAGACTGGTGCAGGGGAGTGAGCCCCAGAGCAGAGGCTGGTGCAGGGGAGTGAGCCCCACAGCAGAGGCTGGTGCAGGAGAACGAGCCCTATAGCGGAGGCTGGTGCAGGGGAGTGAGCCCCAGAGTGGAGGCTGGTACATAGTAGCGAGCCCCAGAGTGGAGGCTGGTGCAGGGGAGCAAGCCCTATAGCGGAGGCTGGTGCAGGGGAGTGAGCCCCAGAGCGGAAGCTGGTGCAGGGGAGTGAGCCCCAGAGTGGAGACTGGTGCAGGGGAGTGAGCCCCAGAGCAGAGGCTGGTGCAGGGGAGCGAGCCCTATAGCAGAGGCTGGTGCAGGGGAACGAGCCCTATAGCAGAGGCTGGTGCAGGGGAGCGAGCCCAATAGCGGAGGCTGGTGCAGGGGAGTGAGCCCCAAAGCAGAAGCTGGTGCAGGGGAGTGAACGCTGGAGTGGAGGTCTATGCAGGGGATTGAGCCCCAGACTGGAGGCCTGTACATGGGAGCGAGCCCCAGAGAGGAGGCCAGCATGGGGAAGCAAGTCCCAGAATGGAGGTCGGAGTGGGGAAGCAAGTCCCAGACAAAACCTGCGTTGGAGCAGCTGAGAGCTGGTTCAGAGTTGTCTGGAGATGTGAAGCAGAGCGGAGACTATTTTTGGACTAGAGTCTGGCATGGACAGTCAGACCATTTGTGGAAGTCCCTGTGCTGAGCTACTGCAATGTAAAATTTATTTGTAATTTGTTTATCTGACTGTAATGTCTATCCTTTTAACTATGTCATGTTTCTAACTTATACTATGAATCACTGTAAAGGAATGCAACTACTTTTCTTTTTTATTCTTCTTTTTGCATCTATGATTTGTACTGGGAAATGGGGCCATAAGAGATAACATTATAAACTTTTCACTGTATTCCTGTACTACTGTACTTGAGTACACATGACAATAAAGAATATTCTCCTCTAAAGACTTTTTGAGTATGTGCAGAAGACACATTTATACCTGTGGATATTACTGCCACATACATAAAGAGGTCGAAGTTGGAGAACACCCACCAGCATGAGAAAAATGCCACAACAGATAAGATACCTCATTGGAAAAGATACCCAAGGCATTCCTATGGGAACTAACTAATCGACTTGAGCAAGAAGAGACAGAACTTGTCGCCATCAATAGACATGCTGTTGATTTTGTGCTTGATACAAAGAACGTGTTTCTGTCCTATTAGACATGTTACCATGACTGAAAAAGCAGATGATACAGCTTACAGTGAGAATACTACATGGTGTAAGAGGAATAACTGTCAGAAGCATAGGGATACTACAAATTACATTACACCGCAAACCACAGAATGATGTTGAAAATGTCTATTTTAGTTATAATCAACCAACTTCATTTCTGAGTCTGCATGAATGCATCAGCTTCACCTTCTTCAGAAAAATTGGGGCAGAATGACAAACTTATACAGAACAATTGGTCCAGAAGCAAACAGCTGTGCAAACACAGTCCAGCAACAAACCCATTTTTAAGCTATCGATTTCTGTTGGCTTAAGGGAAAATTTTAACATTGTCAAAGCAGAGAAAAGCATAGAGGAACTGTCTAAAACAGAAATTCAATGCCAGTTTCAGAGCTAGCTCTGAGTGATGGTTCAGGAAGATGGCTGAGAATCAGAAAACATTTACTTCATCAGTCAACCAATGAGTAATTAAAGGTGCCCAGCCAGATCAACATTTCAAGAGAGAAAACTGCAAATGACTCCTTAAGAGCCAGGCTAATGTCTAAAGAACAAGGACATTATCAAGAAGAAGGAGGTCTTAGCAGCCAAGACGTGCCTTAGTTTTGTTAAACAATCTCTTTTGTTGAACTTTATCAAAAGTCTTCTGACAATCCAAGTATACTATGTCTATTGACTCCCTTTTATCACAATTTCTTTTAGTAACATCCTCAAATAACTGCAATATTTGTTTATCAAGCATGATGTCCAGAAAATCAATGTTGGCTATGTCCAATCTGATCAATATTATCCATGTGTCCATTTATAGTAGATTTTAGCATTTTTCCTATATTTGATGTAAGGCCAGCAGGTCTGCAGTTGCCTGTTTTTCTTTTCCCTTGCTCCTTTCTTAAATAGTGAGGTGACATTTGCAACCTTCCAATCTGCAGGAATCTTTTCAGTAACTATAGAATTTTGGAACATAATTACCAAGATTCATGAGTTTCTCTTCTAATATGTTGAGATGTAGAATATCAGTTTCCAGGGTCTTATCAATTTTTAGCTCCATTCATTTCTCTGGTACAAGCTTCTTACTAATACTAATTTCTTCAACTCGTTATTCTTTCTACTCACTTGAATCTTTAGCTCTGGATGATTTATTGTATAATCCTCAATGAGAACAGACACAAAATGACCCATTAGCTTCCCTATTCCCCATGATAAATTCTCCGAGCTGTTCCTGTAATGGATCCATATTCATTTGAACCAAATGTTTCTTTTTTACATTCCTATAGAAGCTTTTGAAGTCACCTTTTATATTTTTTGTTAGATTCTATTCATATCTACTCTGCCTTTCCTTGTCAGTTTCTTCATCCTCCTTTACTGTGTTCTAAAATCTTCCAGTCCTCAGATTTATTATTGTTTCTGGAAATATTATAAGCCTTTTGTTTTAACCTTTTACAATCCTTAACTGCCTTTTTCAGCCTTGATTGACTGACCTTTCTTGAGTTTTTATATGTTATATGGTTGCTGTAATCCATATATTGGTCCCTTAAGGAATATCCATTGTCTATGTAGAGTCATGTCTTTTAATGTGGTTTCCCAATCCACTTCACCAATTTGCGCCTCTTGCCTTTATTATTTTCCATAGTCTAGTTTAACACTCTTGCTTCAGATTGCTTAAAACCTCAATTTCAAGCAGAGTATAAAATTTGATCACAAGATTATTAATTAGCTCATTCCTAATACATAATGAAAATAGCCTATTCGCTAAAATAGCCCTACCTCTAATCAATTGCATAACATACTGCTTTAGGAAAATATTCCAACTCTCTCCAGAAACCATCCTCATATTTTTAGTGCTCAATTGGTTTATGCAGTTTAAATACAGATTGAAGTCAGTCATGAGTATTTTATTACCCATGCTAGGGAGTCAGTTAGCTCAGTTGGTTGGACAGCTGGTTTACAATGCAAAGCGATACCAATCAATGTGAGTTCAATTCCTGTATAGGCTGAGATCACCATGAAGTCCTGTCTTCTCAACTGTGTCCCTCACCTGTGGTGTGCTGATCCTCAGGTTAAATACATGACCAGTCATTTCTCTCTGGTGACAGAGTGGTCCTCTAGGACTATGGCAACTATAGTAAATAATCTGTAATTGTGAGTTCATAACTTGTGAATTTGCCAATTCAAGGTCTGCAGGCAAACTTGCATGTATGTGATTTGTAATATGTATTCTAAATGGGCTCTGTACCCATAAATTTTAGCATTCATGGGGTTTCTCAGAAATGGAACCCTTGCGCATTTGTTGAATGACTATCTCACTACCATTGCCCATGCTCCATTCTTCTCTTATCTCATGATTAATACCATCTCTTCCTCATTTGAAGAATTACATTTGCTTGTTTTACATTCTGAAATACCTGCATCACCTGAATTCAGAACAATTTGACTCATCAGGTTGAACAATAAATGCTTTATAATTAGTTTTTCTTCCTAGGCAGACACTTGGAATCAAAGATGGCGTGCTTCCACTACAATTCAATAATTTCTGAGGCTATGGATCATTTAATGTGGGAACTGCAGACTCTGCCGTGTACAAGACAAGTTTGGCGAATCAGGTAGAAGATTTGTTTGGGCGGTTGCATGCTCTCTCTTATACCTCAGCTTCATCTCTGCAAATTCTCTCAAGTGTTCGTGATTTTCCAAACGAACCCTCTCCATTTTGGTCTGTCACAAGCAAGGTACTTCTGTGATTTAGATTAGATGTTTCACCCCTTCAGGAATGTTTTGAGGATACTACTAAAGCATTTCCAGCAGTAAACAAATAGTTAATCATTTTAAACATATAAATCAATATTTTATTCATAGAAATTAAAGGCCCATAAAGAGTTATAAATCCTATTCTTGAGCCTGATAGGATTAAAAATTACCCACATATTTTTAAATACTTTCTGTCTAGAGATCCCTGGACAGTGGCTTTCTGCTAAGAACCAGTCCAGGATTTTGTCAAGTTAGCAAGGTAAAAAGTCATTGTAGAAACCACAATCTGTTTTACAGCACTGAAAGTCATATTCAGTTGTTTAGATGTCCAGCAGACACTTTGATAGTTATTATTCAAGAATAACTATGCAAGATAAGTGAGGGATAGGCTGGGAGGAGTAGGGTATTTGATGGACAAAGAGTGGGGTTGGGAGGGAGGTGGTGTTGAATTAGGTTGAAACAGGAGGGTTTGTCAGTTGATGGGAGTATTGAATCTATAGGGGATGTTGCGCCAAGATCAGACGGGTGTTGGGTCTGGTGGGATTTGAGGGTGTCAGGTCCAGTGAAGGGTTAAAGCAGTTCTGGTGACAGGATGTCAAGTGGGAGCCCACTGGCTGGTGTTGGGTTAGGTCAGATTGAGTTGGTCAGGACATGTCAGGTTTGGGTCATGGTGTGGATTCCAGCTGGGGTGTCGGGGAAATTTCAGGCAAGGTTAGCGGTATGATCATTCTCGTGAGGTCAAATTGAAAGGGATTTATGTTCTGGAGGTCAGGTCAGGGAAGGCATATTGGCCTAGGATGGATTGAGAAGGAACTGTCAAGTCGGGAGGGGAAAGCATCCGGTCAGAGTGGAACTAAGTTCATTGGTGTGTCAGGTTTGGCAGGGTTCAGGTGAAAGGAAGTATAGGCACAGGGTGAACGTCAGAGATGAGAAACAGAAGATAGCATGAGAAAATCCATGTAAGGTAATGGCAGACCAGACACTCTGAAACCCACTTTAACTGGAGATGGGAAAATTCAGTCCCATGTTATTTCCAACTCTTTCTTGTTTGTCTATTCTAAAGTTGAACTGTTCAATGCAATTAAAAAATTGTGGGAAATGGATTAGTGTAATCTGATTGCTTCAGACAAGTGGATAATGATTATATTGTTGAGTCCTGCAGCAAAGCAACTGGATAAGTGACTCATGCTGTAAGCAATCAAAGTCTACGTAGTTATTTGCAGTGCCATTTTAGTTGTGGAATGTGTATTCAGATTTATTTTGGCACGATAAAAATGAGCAATAAAGTCACATTCATTAATTCTTCTGCAATAGTTAGACTTGGAGGCATTTGTTACATTATTGAACTCTTCAAAAACAAATATGCTGATCATATTCCTAAAATTTAGTGTTCAAAAGAACTAGTTGATTTATTACAGTTTGACAGTTACATAATTACTTTTGTAGTGTCAGAGAGTCATAGTAACAGCACGGAAACAGACCCTTCAGTCCAACCTGCCTGTGCCAACCAGACATCCCATTCTAACCTAGTCCCATTTGCCAGTATTAGGCACATATCCCTCTAAACCTTTCCTATTCATGTATCCATCTAGATGCGTTTTATTATACACACCTCCACCATTTCCTCTGGCAGTTCATTCCATACACACCACCACCGTCCGCATGAAAAAAATTACCCCTCAGGTCCCTTTTAAAATTTTCCCCTCTCAACTTAAATTTTTATTATATGATCATTAAAGTAACTAAACTCAGAATTAAACTGATAGAAATAATTTTTTTCTCAGCTTTCAACATGATAGGCAGGTATGGTTTATTTTAAAAATGCATCAAATCATTAGTGCTTCCATCCCAGTCCAAAAATACCTCTAAACATTTTATTTTCCATGAATGCTTTTTATGCCTCACAAAGAAAATTTTCCCAGCTGCTGTTAGTCCCACTGTGGCTTTCCCATTTCACATTGTATTTGGTTAGATTTATAACAGAGCAGTCGAATTTCTGGAACTACAATTAAGCATTTGCTCCATGCAAGGTTTGTTTGTTGAGCAAACAATGGAGAGTTTACACATGATCCCAATATCAGCAGGGATGGGTTGCAAAAGTGAGTTAGTGGTTTGGGGAAGGAGGGGAGTTTTGGACAGAAACCCAGATTTCCCTGAATGCCATTATTTCTAACTCTATAGGTTTGATTTTTTTTTATTTCTTTGCAGGATTGCTGCATTTAAATCCATCAGTTTACAAAGCTTTACTTCCAGAGTAGATCACAGCTCAGATAAGAAAATGATAGCTGCTACTGGAAGGTGTGGTGGGTTCCAATTTTCAACTATAGACAGAGTTTTGTTGTATAAAGTAATGTTTCTGAAAGAGTTAACATTGGAGAATGCATGAAGCTCCATCCAATCTGATGAAGTCATACAATATTGGGTAGGGAAATGGGGAGAATGGCCTTGGATCTAAAAATGTGTCATCTATAGTAACATTACTAAATAACTGATATAACCTAAACTAATTGGTATGATTTCATAAACCAATTCAGTTAAGACAAGATAAAAACAAGGACTGCAGATGCTGGAAACCAGAGTCTAGATTAGAGTGGTGCTGGAAAAGCACAGCAGGTCAGGCAGCATCCGAGGAGCAGGAAAATTGATGTTTTGGGCAAAAGCCCTTCATCAGGAAGGGCTTCATCCTGATGAAGGGTTTTTGCCCGAAACGTCGATTTTCCTGCTCCTCGGATGCTGCCTGACCTGCTGTGCTTTTCCAGTTAAGATAAGAACCTGCTCTTGTTAAGACTCACTTGTGGTTGTTCTCTCTGCCATTAAACCAAATGCATCCTTAAACCCAGTCAGCAACTTTCAATCTCTAAACACCACATTGGGATCAGCAACGTGCATTATTTCCTAAAACTACAAGGTCTGACAGTGAAAAAATAATTCATTAGGCCTAGGCAAAGAATTTTCCAGAAGACAAATGAATTTACGGCCTTAAAGATTTTGCCATTTTAAAATATACTCAGACAGGCACTTGAACAAACAAGTAGTCAGCAGGAACTTGTGGATAGACCACCAAAGGAAAACCAGCACTCCAGGCTAAAGCCTTAATTTCAAACATGGTAAGGTAAGGGATTTGCTGAAGCGTTCCCAATTGTGAGTTCAGCTTCGAACAAATGTATTGGACTTCAGTGAACAAAGTTAAGAATTCCTTTTAAACAAAGGACATAATTTTAAATTAATGGTTCAAAACTCGGGCTGAGAAGGCTAGCCCAATAAAAAAATTGAAGAAATTACAGTTTATAATGAGTGTTGCTGCCATAACAAGGCACTCTACAGTGGGAAAATCTAGGGCCAGAGAACACCATTTTAACAAGGCTGCAGTAACATGAATGTCATGAAGAAAAATTAGGGTAACAAAAGGGACAGTTTAAAAATTAAAGCAGACAAAGTCAACAGAAGAAAATAGAAGAGTTTTGAGCATGCAATTAAATTGG
Organism: Chiloscyllium punctatum; assembly: GCF_047496795.1. Taxonomy (NCBI): domain Eukaryota; kingdom Metazoa; phylum Chordata; class Chondrichthyes; order Orectolobiformes; family Hemiscylliidae; genus Chiloscyllium; species Chiloscyllium punctatum. The sequence continues at coordinate 64,815,390 of NC_092748.1, read as the reverse complement.
GAGATCTTTAAACTAAACCATTGTACTGAAGGGGGCAAAGTATATTAAGGTTACAGGAATAAAGTTTTATTGAGGAAGTTGTGAAAAAGTGTGCTTTGTATATAACGTTGTGGAAAGCAGAAAATTGTTTATTTTGCCTGCAAGAAAGTGAAAAAATCTCCATTCTGTCTATAGAAAGTGGAAAATCTCCATTTTGATTGCAAAATTATGGAAAAACCTTTCTTAAGGAATATAGAATTAACAGCTTTAAATGAAAATACAGAATTGTTATACCATACAATTTAAAAGCTTTAAGACAAGACAGCACTGGTATTGAAGACATGGAGAAAGTGAAGATTGCAGATACTGGAGATCAGAATCGAAAGGTGTAGCACTGGAAAAGCACAGCAGATCAGGCAGCGTCTGAGGAGCAGGAGAATTGATGTTTCGGGCATAAGCCCTTCTTGAGGGATGTGGGGAGGGGTGAAGGGGACTGAGAGATAAATAGGAGGGTGTGGTGGGGATGGGGGAATGGTAGCTTGCAAGGCAATAGGTGGCTGAAGAGCTTCAAGGCAGAGGAGATGCTCGGGGTGGGGGGGGTTTAGTGAGAGAGAGAGACTCACTGAGATCTTTGTGGGGGGAGGAGGAGGAGAACTTCTTAAAAGGTAGGCATCTTTGGAAGAGGCTTCACAGTAAGGTTCACCTAGAAGAAGTTCTCCTCCTCCCTCCTCAAGGATCTCAATAGTCTCTGTCTCACTACACCCCCCAGGTCATCTCCTCTGCCCTGAAGCTCTTCAGCCATCTATCGCCTTCCAAGCTTCCTCCTCACTCTCTTATTTATCTCTCAGCCTCCTTCCCCCTCCACATTCCTGATGAACGGCTCATGCCTGAAACGTCGATTTACCTGCTCCTTGGATGCTGCCTGACCCACAATGTTTTCCAGCACCACACTTCTTGACATTAAAGACATGGAAGCTAAATAGTACTAACTGTGAGAGTTTATATCAGAAATGCAACAAATAGAATGCGGGATTCATCCTTCTGCAAGTTTGCTGTGAATAGGGTTCACCAAAGTCAGCCTGCAGAGAACAATGGCTACGCTGATCAAATTATTTCTGGCTGAAAAGCCCTAAAGCCATCAAGTTTGGTCTTGAAATTCATACAATCTGTCTTCAATAAGAGTAAGATATCTCAAAACTTTGAGCAACAGATAGCTATTCCATGTTGTTACAATGTAGGAGCAACATGAGTGGTGTACATCACTAATAAGACACTGCCATTAAGCATAAGAGGCATTTTGCCCATTACACAAATGACTATTGTGGGATCTGAGCCATTTTGCCCATTACACAAATGACTGTTGTGGGATATGAAATGTCAATGCCAGTTGAGGATATGCATATAGGCTATATATCTCAAAGACTGGTGAATTTATTAAACTGTACGTCACTTCAGTACTTTGCCTATTGCAAACAACTATCTGTGCCCAAACAGCCTGTCCTTGTAAAACTCAAAATAAATTTTCTAACAATTGCTGTGAATCTGCAACTGGATGACATTTACAAAGCAATTGTGAGGATGCTAATAATTGCACTGACAACCAATTTAGGATTGTTAATTAAGTTCACAATGTCTACTGTACACCACATTAATACGGAGAACACTTCTTTATAGAAGGAAAGAACATGTATACACAATACATCTGCTTCAACTCAACAAAAAAGATGACAACCATACTGCGGTTCATTCTCAGGGAACTGCCTTGGCTAAGTAGTGTCAAGCTGCCTATTTTAAATGTAAACAAATTTGACAAATAACTGTCAGTCATAATCTAACTGATACATTACTGATGGCAACACTTAAACAAATCAGAGTTCACTCACCAATCAAACAGCGCTGTCTTCTCATACAGTTTTAGAAAAAGATGTTTTCCCATATATGATATCTGTTGTAAATTATCTTGATGAGTGAAAGACAAAATGTGATTTTATCAGAAATACTCAAGTCCTACTTAGCTTGAAGGATGGCCTTAATTTGTTACTGTTGGCTATTTTCTCTTGGTGGTTAGAGGTGAAAATTTTATATACAATGACCACAAAGGTAGTTGTCAGGGATTTCCATGAAATATTAGTAACACATGAGACTCCTAATGTCAAAAGAGGGAATATTGTTTGCAAACAAATCTTTCAGTCTGTTTCCAGTTTGTCATGGATTCAAGCCTCTACCAAGTTCACTGAGATATCCATGGTGTACCAATGGTGGGAACATAACTCAAGTATCATATCCTCAAGCTACTTTTAGGAAGACTTCACAATTGAGAACAAGGAGGATACAGTGATTATAAACAGGGTTAGTCTTACAGGGCTGGCACAGTGGTAAAGACGGGGTAAAAACAATGACTGCAGATGCTGGAAACCAGATTCTGGATTAGTGGTGCTGGAAAGGCACAGCAGTTCAGGCAGCATCTGAGGAGCAGTAAAATCGACGTTTCGGGTAAAAGTCCTTCATCAGGAATACAGGCAGAGAACCTGAAGGGTGGAGAGATAAGTGAGAGGAGGGTGGGGGTGGGGGTGGGGAGAAAGTACAATAGGTGAGTGGGGGAGGGGATGAAGGTGACAGGTAAGGGGCGAGGGGAAGGTGGAGTGGATAGGTGGAAAAGAAGATAGGCAGATAGGACAGGTCATGGGGACAGTGCTGAACTGGAAGTTTGGAACTAGGGTGAGGTGGGGGAAGGGGAAATGAGGAAACTGTTGAAGTCCACATTGATGCCCTAGGGTTGAAGTGTTCCGAGGTGGAAGATGAGGCGTTCTTCCTCCAGGCGTCTGGTGGTGAGGGAGCGGCAATGAGGAAGGCCCAGGACCTCCATGTCCTCGGCAGAGTGGGAGGGGGAGTTGAAATGTTGGGCCACAGGGCGGTGTGGTTGATTGGTGCGGGTGTCCTGGAGATGTTCCCTAAAGCGCTCTGCTAGGAAGCAATAAGTCTCCCTAATGTAGAGGACACCGCATCGGGAGCAACGGATACAATAAGTGGTATTGGTGGATGTGCAGGTAAAACTTTGATGGATGTGGAAGGCTCCTTTAGGGCCTTGGATGGAGGTGAGGGAGGAGGTGTGGGCGCAGGTTTTGCAATTCCTACGGTGCCAGAGGAAGGTGCCAGGATGGGAGGGTGGGTTGAAGGGGGGCGTGGACCTAACCAGGTAGTCACAAAGGGAACGGTCGTTGCAGAAGGCGGAAAGGGGTTGGGATGGAAATATATCCCTGGTAGTGGGGTCTGTTTGGCAGAAATGTCGGCAGATGATTTGGTTTATGCGAAGGTTGGCAGGGTGGAAGGTGAGCACCAGGGGTGTTCTGTCCTTGTTACGGTTGGAAGGGTGGGGTCTGAGGGCGGAGTTGTGGGATATGGACGAGATGCATTTAAGGGCATCTTTAACCACGTAGGAAGGGAAATTGTGGTCTCTAAAGAAGGAGGCCATCTGGTGTGTTCTGTGGTGGAACTGGTCCTCCTGGGAGCAGATACAGTGGAGGAATTGGGAATATGGGATGGCATTTTTGCAGGAGATAGGGTGGGAAGAGGTGTAATCCAGGTAGCTGTGGGAGTCGGTGTGTTTATGAAAAATGTCAGTGTCAAGTCGGTCGTCATTAATGGAGATGGAGACATCCAGGAAGGGGGGGAGGTGTCAGAGATGGTCCAGGTAAATTTAAGGTCAGGGTGGAATGTGTTGGTGAAGTTGATGAATTGCTCAACCTCCTCACGGGAGCACGAGGTGGCGCCAATGCAGTCATCAATGTAGCGGAGGAAGAGGTGGGGAGTGGTGCTGGTGTAATTACGGAAGATCGACTGTTCTACGTAGCCAACAAAGAGACAGGCATAGCTGGGGCCCATACGTGTGCCCATGGCCACCCCTTTGGTCTGGAGGAAGTGGGAGGATTCGAAGGAGAAATTGTTAAGGGTAAGGACCAGTTCGGCCGAACGAATGAGAGTGTCAGTGGAAGGGTACTGTTGGGGACGTCGCAAGAGGAAGAAACGGAGGGCTTGGAGGCCCTGGTCATGGCAGATGGAGGTGTAGAGGGATTGGATATCCATGGTGAAGATGAGGCGTTGGGGGACGGGGAAACAGAAGTCTTGGAGGAGGTGGAGGGCATGGGTGGTGTCTCGAACGTATGTGGGGAGTTCCTGGACTAGGGGGGATAGGACAGTGTCAAGGTGGGTAGAAATTAGTTCAGTGGGGCTGGAGCATGCTGAGACAATGGGTCAGCCAGGGTGGTCAGGCTTGTGGATCTTGGGAAGGAGGTAGAACCGGGCAGTGCGGGGTTCCTGGACTATGAGGTTGGAAGCTGTGGGTGGGAGATCTCCTGAGGTGATGAGGTTCTGTACGGTCTGGGAGATGATGGTTTGTTGATGGCGGGGTGAGGTCATGTCTGGGAGATGATGGTTTGGCGATGGGGGGGGCGGTCATGTCTGGGAGATGATGGTTTGGTGATGGGGGGGTGGGGTCATGTCTGGGAGATGATGGTTTGGTGATGGGGGGGTGGGGTCATGTCTGGGAAATGATGGTTTGGTGATGGGGGAGGTGGGGTCATGCTGGGAGATGATGCCACTGCCTCACAGCATTCGGATTCGATTTGAGCCTTAGGTGACTGTGGGAAGTTTGCAATTTCCCCCATTATCTGCATGGGTTTCCATCAGGTGCCCCGACTCCTTCCCTCAGTCCAAAGTTACATATCTTGACTTACCATGAAACTTAGCAAAAGAAAAGCTACTTTGAATCCAAATATTCTCAAGTTATATTTAATGATTGTATTTTAACATAACAATTTCATTATTGACAATCAAAATTCCAAATGCATTATGAAAGGCTCCAGGTATCACTTGTAACACTGCAAGCTGTCTACTTAAATACAGTGTAGTTCGAATATTAATGTCTTATTTATGCCCCAAATGATAGCTGAATATTCAGGAAAGTAAATTGAATCTTTGAATCCTGCTTGTGACCACAAGCAATGCTAATTTATTCTGTTCACAATAAATGCAATTTACAATTGGTTGTCTTCTTCCCCTTAAAACATTATTCTACTTTCCTTCCTTGATGTAATCTAATAATGAATCAGACTTCTGTATGACTAATTACAAAAGGAAGTTGAAAAAGAAAAATCTGTATTCAAAAGTCTGTTTTGTGCCAGCCCTGTAAACATGTTAAAAGATGAACTTCAACTTTGTCAGCTCCATTTAATGATGACTAAAAGGAATGAATCATTTTAAACTGTATTGTAACTGTTTGTTTACAGGGACAGTTGGCAAAAGAACAACTTGCAAGGAATTGGCAGGCTGGTTCAGGTATGCTTTCCCCTCAGATTGATGAAATCTGCTTCAGAGTAGAAAAAATAATTTACCTAGCCAGTGCTACTGCCTTTGAATATCAAAACTGAAGAGTTAGTCTGAGCTCAAGACCCTTCAGATATTTGACATTTAGCCATTAACAAGGGCTAGGACTGACATTCATGAAAATACGATGAAACAGCATTTCTGCCAGCCACCATACAACCATATTTTCCCTTCCCATCCTATCTCTTCCTATTGTGACCCTGGCCAATTTGCCTGAGTCAGAGTTTGCTACTTGTGCATGCCAACCTCACAATGTTAACTTCACTTCATAGAAAACACACCACTGTAAAGGAGAGAAATAGAAATATTCTTCATATCATCAATTAAGGTGAGGAGCTAAGTGTACAGACAAAATAAAGCCCTAACAATGAAAGGTTAGTCAATGGTTGCAGGTTTAAAGGTGCTAAGAAGCCTAGGTTAGTTACTGGAGTGCATCTTGTAGATGGTACACTCTGCTGTCACTCCTTATTAGCTATGAGGGAATAAATGTTGAAGGTGGTGGATGGGATGCCAATCAGGAAGTGTCTTGCTGCAGAATTCCCAGCCTCTAACCTGCACTTGTAGCCATACTATTTGTATGGTTAACTCATTTCAGTTTCTGGTCAATGGTAACTCCTCCAGGATATCGATACTGGAGAATTCAGGGATGGTAACGGCATTGAATGTAAAAGATAGGTGATTCAATTCTTTTACAAGGAGGCATAAATCTGACTGTCAACCTCCCAATCTAATCCTTACTCTCCCTAGAACACAACTTTGTTTTCAGTAACCATTTAACTGGGTTTGATTTTAATAAATGTTGAAATACATGAAGTATATAGCGAGAATTAATATTAAAATTTCATACTGTTTTCTTTTTCATTCTAATCATATGGTGTCCTATATTCTGAACCAGAGGTGTTCACCTTGACTCCTCATCAAAGTAAAGCCAGATGACTAATCCATTAGTGTGGTCTAATTCAATCTGAGGCTTCTTTTCTTAACATACATTTTTCTCTTAATTTACTTGAGTTTAATTTATATATAGATGGTTGCCCACACTAGGTAGCAATTGAATATTGAGCAAACTAAATAAATTTTATTTGTGAAGTTATTCATTTCCATGCAACCTGTAAAGCTAACAGTTATTCCAAACACAATCAAACTGTTAGAAACTAATGCTTTCAGATTTGCCATTTGGAAGCCAAGAGAGTGCATTTAGAGCTATCGTGGATTCATATACTTTCCAGGTAGCTTTCTGTGTGAAAAAGTAATCAGCACTTTTTGCACTCCTGCACATTCACATCTTGAAATTCCAAAGTCACCATGAATGAATGGATTTTTTCGAGTTGGTTCAGTGAGAAGTATTCTTTTCTGAGCTCGAACTATCAGGGCTAAAATTCTCCTTGATGCAACAGAATGACAATATTTCTTCTCTTTGCTTAATTAGAGTTCTAAAATGAGATGACGTTTAGCAGTTGATTTATATGGGAGCAACAGTTTCTCTGCTCTGTTGTCAAACTGACAACAGGAAGTCCCTTGTGTCTTAAAAATAAGCCATACTTTGTCTGGGAATCCTGGTCTAAGAAAACAGGAACAAGAATAAGTCAATCAGCCCCTTGAGTCTATCTTGACATTACATTAAATTTTAATGACTCATAGACATATGGGTGGGTTGCTGAGAAGATGTGCGAGCTCTGTTTTGCCCATATTTGTTATCTACTGTGGAGTTTGTAGTGTGCCCAACCACGGTGTGTCTGTTAATCCATGTTTAACTCATGCTCATTCTAGATGTTTGTATATAAGACAAACACTGACGATGCGATACAAAAGCCAGCAAAACAAACAAAGTCTTTCTGTTCATTTAAATGATAATGTTTTGTGTCTTTATTCCCTTAGTAATTAACTAAAATTCTAAATGCTGTCTAGTTGAAAAGATTATTGGTCCCTAAGTGTATCAAATGTAGTGGTCACCGTCTGGGCCTGAGAGAATAGAGTCAGTATTTTTAGGACAAATGAGTGCACCACAAAACTAATTCTTCCATCCAACACTGCCTTCACATATTTGTGATCAATTATGCAAATTGCGATTTCTTCTAACATTATATTTGAGACTTCAACAATGTTGACTGTAAGCTACAAAAACAAAAGTTGCTGGAAAAGCTCAGCAGGTCTGGCAGCATCTGTGAACAGAAATCAAAATTAACGTTTAGGGTTCAGTGGTCCTTCTTCAGAACCGAGGAATCGAGCATTTTCCAAATGATTGATGTTAAACTAACCAGCCAATAGTTTACTGCTTTCTGTCTCCTGCCTTCTTGAACGGCAAATGAGAAGTTCTCCAATTCGCTGGAACCCTCCCAACAACCAGTGAGTGCTGGAATATTTTGACCAATGTCTCACTTTGGATGCAGGCCATCAGATTCTGGTGACTAATCTATCCTTAGTCACGTTCATTTGTCAAGTGCTTTCATCCTTGTGATAGAGTGTGTCACAAGATATTTCATCCCATTAGCACCTTGCTTATCTTTTATCTTTGGGATCTGTACAGTGTCCTCCACCATTAAACTGATGTAAATATTCATTTAAATTATCTGCCATTTCCCTGATCTCTATTATTAATTTCCAGTTGCATCTTCCAACAATCTCGCATTTACTTTACTTATTCTCTTCTTACATGCCTGTAAAAGCTCTAACAGTTTTTGTATTTCTTGCCAATTTACTTTATAAACAAAACTCTCCCTTTCTATTAGCTAGCTTGTCATCTGCTGCTGGTTTCCAAATTTCTAAATCCTCAAGCCTAGTATTAGTATTTTCCATTTTGTATATCTTAGTTTATGATTGGAAACTCCTCGACCACATTTGTTAACCATAGGCTATTCATCATTTTCATGGAATCATTCTTTTTGACTAAAATAAGCTTTTGTTGAATGTTACAAAAGATCTGGTTAAATGTCTACCACTGCTCATTCACTGACTTCCCATTACTCTATTTTCTGAGTTCAATTTAGACAACTCTTTCCTCCTTTTCCAAGTTGCCATCTCTCAAATTTAATTTGAAATTCTATCATGTTGTGATTGCTATCCCCGAGATGATCCTAAATAATGGATGTCTTATTAATCCTCCCTCATTACACATTACTGCATCTAAAATAGCCAGTTTCCTAGGTTCTGGGACATATTGCGGGAAGAAACAATCCCTGCCATAGTTTATAAATTTGTCATTCATGCTACCATTGCCCATCTAACTTGTTCCATAACTATACAGATGAAAATCACCCCTCTTACAGGGCCCTATTATTGCCTGGCTTTTACCTTGTCCTAAAGCATGGACATTTTTTTGAGATTCTAAAGACAACTCCCACACAGACAACTTTGTTCCCTTCTTATTCCTTATTTCCACCCAGGTTGATTCCATATCATGCTCTATTACACTTATATCATTATTCAACCACCTCGCTGATACCTTCCTTCGCTAACAAAGCTATACTACTTCCTTTCCATTTTACCTATTCTTATTGAATGTCGACTATCATTTAATATGGAGTTCCCAATCTTGGTCACCCCACAACCATATCTTTGTAATAGCTGTCAAGTCATATTCATTTATTTCTATTTCTGCCATCAAGACATCTGTTTACAAATGCTACATACAGTCAGATAAAGAGACTTAACTTTTTTGCCATTATTACTTAGTCTTATTCAAATTTCTGCAGCACTCTTCTGGGAATATCTTCCACTCCTTCCTGTCACGTTTTGATACTGTGTACCTCTTCACTGCCCTGCATTTCTGCTGCCTCATTTCATCTACAATTGTAGTTCTGCAGTTTGTCAAGAAACCAGTCCCAGCAAGGTTCAAACAAAAAAAGTCCTCTTTTCCACAGAACAGGTACCATTGCCCCATGAATTGGAACTTATTTCATCCACATCATTCTTTCAGCCATGCATTTACCTCTCTCTGCCACTGTCAATTTTCATGTGGCTCAGGTAATAATTTGGAGATTGTTACCTCTGTAATTCTGTTCGTAATCCCTCTTTCTTAGTTCCAATTATATTGTTGGTACCTATATGGACCACAATAATTGAATCCTTCCCCTCCTACTTCATGCTCCTTTCCAGCCCAGGAAAAAATGGCCTGAACTTTGGCAGATGTTAGGGAACACAACCTTTCCGACTCCTGTCTTTGTTGTAATGATCTAATCCCCTAATTATGCTGCTATTTATTTATATTATATTTTTTCTTTCTTCCCCCGGCTTGACTGGCTAATTTCTGGATCCCAATGCCTACCTCACTCACAGTCACACCATCCTGTCCCTGAACGTGGATTAAATTTGATGTAGTTAATTTAAGAGATGTGACTACCTCCTAAAACAGTTCCCAGATACTTCTTTCATTTCCTGAAATCTCTCAGTATCTGCAGCTTGGACTCCAGCTTATCAATTTTGAGTCAAGGTAAGACTTATTGCAGTTGTGGTCACTGGAATGCATTGATGTCCACTATTTCTCATACATCACAGCTGCAACACATAACCTGTTCCACCATCCCTCTTCTCCATCTCTACAAATAGACCCCCTTTCTTTCTAATTGGTAAGCTGTAGCTAGCAAGGTGTCAGTGGGTTCCACCCTCAAACCCCAACTGTTTACAAGCTTTATTAATGGCAGGCAAAGAAAATATTAGAATCAAATTTATGGATGACACTAAAATAGGTGGGAAAATAAGTTGCAGTGGTGAAATAGGAAATTTATAATGAATATGGATAATTTAGGTGAATGCGTCAAAATTTGTCAGATGGAGTATAACATAAATGAGTATGAGATTATTCATTTTGTTTAGAAGAATAAAAAGGCAATTTGTTATTGAAATGTAAGAAAATTCAAAATGCTTCAGTACAGAAGGATCTGTGCAGGAGTCACGGAAAGTTAGTATGCAAGTACAGCAGACAATAAAGAGGACAAATAGAATTTTGGCATTTATTATTAGAGGAATGGAGTATAAATATAGGGAGTTGCTGCAATTGTATAAGGAATTGGTGAGAATGGTGCTGGAAAAGCACAGCAGGTCAGGCTGCATCCGAGGAGCCCTGGACTTTTGCCCAAAACATCGATTTTCCTGCTCCTCGGATGCTGCCTGACCTGCTGTGCTTTTCCAGCACCACTCTAATCTAGACTCTGGTTTCCAGCATCTGCAGTCCTTGTTTTTACCGAAGGAATTGGTGAGACCAATCTGGAGTCCTGTTTACAGTTTTGGTCTCCTTACTTGACGAAGGATTTAATTGGAGTGAAGACAGCTGAGAAGGCGCATTAGATTAAGTTCAGAAATGAAAGGCTTGTTTTATGAGGAGAGATTAAACATCTTCAATATTAAGGCCTATGCTTGCTAGAGTTTAGGAGGAGGAGATAAAATCTTATCAAGATGCTGAAGGGGATTGAGGTAGGTGGAAAGATGATGTTTCTCCTTGTGGGGCAATCTAGAATGAATGGTTAAAGTTTTTGGATAAGAAACTTATCAAATTTAAGACAGGGATGAGGAAGAATTACTTCTCTCACAGGGTTATGAATCTGTGGAATTCACTACCGTAGAATATGTTGGACGTGGGGATATAAATTTAAGGAGGAGATCGACCCATTTTAAGTTAGTAATGGGTTAAGGGTTTTAGGGAACAAGTAGGAAAATGAAGCTGAGGCTGAAATGAGCTCAGCCATGTTGTTATTAAGTGGTAGAGCAGACTCAAAGGGCTGAACTGGTTCCTCCTGCTCGAAGGCCTTATGTTCTATGTAATTCATTAATTTGGATGTTAAATATTTTAGAAATGAATTTCTTAACAACTCTTCCACACAAATAATGTCCCCTAATCAAGAACCAAGGAAAAATACTTTTTTGTCCTGTGATGGCACACTTCAGCTCTGTCAAGTAGAAACAGGGTGAAGGGGCTCTCTGCCACTGATTTTTAAATCTGCCAGCACCACCCTTCTCACATCAGTCTGCTCTTTCGTTTTTGAAGCTGCTGCCCCCATGCTCCCCTTTCTCAAACTGCAGTTGTCACCACCCTCCCTCTCCCACTCTTTATGAAGGTGCTCTCCATGTTCTCTCTTGCACTGTTTCAGTTCCTGCTGTCTCATTGTACAGGAAATTATTGTCCATGCTATTTCACTTTCTTAATGATGTGACTGACTCCACTGTCTCTGCTCTTTATCAAGCTGCTGATTCCACTCTCCAATGAGCTGTTTCAGAAGCTGCTGTCCACCATCTACCATCCTTTCAGGCAATGATTTTCCAGGTATGTAATACCTTTTGTGAATTATTCTTCCTTAAATATCCTGTAAACCTCCTGTCCTTTATCTTCAACACCTGGTTATTGATCCTTTGACTGATGGAAAAGGAGAAGGAAAGGGCTCCCACTACTAGTTTTTATGTGACATAGCTGAACAGCCCTGGACAAGCAGTGCCTGTTCCCCTGACTGATGTCTGTAAATCTCCCCAACTTTGTTAGCTCCTAACCCTTGACTGGCTGCTATGGAGCCATTGGAGTGTCTGTGCTACTCTCCCTGGATTGTAGAAGCAGAGAATTCCAGACCGAGAACACCCCAGCTGGACCCTTGACAGTGGTCAGTCCCGTGGACTGGTACTGGAGTCTGCCCTTACTGTGCTGGGATCCCATAATTGACAAGAGGATTACTCTCCTAAGACGTTGTGACAATGGCTGCCTACTTTCTGCAGATGTAGTGTGCTTGTTGCTGATACGGGTGCAGATATGACACTGATGCAAGATGTCCATCCCCTTGTCTGAGGACTGCTGATCAGTAAAGCAAGCTAAAGACTGTGGTGCTGGAAAGGCACAGCCAGTCAGGTGGCATCCGAGGAGCAAGAGAATCGACATTTCGAGCGTAAGCTCTTCATCAGATATGAGAGGGTGGCCCAAGGGGGCTGAGAGATAAATGGGAGAGAGGGCAGATGAACTCAGGGCACGGTTAGGAACATGGGACTGGGATATCATAGCAATTATGGAAACGTGGCTCAGGGATGGGCAGGACTGGCAGCTTAATGTTCCAGGATACAAATGCTACAAGAAGGATAGAAATGGAGGCAAGACAGGATGGGGTATGGCATTTTTGATAAAGGATAGCATTACAACTGTGCTGAGGGAGGATATTCCCGGAAATACATCCAGGGAAGTTATTTGGGTGGAATTGAGAAATAAGAAAGGGATAATCACCTTATTGGGATTGTATTATAGACCCCCCCATAGTCAGAGGGAAATTGAGAAACAAACTTGTAAGGAGATCTCAGCGATCTATAAGAATAATAGGGTCGTTATGGTAGGGGATTTTAACTTTCCAAACATCGACTGGGACTGCCATAGTGTTAAAGGTTTAGATGGAGAGGAATTTCTTAAGTGCGTACAAGACAATTTTCTGATTAAGTCTGTGGATGTACCTACTAGAGAAGGTGCAAATCTTGACCTACTCTTGGGAAATAAGGCAGGGGAGGTGACTGCTTTGTCAGTGGGGGAGCACTTTGGGGCCAGCGACCATAATTCTAGTCGTTTTAAAATAGTGATGGAAAAGGATAGACCAGATCTAAAAGTTGAAGTTCTAAATTGGAGAAAGGCCAATTTTGACGGTATTAGGCAAGAACTTTCGAAAGCTGATTGGAGGCAGATGTTCGCAGGTAAAGGGACGGTTGGAAAATGGGAAGCCTTCAGAAATGAGATAACAAGAATCCAGAGAAAGTATATTCCTGTCAGGGTGAAAGGGAAGGCTGGTAGGTATAGAAATGACTAGAGAAATTGAGGGTTTGATTAAGAAAAAGAAGGAAGCATATGTAAGGTATAGACAGGATAGATCGAGTGAATCCTTAAAAGAGTACAAAGAAAGTAGGAGCATACTTGAGAGGGAAATCAGGAGAGCAAAATGGGACATGAGATAGCTTTGGCAAATAGAATTAAGAGAATCCAAAGGGTTTTTACAAACATATTAAGGACAAAAGGGTAACTAGGGAGAGAATAGGGCCCCTCAAAGATCAGAAAGACGGCCTTTGTGTGGAGCCACAGAAAATGGGGGAGATACTAAATTAATATTTTGCAGAGGACGAAGTGCTGGGTGTCTTGAAATGGGTAAAGGTGGATAAATCCCCAGGACCTGATCAGGTGTACACTGAAACTCTATGGGAAGCGTGAGAAGTGATTGCTGGGCCTGTTGCTGAGATATTTGTATCATCGATAGTCACAGGTGAGATGCCGGAAGACTGGAGGTTGGCAAACGTGGTACCACTGTTTAACAAGGGAGGTAAAGACAAGCCAGGGAACTATAGACCAGTGAGCCTGACCTCGGTGGTGGGCAAGTTGTTGGAGGGAATCCTGAGGAACAGGATGTACATGTATTTGGAAAGGCAAGGACTGATTAGAGATAGTCAACATGGCTTTATGCGAGGGAAATCATGTCTCACAAACTCGATTGAGTTTTTTGAAGAAGTAACAAAGAAGATTGATGAGAGAAGAGCAGTAGATGTGACCTATATGGACTTCAGTAAGGCGTTCGACAAGGTTCTCCATGGGAGACTGATTAGTAAAGTTAGATCTCATGGAATATAAGGAGAACTACCCATTTGGATACAGAACTGGCTCAAAGGTAGAAGACAGAGGTGGTGGTGGAGGGTTGTTTTTCAGACTGGAGGCCTGTGACCAGTGGAGTGCCACAAGGATCGGTGTTGGGTCCTCTACTTTTTGTCATAAATGATTTGGATGCGAGCATAAGAGGTACAGTTAGTAAGTTTGCAGATGACACCAAAATTGGAGGTGTAGTGGACAGCGAAGAGAGTTACCTCAGATTACAACAGGATCTGGACCAGATGGGCCAATGGGCTGAGAAGTGGCAGATGGAGTTTAATTCAGATAAATGCGAGGTGCTGCATTTTGGGAAAGCAAATCTTAGTAGGACTTATACACTTAATGGTAAGGTCCTAGGGAGTGTTGCTGAACAAAGAGACCTTGGAGTGCAGCTTCATATCTCCTTGAAAGTGGAATCACAGGTAGATAGGATAGTGAAGAAGGCAATTGATATGCTTTCCTTTATTGGTCAGAGTATTGAGTACAGGAGTTGGGAAGTCATGTTGCGGCTGTACAGGACATTGGTTAGGCCACTGTTGGAATATTGCGTGCAATTCTGGTCTCCTTCCTATCGGAAAGATGTTGTGAAACTTGAACGGGTTCAGAAAAGATTTACAAGGATGTTGCCAGGGTTGGAGGATCTGAGCTACAGGGAGAGGTTGAACAGGCTGGGGCTGTTTTCCTTGGATTGTCGGAAGCTGAGAGGTGACCTTACAGAGGTTTACAAAATTATGAGGGGCATGGATAGGATAAATAGACAAAGTCTTTTCCCTGGGGTTGGGGAGTCCAGAACTAGAGGGCATAGGTTTAGGGTGAGAGGGGAAACATATAAAAGAGACCTAAGGGGCAACTTTTTCATGCAGAGGGTGGTACGTGTGTGGAATGAGCTGCCAGAGGATGTGGTGGAGGCTGGTACAATTGCAACATTTAAGAGACATTTGGATGGGATATGAATAGGAAGGGTTTGGAGGGATATGGGCCGGGTGCTGGCAGTTGGGATTAGATTGAGTGTTGGGATATCTGGTCGGCATGGACGGGTTGGACCAAAGGGTCTGCTTCCATTCTGTACACTTCTATGACTCTAAGTGGGGCTGGAGGGAAGGTGGCTGGGATTGCGATAGGTCAATGGAGGTGGGGGAGTGAAGGTGATACATCGGAGCAGACTGGGGAGTGGATAGGTAGGAAGGAAGATGGGCAGGTAGGACAGTTGAAGAGGGCGGTGCCAAGTTGGAATGTTGGGTCTGGGCTAAGGTGTGGGAGGGGAAATGAAGAAACTACTGAAATCCGCATTGCTCCTATGTGGTTGGAGGGTCCCAACGCAGAAGATGAGGTGTTCTTCCTCGAGGTGTCAGGTGGTTAGAGCTGGAAGGTGGAGGAGGCCCAGTACCTTCATGTCCTTGGCGGAGTGGGAAGGGGAGTTAAAGTGGTTGGTCACACAGTGATGGGGTTGTTTAGTGTATGTGTCCCAGAGATGTTCTCTGAAATATTCTGCAAGTTGCAAATGCTCTGCCCTGTCTCCCCAATGTAGAGGAGACCAATTCAAGAGCAATGGACATAGTAGATGATGTTTGTGGAAGTACAAGTAAATCTCTGTTGGATGTGGAAGGATCCTTTGGGCCCTTGAACATAGGTGAAGGGGTCGGTTTGGGTGCAGATTTTGCACTTCCTGCAGTGGCAAGAGAAGGTGCTGGGATTGGAGGGTGGGTTGGTGGGGGGCGTGGACCTAACAAGGTAGTCACAGAGGAAATGGTCTCTCTGGAATACAGATTGGGGTGGGGAGGGAAATATATCCCTGGTGGTGAGATCTGTTTCTACGTGACAGAAATGGCGGAGGATGATACCAGAAATGGTGGAGGTTGGTGAGATGGAAGGTGAGAAACAAGAGAGTTCTGTCCTTGTTATGATTGGAGGAAGTGGGTTTCAAGGGCAGAGGTCTGGGAAGTGGAGGAATTGCGCTGCAGGGCATTGTTGACCATGTGGGAGGGGAAATTGTGGTTGTTGAAGAAGGAGGCCATCTGGGATGTACTATGGTGAAATTTGTCCTCCTTGGAACAGATGCGGTAGAAGCAGAGGAATTGGGGATAAGGAAGCAGAGTGGGAAGAGGTGTAGTCCAGGTAGAGTTGGTGGATTTGAAGTAGATGTCCATGTTGAGTCAGTCGTCAGAAATGGAGATGGAGAAGTCCAGGAAGGGGAGGGAGGTGTCCGAAATGGTCTAGGTGAACTTAAGTTTGGGGTGGAAGTTGTTTGTGAACTTGACAAACTATTCAACCTCCTCATAGGAGGAGGTCAGTTGATACAGTCATTGATGTAGCAGAGGAAAAGGTGGGGAATGGTGCCATGTAACTGTGGAAGATGGACTATTCCACGTACCCAATGAAGAGGTGGGCATGGCTGGGGCCCATGCCTACTCTTTTGGTCTGAAGGAAGTAGGAGGATTTAGAGGAGAAATTGTTGACAATGAGGACCAGTTTAGCCAATCAAAAGAGTGTGTCGGTGGAAGGGTACTGGTTGGGTCGGCAGGAGAGGAAGAAACGGAGAGCTTAGAGGCCTTAATCAAAGCAGATGGATGACAATGGTGATGGCGTTGGTGCTGGAGACATGAAAGTCATGGAGGATGTGGAGGGTGTAGGTGGTGTACCAAATGTATGTGGGGAGATCCTGGACCAAAAGGGGCAAGACAGTGTCAAGATATGTGGAGATAAGTTTGGTGGGGCAAGAGCAGCCAGAGACCATCTTGGACAGCGCCCTCCCCTTTCTGGACCTCTCCAGCTCTATTTCTGATGACTGACTCAACATGGACATCTACTTCAAATCCACCAACTCCCACAGCTACCTGGACTTCACCTCCTCCCATCCTGCCTCCTGTAAAAACACTATCACATTTTTCCAGTTCCTCCACCTCCGCCGCACCTGATCCCAGGAACTTCCCACTTCCACCATAGAACATCCCAGATGGCCTTCTTCATCAAAGACTGCAATTTCCTCTCCCACATGGTCACCGATGCCCTCAAGTGCATCTCCTCCACTTACCGCACCTCCGCCAATGAACCCCACCCCTCCAATCACAACAAGGACAGAACCCTCCGGTCCTCACCTTTCACTCCACCAATCTCCGGATACATTGTATCTGCCATTTCTGCCACCTAGAAATGGATCCCACCACCAGGGATATATTTCCCTCCCAACCCCTATCTGTGTTCCGTAGAGACCATTCCCTCCATGACTCCCTTATTGCGTCCATACCCCTACCAACCCATCCTCCACTCCCGACACATTCCCCTGCCACCGCAAGAGGTGTAAAACCTGTGCCAACACCTCCCCCCACCTCTGTCCAAGGCCCCAAAAGATTTTTCCACATCCAACAGAGATTTACCTGTACTTCCACACACGTCATCTACTGTGTCTGATATGCTCTAGATGTGGTCTTCTTTACAATGGGGAGACAGGAAGTCAACTTGCGAAATGTTTCAGAGAACATCTCCGGGGCACATGCACTAAACAATCACACCATCCTGTGGCCAAACACTTTAACTCCCCCTTCCACTCCACCAAGAACATGCAGGTCCTGGGCCTCCTCCACCACCAAAGTCTTACCACCCGATGCCTGGAGAAAGAACGCCTCATCTTCCTCCTTGGGACTCTCCAACCACATGGGAACAATGTGGATTTCATGAGTTTCTTCATTTCCTCTCCCCCCACCTTATCCCAGATCCAACCTTCCACTTAGCATCACCCTCTTGAACTGTCCTACCTGTCCATCTTCCTTCCTACCTTTCCGCTCCACCCTCTGCCTCAACCTATCACCTTTGCCCCCACCTTAATCTACCTTCCCCAGCCCCACCCACCACTCCCCCCACCCCCATTTATCTGTCAGCCCCCTTGGGCCAACCCCCAATTCCTGATGAAGGGCTTATGCCCAAAACATTGACTCTCCTGCTCCTCAGATGCTGCCTGTCCAGCTATTCTTTTCTGGCACCACACTCTTTGACTCTGAACTCCAGCATTTGCAGTCCTCACTTTCTCCCAGTCAGGCAAGCTACCTTGGTTGTGTGGCAATATTAATTGGCAAGGCAATGCAAGGTGTGGATGCTGTAGGTAGGTGCCATGTGAGCAGCAATCAGACAGCAAGTGAGTAGTCCTGAGATGACCCCTAGTCCAATCCATGAGCAGAGTGACTGTACACAGGGATAAAGAGTCCTTGCAGCAGTCCTTCAAGGTCGAATTGGTGGTGGACCCTGAAATGCAGGCTTATGTTTCCTGAATGGTCTGTAATTGAATTGGAGAGGTGCCATGATGGCCATGATCGTCATGAGGGGTTGGCAAATGTCAGATGCCAATGCCCAGTGATGAGGGATGTTAGTGGCTCACGCCTGATGAATGTGCACTGCGATTCTGTTTCTTGCTGATCAATTTTATGATTGTCTGAACTTAAAAGCAGTATCTTAAATATTTAAAATAATTAAAGAACAATAAAGTAGAAAATTTATTATCAGCTTCATCCCTTGAAATTATCCCACATCCTTTCCTATGCCTCCTGAATTTTCAAAACACTGGTAGTTGAGTTATGATGGGAGTTCTAACTTCAGCAGACTGGCCGTAAATGCTGCTGAAAATGTGACTAAACACTAAGTGTATGAGATTTTAGATAAATACATGGTGGAGAGTGGGAAAAAGAACAAAGTGCATATAATAAGGTAGAAAACAGGTATGATTAAATATATTAAAAAATGGTGCAATGCCAAATGGAATGGTAAAGGTACAAGTGAAGAAATAGAAGAAATGAATAGAGGAGGTGTTAGTAGAAGAGAAATGCCAACCTTCTGTGAAAAATAAAAAATCAAGAGGAAAGTATGAGTAAAACCAAAATCTGCACAGAAACATTTCTATAATGGGGATAGATGTTACAGTCTGAAATTGTTTAATCACTGGTTTGTCTGGAGAACTGTAATATGCCAAACTGGAAAGATCAAGTTCTGTTTCTCCAGCTTACATTGATCTACATTGGAGTCTTGTCAGAGGATGAGGACATAGTGAGGTCAGCGTTAAGAACAAGGTGAAGAATTAAAATGATAGGTGACTGGAAATTTGAGTTCAAACTTGCCAAAGGAAAAGCATTGTTGTACCAAATTGTTGCCCAATCCGTGCTGAGCACAGTTTGAGTCGTGAGTACAGATTACCAAATTTAAAAAGTACATGTAAATTGCTCTTTCACTTGGCAGGAATGTTTAGGATATGGATGGTGAGGGGAAGGGAGGTGAGAAAGCTGGTACTGTAATTCATTTTCTGTGCTTTCATGGCATCATGCTGTAGGAAGCGAAAGGGCTGTTGATACTGATTGAAGAGTGGACTATTGTGTAACAGAGGAAACAGAATGCCAAAAGGTGTTATGGAGGGAGGCCACAGAAGAGGCAGAACAAGTGACAAGTGGAACCCTTTGAAAGAGTCCATTAAAGTTGGAAGATGTTGAGAGTTCCAACTCAATTAAGATTTATAGTTACCAAAGAAGTATTAGAGGATTAAGAACCTACTCCATCTCCTGTACACCTCTAAAAATAACCTTCCAACACTCAAATTGCATGTCAACTGCACCTTCCCTCCTTATTAATCCACATTACCTACCCGTTCCCCTCACCCTAATAAATACCCTCAATACAACCAGACCCTCTTCATCCAACAGAATCCTGTTTGGCCACACACTCCATAGAAATTGTTGCCTCGATAGGTATCTGCTTCAGTTAGATAAACACTTGTGTATGTTTATCATGCATTTTCTGTTGTTTGGGTATCAGGATGTTGAGTCTAAAAGAATCCCACTGAGGCTGACAGTGGATCAAGTATTCATACCCACTAATCCTGCATTGGCACACCGTCATGTAAAAGGGAAGCTATTTCATTTTGACAATGCTCTGGTGTAGAGATTGAGACTTCTTTCAAGGAAGCTGTGACAGTACCTCTGAAGGCACCTATTGCTCTGATCACACAGGTGTGACTCTATAGCTTTGGCACTTTGGACTGGACCACCAATACAGTGCAGAAATCATCTGATTTTAGTTTGATTGATTTCAAAATCAGGTGGCCTTTCCAATAAGTGGAAGAATGAAAATTTCAAATACTAGAGGGCAGAGGTTAAAGGTGAGAGGATGAAAGTTTAAAGGAAATATGTAAGGCCAGCCTTTTACACAGAAAGTGGTAGGTGACCAGACCATGCTACAAGGGGAAGTAGCAATGTTTAAGAGGCAATTAGACAGTCACCTGAACAGGCAGGGAACAGAGTGAGACTGACCATGTGCAGACAGGCAGATAGGATTAGTTTAGAATGGCATCATGGTCGGCACAGACATGGTGAGCCTAAGGTCCTGTTCCTGTGCTGTCCTGCTCTCTGTTTTTCTACTTGATATTGGTAAACATCCAGATGCCAGAGTTACAAAACACTGTCTGGATGTTACATGCACAATGGCAGAAAGCAAGGGAACCATTATCTGCTCCAAAAGTTAACTTTGACATTTTCTGACACATGCCTGGTTAGCTAGTTTGGTATTTTTGTACCGAGTTCTTCTTTTGACTTCAAGGACGTACATGGTATCCCTTCCTGTTCAAGTGGTTTTAATGGCAATATTATTCCATTCCTACTAGGATGCCAAATCCATCTCATTTAAGGCTCCTGTCTTCTTTTTGAAATCTAGCTCACATGAAATCAGTAACTTGTAATGAAATTTCAGCAGTATTGATTTAACTGATAAATGTGAATCCAATAATGCAATTGTCAATCACTGCATAAAGTGAATGACATGGAACTTTTTAAACTTAATTTTAACCATTTCATGTTAGCAAAAAGAGTTACATTTCCTCCAATATTTCCTGCCACTGCAAGGCTGCAGGTTCTTGAACCAGACGTCAATGTACCCACATGTCAATTAATAGGCATGGAGCTTCCAAACGGCTGCACAGCCACCTGAGAAAAGACGTTGACAAAGAGTCTAGAGTGCTTCATTCCCTTTGCTAACAGGAATATTTGATTCATAATTTATAGCATGTAATTTGGTCCAGATATTCCGATAGGCAGAGAGTCATTGGAGCAATGTAGACTGGAGTTGGACATCTGTCCCTGTGGGAATCGCCAGGGAAGTTGACTTTTCTGATGAGCAATTTTGTGCCTCTGGAACCCTTTGAAAGAGTCCATTAAACTTGGAAAATGCTAAGGGTTCCAACTAATTTAAGCTTAACAGATACCAAAGAAGTGTAAGAGGATTAAGAAACTATTCTAATTCCTAGATAATTATAAAAATAATCTCCCAGCTGTCAAATTGCATGCCAACTGCATTTTCCTTCCTTATTAATCCTCTTTACCAACCCCCCCCCCCCCCCCCCCCCCCCACTCCCCTCACCATAACAAATACCCTCAATCCAATAGATCCCTTTGATCCAACAAAATCCAGCTGGACCACACACTCCATGGATTAATACTCCCCAGTGCTGGCCTGATGCCTTATGCACATGACGGCCTCTCCCATCACTTCCCCTCTGTCCCTATGTTCAGCCCCAAAGCAAACCTATAATGATCCCCAAAGATCTGAGTGCTCCAAAGTGCATCATTGCTCTTGTATGGTTGACCTTACTTCCCTGGAACTCATACATTTTGTCTCCCATGGCCAGACCAAAACCAAAAAGCTCTCTTAAGCAACACCACTGTTCTAACAGGCCCTAGAACTGGCAACTACTTCCATCAACTGGATTCGTTAGCTCTCACTGCTGATGGAACTCCAGACAAAACTTGCCCACCACGAGGATCATTAGCCTTTCTCAACTTATCCTGAGCACTCATCGCTATATCCGGTGCCCTGAAGTCCTCCTCACCTGGAAGCGTACCCATCCCATTCATTGGTTATCTCACCAATCTGGCACCATTGTCTCACACTTACTTTTCAGACTTAGCCTTTTGCAGAAGATGTCAAAGTGTTTGGCTGTGGTACCGGACACTGAAGTAACAGAAGACAACACAATGATTGCTGAAAAGGGGGCATGGCATCAATGAAGATTTTCTTTGTTACTCGATTGGTGAATTCCAGGACAGTTTCATAACAGGAGGCACCTGTCCCAGAATCTCCAAAGCAGCAGACAGCATTAAAAGTAAGTGGGTGTTTTTTATTCTGATCATAAAGTGAACTGGTATTTCTGATCTTGATCAAAATATCTAGGTCATTACATTCCGCTCAGTGTAAGTACGTGTTGAGAAATCTGGTGCCTTGGTAAGCAACCAATATAAGTTCTGTCATTTAGAATTAGAATTAATGGTGTGAAAAAATACAGTCGGCAGCTGAGAACTGCTTCAGCTGACCTCCATATCCAAAGCACAAACACACACACCTACTGTGTGAAGCTCAACAAAACTGTTCTCATTTATCTTCCCTTTGAAATATTTTCCCTGGTTGAAAGAACTGAAAAGTAATTGGATGTCCTATTAATCTAATAGAAAATGACTTCAAGGTTTTTAGGTCTGCAGCAGGTGAGGGAACTAATAAAAGTAAAAACCGACATGAGCTCTTTCACATCAACCCATGCATTATCCATGATAGTATTGGTAGGAATGAGTTCCACTCAATCCTTGCAGAAATGTAGTCCTTTCTACACACTGAGGACGTACTCCATTGTTTTGTATGGCATTATCACTACATTAAATGGGACAGATTTTGAATAAACCCATCAACTCAAACTGGGTATCCTGAAGCATTGTGGGCCTTCTGCTGGAGTATAATTGTATTCAGCCACAATATGAAATCTCATGGCCCAGGACATTTCTTAGTCTATCATTACCATCAAGGCAGGCGATCTCTGCTAGTTCAATAAAGATTGCAGTAGGTCTGGCCAGAGACAGCATCAGACCTGCCTAAATATGAAATGCCAATCTTTCAAAGACGCAACACAATATTACTTACATGCAAAAAGCAGAAATATGTGAGTGACAGGGCTAAATGGTTTCATGACCAATGGATCCGATGTAAGCTCTGCAGTCCAAGCACGAATGATGGTGGACAATTAAACAACTCATTGGATGAATAAGCTCCCAAAATACCCCCACCTTTAAAAATATGGGAGACAAGCATATCAATGTAAAAGACGAGGCTGAAGCAATTGCAAATTATTATCAACCAGAAGTCCAAATAGATGATCCAACTTGGCCTCCTCCTGAGATATCCAACAACATAGGTAGCACTGTGCAACTAACTCAACTCACATGATATCAAGAAACACCTGAAGGCATTAGTTGATGAAAATCTTTTGAGTCATGACAGCATTACACTAATATCAGTAAGACTTGTGCTCCTGAATTAGCTGCACCCCTACCCAAGCTCTTCCAGTACAGCTACATTGCTGGTGCTACATTTAGCAGACAATGTGAAAAATTGTCCAAGTATATCCTGTCCACAATATGCACAACAAAACCAACCTGGTCAATTTCTGCTCCATCAATCTATTCTCAATACCAGTAGCCAGTAATACCTTACACATTTATGCTCAGTTTAGGTTCCACCAATGGCACGCAACTCATGACATCATTGATCCAAATATTGGGGAAAGAAAGTGATGAACTCAAAGATTGAGGAGACATTAACATGAAAGAAGCTTTTGACCAAATGTGGCCTTAAGAAGTCCTAGCTATAATGGAGTCAGTTGGAATCTGGTGGAAACTGTTTCCATTGGCTTGAATTCTACATAGAACATAGGTACGCAGTTGTGTTTCTTGAAAATCAATCATATCACTTCCAGAACATCACTGCTAGAGGTCCTCAGGAGAGTATCCCCAGCTGTTTCAACAGCTGCTTCATCAAAAATCTTCCCTCCACCAAAGAGTCAGAGGTGGGGATGTTAGCTAATGATTGCATAATATTCAGTACATTTTCTGAGTCCTGTTATGTTACTGGTAACCGTGTACAATCGATCTTCAATTTCAATGATCTGATTAATATCTGAGACCTTCATGGATAAAATGTTCTTTTAAAGAGCACAACTACAGACCTAAAATAACAGTTATAATCACTGACCACAGATTGAGGCAAGTCATATAGAATTCAGTAAAATAAAACAAAGAACTGCAGATGTGGGAGATCTGAAACAAAAATTGCTGGAGAAAGTCAGCAAGTCTGGCAGCATCTCTGGGGAGAAAGCAAAGTTAACTTTGCAAGTCCAGTGATTGTTCATTAGAACTGTTAGCAGCTCGGAACAAAATAGTATTTATGCTGAAGCCAACGCTGGGGGCGGGGGGGGGGGTGGTGGTGGTGACATGCGATGTGATAAATGGAGATAGAACCCAAACAGAGAAAGATATAAAAGGGTAGGAAAACATGGAGTTTAGGGATAGTAGGGCAGCACAGAAGGAAAGATTTATAAGAAGTGAAGAAGAATATAGTCAACCTGGTTGCACTAAAATTACTATTTCACCCCAAGACAGTGAAACCATACAACTAAGCCAGCATTAAGAAATTCACACCTCCTGTCTGATTCACGCTTGCCTGAGAGGTTCACATATTAGGAGATGAAAAATTCTCTGCAATGTATTCAGCTTTGAAAGACAATAGAGAGAAACTTGGTAATGTTCAAATGAACCATGTTGTAGTTGCTTTTTTTGGCAGAATACAGTGCCAGAAGCAACATACCCCGGAAGGCTTGCTTACTTTCCCTCTCTCTGTGCCTTACTATCTCTCAAAAACATACGGTAAAAAAACAACCTATCGCTGAGAACTCCAAGATTTGACAAAATGCAGTATGCTTTGGAGTCAAGTTCCACTTTCACAATCCAAGGGCTCTAAGAATTTAAGATGCAGGGTTCTATCTTCCTGCTTGCACTATACACTCATTTAAAATAATTATCAAGTAAATAAAAGCAGTGATGGACTAGCATTGTAATACTGATGTTTAGAATTAAATTGGATTCTACATATGCAGGATAAAGTAGCTTCCTGGCTGAGCCAACACTTACTGCTTGTCCCTAATTATACTGGAGAAGGTGTGGTGAACTGTCCTCTTGGATGAAAGTTAAATGTGTGAAAAACAACATTAAATTTTGTTATGACCAACAGAGACACATTTAAAAAGAGGGGAAACAATTGCCCCTTCTGACCTTGTCATGGCATAATCAGATATGAAAATACTCCAAGTCATAATACTCCACACATAATAAATCTGGAAAACATTCAATGTTGAGCTGATAAATTGCAAATAATATTTCTACCAAACATGTACCAGGCAATGTTCATTTCCAACAAGAGAGAATCTAACCATCTCTACTTGACCTTCAATGGCATTATCATCCCTAAATACCTGACTGTCAACATCTGAAACATTACCTTTGAGCAGAAACTAAACTGAACTAACTATATCACTAACGTGTCAACCAGAGAAGGTTGAGGCTGGGAATTACTTAGGTAAATGAAAAGCTCATTTCCTGACTCCCTGTCCACCAACAACACCTGCTTGGATGAGTGCAACTCTTAACACATTGAGGAACAACACTATCAGGACAAAACAGCCTGTCTGATTGATGTCCATTTTTGATCTTAAGTATTCACTCTGTCAAGTTTTGGTATACACAGTGGCAGCATTGTATACTATCTGCAGGATGCACAGGAGTAACTCATGGCTGCTTCAAAAGAAGTTTCCAAACTTGCTACCTCTACCACCTAAAAGGACATGGGCAGCAGATACAATGGGAACACCACCATCTGAAAGTTCCATTCCACGATACAGGCATCTTGACTTGGAACTATATCGCCATACATTCAAAGTCACTGAGGCAAAATCTTGAAACTCCTTCCCTAATAGCACTATAAGTGCACCTACACGAAATGCACCATGATGGTTGAAGAGGACAGTTCACCACACCTTCTCCAGTATAATTAGGGACAAGCAGTAAGTGTTGGCTCAGCCAGGAAGCTACTTTATCCTGCATATGTAGAATCCAATTTAATTCTAAACA
This sequence comes from Chiloscyllium punctatum, assembly GCF_047496795.1. Lineage (NCBI taxonomy): Eukaryota > Metazoa > Chordata > Chondrichthyes > Orectolobiformes > Hemiscylliidae > Chiloscyllium > Chiloscyllium punctatum. Next base: position 64,789,473 of record NC_092748.1, on the reverse strand, counting down.
TCAGTATTACAATGCTAGTCCATCACTGCTTTTATTTACTTGATAATTATTTTAAATGAATGAAACTACCCTTTCCGTTGGGTATTCTGTAATTTTGTATTGCTTTTGCATGTGTGTTGTTTTGCATTTTGAAAATATCCAAGTGTAAGACCTCACATTATAGTTTTACGCAAAACCTTTAAATTGTTCGGAGGCTTTTAATTATTGCTGTTGTGAATGACCTACATAAGTCTTGCAACTATTTGACACAACTGGTACAGTGGATTTATGAAATACTTCAAAGTTGTTTGTGAATTGTAATGTTTACTTAATTTTTTTATATGGTAAAAACATAGTTCTGAGATTACAGTACTGCTGAAAATAAGTCTTAATCGTGACATGTCACAAAATAAGATCCACAAACTAGATACGTTGAGTACTGTTTGACAAGTAAGAGATGAGCATTATGAAAAAACTGATTTAAAGGTAATTTGCACAAGAATTACTATGGAAAGTGCAATCTTCTTTTTACCTGCTTCTTGACACAAATATATGTTTCCACTATACCTTCTTCTGTATAACAAGATATAAAAATACTAAATCTTTACACAACCAAGAAATTAAAATTCAGTGATAGATTATGATCAAAAGTGAAAAGCTTTGAGTTACTGATATAAAACTGCATAATGCCAGATTCCAATGTGATTTTATTTAAGATTATATACATTGTCGCATCATGAAATGTTATAGCTTGGCATTTCAGTACAAAATTAGGAATAAAAACCTGGATAAAAGGAATATGTTTTCACAAAACCAAATTGTAGCCAGAAATAAGTGGAAAATGAAGTAGGAGTCAGAACCAAGTTGCATTTTAACAATCAACATGTGTGATGGAATTCCGACAGCACAGAGATTTGGGAGTCCTAGCACATCAATCACAACAAACCAGCATCCCAGTTCAGAGGCAACAGGCAGACATATGGAATGGTGACCTTTATTTCAAAGAGAATGGTGCAAAAAAAAGTGAGGTATTGCTAAAACTAGGCAGACCACAATGGAAGTAAAGTGAACAATTTTGATCCTCTTACCTAAGGAAAGATATTTTTGGCATTGGAGAGAGTCATGAGTAGATTCACTAGGTTGATTTTGGTTATGGAGAGTTTTTTTTTAATAAGAGTGGTGATTGAGTAGGTTGGTTCATTGGATTGTAGAAGAATGAGAGGAGACCTTATTGAACATGATGCATTCTTAGGAGACTTGACAAATGTAAAGAGGTTGCTTCCATTTGTGCAAGAATTTTGGACCAGTCAACCTCAGAGTAAAGAGTCACCCATTTAAGACAGAGGTGAAGAGGAATGTGCTTCTTTCAGAAGATGGTGAGTCTGTGGCATTCTTTATCACAGAGCAGTGTTGAGACTGGGTCATTAGGTACAGTCAAGGCTGAAGTAGACAATTTTCTAACCATTTAAAGAAAAAAGGGTCAGAGATAAAACAGGAAAGTGAACTCCACGGGAGTCGTACCAGACGATTGGAAAGAGGCGAATGTTGTTCCTCTTTTCAAGAAGGGTAATAGGGAAATCCCTGACAATTGCAGACCAGTCAGTCTTATGTCTGTGGTCAGCAAAGTTTTGGAAAGAATTCTGAGGGATAGGATTTATAACTATCTGGCAAAGCATACCATGATTAAAGGCAGTCAGTATGGCTTTATGAGGGGCAGGTCATGCCTCACAAATCTTATTGAGTTCTTTGAGGAGGTGACAAAACAGGTTGACAAAGGTCGAGCAGTGGAAGTAGTGTATATGGACTTCAGCAAGGCATTTGATAAGGTTCCCCCGGTAGGCGATTCATAAAGTCAGGAAGTATGGGATACAGGGAGATTTGGCTATCTGGATTCAGAATTGGTTGGCTGACAGAAGGCAGAGAGTGGTTATAGATGGAAAGTATTCTGCCTGGAGGTCAGTGTTGAGTGGGGTCCCGCAGGGCTCTGTTCTTGGGCCTCTGCTCTTTGTAGTTTTTATAAATGACTTGGATGAGGAGGTTGAGGGGTGGGTTAATAAATTTGCAGATGGCACAATGGTTGGAGGTGCCATTGATAGTATAGAGGGCTACTGCAGGCTGCTGCATGACATAGACAGGATGCAGAACTGGGCTGAGAAGTGGCAGATGGAGTTCAACCTGGATAAATGCGAAATGATGCATTTTGGAAGGTCAAACTTGAATGCTGAATATAGGATTAAAGACAGGATTCTTGGCAGAGTGGAGGAACAGAGTGATCTGGTTGTGCAAGTACATAGATCTCTCAAAGTTGCCACCCACGTGGATAGGGTTGTTAAGAAAGCATATGGTGTTTTGGCTTTCATTAATGGGGGATTGAGCTTAAGAGCCGTGAGGTTTTGCTACAGCTCTACAAATCCCTGGTGAGGCCACATTTGGAATATTGTGTCCAGTTCTGGTCGCCCTACTATAGGAAAGATACAGAGGCTTTGGAGAAGGTGCAAAGAAGGTTTACCAGGATGCTGCCTGGACTGAAAGGCTTGCCTTATGAAGAAAGGTTGAATAAGCTCAGACATTTCTCTCTGGAGAGAAGGAGGAAGAGAGGAGACCTGATCAAAGTATACAAGATAATGAGAGGAATAGATAGACTCAATAGCCAGGCACTTTTCCCTAGGGCAGGATTGACTGATACAAGGGGTCATAGTTTTAAGGTGTTAGGAGGAAGGTATAGAAGAGACGTCAGAGGTATGTTCTTTACGCAGAGAGTTGTGAATGCATGGAATGCGTTGCCCGTGGTGGTGGTGGAAGCAGAGTCATTAGGGACATTTAAGTGACTGCTGGACATCCACATGGACAGCATTAAGTTGAGGGGTGCGTAGGTTAAGTTATTATATTTTACATTAGGAATAAACCTCGGCACGACAGTGTGGGCCAAAGAGCCTGTTCTGTGCTGTACTTTTCCATGTTCTATTATCAATCAGCCATGATCTCACTCTTGCAATTTGGATGAGGATGGAAAACAGCAGTGATTTACACAGAGTGAGCCACAGACTTAGTCTCTCAGTCTAGGCAACATGCTATTGTATCTCCCTCCTTGCCTTCCCACTCAATTCCATCAATTTTTATACTTGTCATGTTCATCATCCACCCATTTATTTAATTTTTACCTTCCTACTTTACCACTGACCCTCAAACATACAGCATAGTTATGCCAAACACAGTCATGCACTGGCCTATCACTGAAGCCTGAATGATGGCAACCAACAATTCATCCTCCTCCTGCAGTATTCTTTGCCCTCCCATCATCTTTCTCCCTTACATGTTGAAGTTGCCACGATTTGCAATCATTATCTCTTTTCTGTCCCATCATACTGCTTCCAAACCAAATGATTGATATCCACACATCAGCACTGGCCCTGGTAACTCCCTTTGACTCTCAGAATACAGACTCCTAGGAATTGCTGCAGTCCATTCCCCTAACCAACTTGGGGAGATAACCCCAATGGATGAGTGACCGGATCTTTGACTGGTATCTGTCCAGGTCCTCAGATGATTTACTGCAAATCCCCAGACTAGTTAAATCAAACACGCAGCACTCACTGTGACCCACTTCTGATCTGTAGATGTATGGATCCCCCTTACCGAAACACTTTGAGTGGTCATGCCTTGTGATGCACTCTGAACCTTTCCATAAAATGGATATTTTTCCCTGTATGCAGTGTCTTGGCTGCAGCATTACAATAAAAAGTACAGATGTATTCCAAAGCTCAGAACTGTTTTATAAGCGGATTGGAGATGTGTCATGAGGGTGCAGTTAGGGTATAAGAAGTGCCTGATGCCAACTCCTATGGACAAAGCGTGTCGATGGTCACTGCCCAACCTGATATGCTGATAACTGCTGTTCAAGTTGGAGGCCTAGAATTGGAATTAATGAGCTGGAGTCTTCAAGCACCCACTCTGAAGTTTTGATCCAATCCACCTTCCGTACGCCATGCTCCCTGAGCCAAATATTGACTCCTATAAGTTGATTGATAGGTATCCAATGTTCTGACTCATGCATTGCTTGTAAACTATTGTTCTGCTTAAGTGAAGCAGCTAATTGTAACTTCTTTAGCTGGACCTTAAAGCAAAATAATGAATGTTATTTAGCTTATCACGTAGTGATGCTAATGCGAAAAAAAAAACATATGGAAGAAATTCAAAGATCTAAGTCAGATGCATCATTCTGAAATCATTTGGTCTTTGTTACCCCATAAATAGTATATATTTATTTGAGAAACTTTAACAACATTTTAGAAATTCATTTTCTGAAATCCAATATCTAGGATTTACTGAACTCTGAAAGAATGGGAGTGAAATCTCCTCACTTGACAGGTATTAAAGATGGGTTTGGATCGACTTAACTCAGCTCTTCATGGATCTGAAGAACAAATGATTTGGAGATGCCAGTGTTGGACTGGGGTGTACAAAGTTAAAAATCACACAACACCAGGTTTTAGTCCAACAGGTTTATTTGGAAGCACTAGCTTTCGGAGCACCACCTGATGAAGGAACAGCACTCGGAAAGCTATTGCTTCCAAGTAAGCCTGTTGGACTATAACCTGGTGTTGTGTGATTTTTAAGTGAAGAACAAAGCCACTTACAAGTTGGTACTGAACTGTCAAGCTTTCTTAACAAGAATAGAAACATTCCATTCTCGAATTCCTGAATCTAATGCGCAAAATAGAACATTGTTTCATGTTCTTGCATGGCAAGTCTGCATGTTGAAGAATGAAAAAAAGAATAAATACACTGCAAGCTTGTGATCTTGCCCTAGTTACTAGCTTGATTATAGCAGTTTTAGGTACTTCTGTAGGTGGTATGAGTTTCTTACATTACAGTGTGTGCTTGCATGGCACTATACAAAAATAATTTGCAGAATGAAGCAACCTATCCAAACTGAGTACTTGTCTCTTTCATATACTTCATCAATATTTTTCAAGGTGGTCTGAGCAAACTAGCAAAGCAACAAAAGGTTTAAACAGTTTATGTTCAGAAAAAGGATTCATCTCACATTTCCGCTCCAATTACAATTGCGAATTAGAGCAGCACTGAGGAATTTCCTGCTCGTGCTAAAGATTGGGTTGACTTAGTCTAATCAGAATATCTTGCCTGACACAATGATAAATAACGAATCTGCAATTCCTCTTTAAGTCAGCGGGTTATCGCATTATGCTTTTGACAAAGTGAGAGCTAAATTTACAATTGGATGATGAGAAGAGCAAAATAGTTAATGTAGTTCACTTAAACAGCTATTCATGTGTGTTCAAAAGCCATTGTAAAATGCCTATGAAAAGAAGGGGACAGAAAGGAACCGTAATGAAGGATGAAAGAGGAAAATTTGGGAGTTAGAGACCAGTCATCCTAACATCTGTGGTGGGGAAATTGTTGGAATCTATAGTCAAGGATGGGGGGAAATGAACACTTTGAAATTTTTCAGTTAATCAGGGAGAACCAGCATGGATTTAAGAAAGCTCGGTCATGCCTGTTGAAACTCATGGAATTTTTTTGAAAAGGTAATGGATAAAGAAATGTCTATGGATATTGTTTATATGGATTTTCAGAAAGCATTTGATAAAATCTCACATGAGAGACTGCTAGGGAAGGTAGAAGCACGTGGAATTGAGGACAAATTACTGATATTAGCTGGAAAATTGTTTTAGTGACAGGCGACAGAAATTAGGAAGAATGGGTAGGTACTTAAATTGGCAGGATGTAGCCAATAGTGTCCCACAAGGAACAAAAACATAAATTGCTAGAGAAGCTCAACAGGTCTGGTACCATCTATGAAGAGACCTTACTTCAAATGAATTGTATGTCAGAAAAGGTTGCATATATGCTGAAGCTAGATGGGGGCAAGGCAGTAAACATTAGCTGAAGGTGGAGCCCAAAGAGGGAGAACAGCAGTTAAGCAGACAAAGAAATTGGTAATGTTCAGTCTGCGAGAATCAATAGCTGATCAGGGACCATCAGCAACAAGTAAAGCAGTTTGGAGAAGCAAGATTGTGATATGGTAGCCTGAGCTCTGGCCCCGACAGAAGTGATCCTACAATCCAGTGTCAATATTGCTGCATTGACCTACAACATTATTCTTGTCACTGTAAATTTACTTTGTTTGGTTCTAAACTGTTTTATTTAGTTAAAAGATGCTTTAAACAATTCAATACTCTCACCACTTATTTTTAACAATTGGAGCAAATGGCCTACGATTTTTTTGTTCTACTTAGCTCCTCCATTTTTGCTATTCAAACTGAAATGTGGATCATCTGCATTTCAAACAGAAACTGAAATTATTTTACTGAAATTAATCCTGCCCGGCAGCAGCCCCAGAAAACTCATGAAAATTCAATTTATAGCAATTACAGATAAAGGATTTAATATTGTTTCCAGAGAATATTATAATATTCAAAATATTAATGAGAAGACTTTCTCTCATATTAGTATTAATATTAATAAAATTACCTATGTTATGATTTCAGTTGAAGACAATACTAGATAAGTCAGAGCAATACATGGCTTGATAGACCATAAGTTTTATGCTTGAACATTTTTATGGTGGTCAGTCCCTGAACATATTCATAAGAATTTGCCAGTATACTTTTATCAAAAGGACACTGCAGTTTGTTACACAAAATGAAATATAACATGGACATGTTACATTACATGCAAATTATTTGAGACAGTCCTATTACAATTATCAGAAAGAAAGATTCAACAATTTTACCCTCAACAGCATCTTACAGATACTCAAGCCTCTGTGAAGAATCACTGTATCTCCACTTTAAAGCTCTTTATTCAGTTGATACATTCACTCGGCACTATTTTCTTGAGTTAATGTCTTTTTCAGGGTTCTTCAACCAAACTGCGAGCACAGCTCACTTATTATCTAACATGAGTTCCTTAAGCCAATGTTTTCCACACCTTACTCTTTCTGGGAGTTTCTTCTAAGCAACTTGGGACATGTTTCCCATCCTTGGTTGCTTTGGGCATGGCTATTACAAGTACTTCTGCTGATAATGTCATCTTCTTTCTGACTGAAACTACATTGCTTGACTGCTTCTGCATGTTTTGATTTTTCTGTAATACTGGTCTACTATCACTAGGCAACAACATTTTTTTTTTCTCTCTGCTACCTTTTTGTCCAAATGTGGTAAACTGTTCAGCTGAAGGGTTCGACAACTTCATTAAACAAATTTCCAGATTCCCAGCTCTCATTCACAGAACTCAAAAATGAAATTTAAACAATGCCTTCTCCCTTCTTAATACACACAATGCAGAAACAATCAAACATGAAGTTCATTACCTTCTACTTGAGATCCCAAGTTTCCAAATAGTGATATTACAATATAATGAATCTTCATTATGCTGAGAGATAGAACATATTCCTTTTTCAAAGTTGTTTATTGAGAATCTTCAGTCATAAAACTTAATATCAGATTTGATGGTGCAGTGATTTATACAATTGTTATGAATGTTATTTCTGTTATGAACTCAGCCCACATCAAAAGCTGCATTAAACTCAGCAGAGTCTTAATGTATTTTGAAGTTATGTTCTTCAATGATGAAAGCCACGATTAACACCTTGTCTGTCAAGTGACAAAATTAACCACCATTACCTGGTCTAACCAACATATGACTCTGGACCTGCAGCAATTTGGTGGATTCTTATTTGTTCTCTGAGATAGCATAGTGAGCTACTTATTTCATAAAACTTCCTTGCCCCTTCCTCCTGACTGAAATAACTCTTCAGAGGCCAGCATTCTGTCAGCAATCATCCTCAATTTACAAAGGCATTGCCTTTAAAATAATACTGCCTCTCACAGAGTCAGACATTCAGTGTCTCAATATCTCTGACATTCATTCTTTTATGTCAGCCAGGTCTCCCTAAGGTTAACAGCCCCAAACAGAGAACTCATATTCTATGATGTCCAGCTGGCTGACCTCATTACGATCATTATGCTAACCATATCTCGCTAGTTCAAATATGAATCCCAGTAATGATTACGATGCAATAGCTCCATTTGTCTACATAGAAGGACGGAGTCTCATTGTCAAAGCAGCAATTATCTGTCATTTATACATTGGCTGCAGAAGGCGCAGGAGCTTCTCACTTCACACCGTAAACCATCAAACGTTGTGAAGTGCTTCAGGATGGGTGGGCTCAGTGTTGCAATTGCAGCTCGGAGGGACTCACGCACACACACACACACACACACACACACACACAGCTGTTGGTAGAAAGTGAACACATGTTTGCAAAGGTGGAAACCTATCTATATGGACATCTCACCCATGTCAAAGAAGTCTCCTCAGAAGGTCTTATTGTTTTCTTTTCCTCCTATCCATCTCAATGCAGTCCCAGATTCTGCATCTCAGATGGAGTGAGCCTGTTGGCCTTAGAAGTTTGGTCAGGAAACCCAAGAGATTTTTCTGCCTAGTGGGAAGTGGGCATTGCTGGCTGACCAGCATTTTATTGCCCATCCCTAAGTATGTTGAGTATGACCTGCCCAGATACAGGTGCTCCCTCGTCAGCTTGATTTCCCACTAAGTGCTGAGGGTGGCAGACAGAGTAGAGGTGGCTGGCACAGACACTTTCAGACTTTCCTGAGAAGAGGTTTCTATACTGAGAACCAATTGTTAGCACGATGGCCTCTGCGTATAGCCAGCAGTCTCTGAGACTGCTGCAGCAGGAACTCCATTGCAGCCACCAGCCTGTCCATGGAGGGAACCAGACACTCACAAGCCTGAAGCAGCAGGGTCTTGACTGCACTACTGCGGTCCAGCAGCCTTGATGTGAGGGAGAGATGGGTGAGGGAGTGAGTGAGTGAGGGACAGAGCAGTTGAGAGACATAGTGGGTGAGGGAAAGAGCAGGTGAAGGAGAAAGTGGGTAAGGGAGAGAGTGACTGAGGGAGAGACTGGGTAAAGGAGAGAGTGGATGAGGGAATGAGTGGATGAGGGAGAGTATGGGCGAGGGGGAAAGTGGGTGAAGGAATGAGGGATAACATGGGTGAGGGAGACAGTGAGTGAGGGTGACAGTGGGTGAGGCAGAGACTGAGTGAGGGAGAGAATGGGTGAGGGAGAAAGGGGGTGAGGGAGGAAGTGGGTGAAGGAGTGGGGAGAGCATGATTGAGGGAGAAAGTGGGTGAGAGAGAGTGTGGGTGTGGGAGAGAGGGTGTGAGGGAGAGACTGGGTGAGGGAGGGAGTGGTGTACATGAGTAGTTCATTTTGATGAAGCTTTCATTTTGGGTCTATGTTTGGTTGGGGATATTGCTACTAGGGCAGTCAGTTGGAACAGAGTAATTAGTCATGACGAGGTTTGTAGTGCCTCAGTTTATGTTACTTATCATCAAAATACACTCAGGTTTAAACAGTGGAACATTTATCAGGTGGGTAAGTTGAGCATACATAACTCACGTCTCTGATTTAAGATCAGTGTATGAGATATTTGCACCAGCCCAACAAGCATACTCAGATGAGGAGAAATTTCTTGACCTGGAGACTACTGAGCCTTTGGAATTCACCATCACAGAATGCAATTGAGGCAAAAATGTTATATGATTTGAAGAAGAAGTTCAATATAGCACTTTGGATCAAAGGAATGAAAGGATATGTGGGAAAAGTGGCAACAGTCCTTTAAGTTGGATGATCAACCATGATCACAATGAATGGCAGAAAAGGCTTGAAGGGCTCAATGGCCTACTCCAACTCTTATTTTCTATGTTTATAATCCCCAGACAATTAAAACAGCTATTCACATAGCAGGGCTTCTGAAGTGTTTCAATGAGCTGCAGCAATGTAGGTCACATGATTCAGGGAAAAGGCTGTTGTGGAGAAGAAAGGTGTTTTGTTGATTTGTTGGCTGTTAGTAAAATTGCTGCAGGAGCTGAGGGAAACATGCGGAGTGATAAGATTCGACAACTAATAGATCAGGTATCCAAATCACAAAGCAGACAGCAAGTAAGGAGGCTCAGTGGAATTGAATTGCTAAAGAGAATTAATAAGTCAATTCTACATCTGGCTGAGAGCCTCTGAAAGAGACAGTCAGTGAGTTGTGTGATGTTGAGGCTGTGGATCAGATGCAAGTATAGGCAGATTATTAAATCTGTGCAAATGAAGGAATGACAGACCACGTAGGTAAATTGATGCAGCAAACAACAAGCCAACCATGTAGTATACTGCACAGCTGGTTGAGGTATTAAGGCCTGACTAGAGGGAAAAGATTAACAAAATTGCTAATTTGCATGGAGATCAATTTGCAGCTTGACATAAGGGCCACTGAAAGGACCACGAGCAGTATATTTATTAATAATTCGTAGATATTTACATTCTGATGTGTCGAGCATGTCTCCCTATAATTGTAATGTGCAATGAATCAAACCAGTTTCATGTGTTGTAGGTACTGTTGCAATTATATATCAGTCATAGGGAACTGTGTGAAAAGTAGGGGGGAGGCCATAAAACTTCAAATGCAATTAAAGAAAAAGAATTCAGAATAAGGAGTAATTGAATGCCTATGATCTAGAGCACCAAATAATTGTGAAGTTACAACTTTTATGGGAGGAGTGCATTAGTGATCAAGCCCCAGTACGCCATGATCTGTATCAAAAGTGTAAATATTCAAATATATTTAATCATCCAAATGGTCATTCATTTCTCTTTTGTGCGACCATCGAGACAAAAAGAAACATCCACCCATTTTTGATAATTAATTCAGAAATTAATCATTCATTGAAAGCAGGTCTATTCAGCAATAAGTGCCGAAACAGATTGACAACAAAATTTGTGCAATTGAATTATATCCCCAAGACATTACAGTTCTGCAGAGATCTTATAGCTTTTAAAATGAAATAAGTTAAAAATCACACAACATCAAGTTATAGTCCAACAGGTTTAATTGGAAGCACTAGCTTTCGGAGCACTGCTCCTTCATCAGGTGGTTGTGGAGTATAAGATCGTAAGACACAAACTTACAGCAAAAGTTTATAGTGTGATGTAACTGAAATTATATATTGAAAAAGACTGGATTAGTGAGTTTTCAAAAGATTTGTAGCTCAGATTGAGGTTCTGGTTGTAGGTTTGCTCGCTGAGCTGGAAGGTTCATTTTCAGACGTTTTGTCACCATACTAGGTATCATCATCAGCGAGCCTCCGAATGAAGGACTGGTGGTGTAGCCCGCTTTCTATTGATATGTTTGGGTTTCCTTGGGTTGGTGATGTCATTCCCTATGGTGACATTATTTCCTCTGGTGATGTCATTTCCTGTTCTTTTTCTCAGAGGGTAGTAAATGGAATCCAACTGTAACAAACACTACATTGGACGGACAGGCAGAAAACTAGCCACCAGGATACATGAACATCAATTAGCCACTAAAAGACATGATCCCCTCTCACTAGTATCATTATATACAAATGAGGAAGGACACCACTTTGACTGGGACACCACATCCATCCTAGGACAAGCCAAATAGAGACATGCACGAGAATTTCTAGAAGCATGGCATTCCAACTGGAACTCTATCAACAAAAACATTGAGTTGGATCCCATTTACCACCAACCAGTCAGGGTGACATCACCAACCCAAGGAAACCCAAACACATAAATAGAAATCAGGCTACACCACCAGTGCTTCATTCGGAGGCTCACTGAAGATGTTACCTAGTATGGTGATGAAATAGCTGAAAACGAACCTTCCAGCTCAGTGAGCAAACCTACATCCAAACACCTGGATTGTTTGTTAAGTCTCTCATCTTTTAGAATGAACACGTTGGTTTTAGTTCTTTCATATGTAAATCACAGAACTTTTTTAAAAGCTACATTCTAGACTCGGCAAGATGGTGGCGATTCTGTAGAACTGCTGTGGACAGCTCTGCCTAACAGCCATGGCATACTGTTTACTGCCATCCTGGCCAACTTATGTGGTGAAATTATTAGTTTAAAACCTTACAGATCACATATTTGTTAATATTTGGGAGTGGAAAGGATGCCAAAGGGAAAAGGAGCAAACAAACAGCAGCAGGGAGGACACTCCCCTGCAGCACCTACCACACCAGAGACTGTAGCAGCAGCAGCAGCCTCTCCTGAACCCCCCGGGGACCTGACAGGCTCACAAGAATTGGCTGCGGCAATGGAGAGACTTACCTTGAAAGTTGGGGCTGCGGTTGAGGAGATCTGTGGAGAGATTTGTGCCCAGGTACAACCTATCGCATCCATGCTGCAGGAGATCCAAGGCCTCGGCGAGCGGCTGGAAGAGGTGGAAGGTCAAACTAAGGCCTCTGAAGCTGCAATGAAGTCCTATCCAGTCAGATCCAGGTGCTGGAGCAAGAGGTGTGGGCCTTGCAAAACCATATCGGCGACCTTGAAAATCAAGGTCGGAGGATAAATCTCTGAATTGTCCAGCTCCCTGAAGATGAGGAAGGTGAGCAGCCAGTCAGTTTCTTTGAAAACTGGCTGCCGAAGGTTTTGGGCCTTCACATCGAGTCCAGCAGGCTGCAGATTGAAAGGGCTTATCGGGTTACAGTGCACAGGTTAGGGCCAGTGCAGCACCCCCGCTCGGTCCTAGTGCACTTCCACTCATATAAGGACAAGCAAAAAGTCATAGAAGCTTCCAGATCCCTGGGAAAAGATCCGCAGGCACTGCTGTATAAGGGGTCAAAAATCATGTTTTTTCAGGATTTCTCTGCAGTTGTAATTCAAAAGAGGAAGTCCTTCAATGAAGTCAAAAAGAGGCTGAGGTACCTGGGCATCCAGTACTCCATGAGATATGCCGCAGTACTTTGTTTCAGCCACGAGGGCTCAGTTTATACATTTGACTCGGCGGATAAGGCTAAAAACTTTGTGGACACTTTAAAATAGACAGATTGGCCTGAAGAATACGGTTAATGTTTGTTCTCTTTTCTGTCTTTCCCCATGTTTACTCTTCCTTTTTTTAATTCCTTTCTTTCCCCCTAATAATTTCCTTTTTGGAAAGGGGGTGAAAGACCTTGGAATAAGTTGTTCCTATTTTTTTTAATAACTGGATTTTCTGATGGGAAATTTTATGGATGTTCTTTGTTGTCTCTCCCCCTTTTTCTTGTTTGTTCTGTTTCTTTTTTAGTCACAAGTAGGGGTGACATTGTTAGAAATGGGGTAAAGTGTTGTTTTTGCAGATATAGAAAAAGCATACAGAAAAGGGGTACAGCAAGAGAACTATTAACCCTGCAGGTATTTGGGGACTTTTCAGTGTATAATTGTGATTAATTAAATACTAACTTTGGTGTGTAATTACTATAACAAAAAGTTCTTTTTGTAAAATTATGCTTTCAACAAAAAGCTGAGATAACCGAAATGCTTGAGCTATACAAAATGATACAAGTTAATGAAATGTCCAAGGATGGAATGTACCAGCAGAATTGATACAAAATGTTAAACCAGATCTAGATGTACTGTCGACAAAATAAATGTATGTGTCAGCACTTACAGAAAGGAAGGTTGCCAACCTGGGGAAGGGGGAAGTAATAAGGGTGGAGCACAACTGGGCAGTGGTCTGGCACAGTAAGAGAGATTGGGTAAAAAGGAGTCTGGAGAGATGACCTCACTCAGCTCAAAGGGTATAACTGTACACTAACCTAAGTTCTAATTTGCTCATTTGCTTATGCATGGGCGGCACGGTGGGACAGTGGTTAGCACTGCTGCCTCACAGCACCAGAGACCCGGGTTCAATTCCCGCCTCAGGCGACTGACTGTGTGGAGTTTGCACGTTCTCCTCGTGTCTGCGTGGGTTTCCTCCCACACTCCAAAGGTGTGCAGGTCAGGTGAATTGGCCATGCTAAATTGCCCATAGGGGTAAGGGTGGGTTACGCTTCGGCGGGGCGGTGTGGACTTGTTGGGCCGAAGGGCCTGTTTCCACACTGTAAGTAATCTAATCTAATCTAATTGAAGCCCTTACTTGCAAGTTCGTAATAAATTGTCGTGTTTCCAGTTTTGGTGGTCTCGTCTAAATTTTATTGAATTTTGTTTCTAACAACATGAAGCCAGGGATGGGTGAAGTGCTCATCCTGACTTTGTACTTTTTCTGTTGATTTAAGGATCATCTCCTTGTTTTTTTTTCTGGCCTAAGGCTGGGGCACAGTCCAGGTTTGAAGGAGCTGTGTAAATTGTAGAATTTTTAAAAAAGTTACATTCTCAAGTGAACTTTAACAGTTGAACAGTTGGTGTCGTGTTGGCCCAGGTAATGCATTTAAAGGTGTGAGCTGTCCTGTATTAGACTGTCTGTGTCACAATGGTCAGACTGATTCTAATCTAAAAAATGGATTTACAGAATCTTACATGGATTCGTGCAGTTTTTGAGCAAAATAAAATGTAATTATGCAATAACAAGTTCATCCCACAAACTTCTATGTGTCTGTGCGTATGTCGAGGTGTGTGTGTGTGTGTGTGTGTGTGTGTGGGGGGGGGGGGGGGGTGGGGGAGGGGGGGCAGGGGGCTGGGGGGGATTTATGAGTGTCTGTGAGAGAGTGTGTGCATGTATGTAAGTGTGGGAGTGTATGAGTGAGCTTATGAGAGAGGGTCTGCATGAGTGTGTGTGTGTGCATTATGCAGTGGGGTCACCTGTACTGTTACGTGAACCCATGGTCCCGGTTGAGCCCATCCCCATTGGTACTGAATTTGGCTATCAGCCTCTGCTCAACCACTTTTCATTGTTGACTGTCCCGAAGTCCGCCTTGGAGGACGGTCATCCAAGGGTCTGAGGTTGAATGTCCCGGACCACTGAAGTGTTCTCTGACTGGGAGGGAACACTCCTGTCTGTTGATTGTTGTGCAGTATCCATTCATCCGTTGCTGTAGCCTCTGCTTGGTTTCACCAATGTACACCCCACACATACATATATAAGTTTGTGGGGTGATTTTGTACTTGGAGAATTATATTTTATTTTGCTCAAAAACTGCACGAATCCATGTAAGATTCTGTAAATCCGTTTTTTAGATTAGAATCAGTCTGACCATTGTGACACAGACAGTCTCATACAGGACAGCTCACACCTAAAATCCATTGTCTGGGTCGACACGACACCAATTGTTAAAGTTCACTTGAGAATGTAACTTTTAAAAAAATTCGACAATTTACACATGAAAGAACTGAAACCAACATGTTCATTCTAAAAGATGAGAGACTTAACAAACAATCCAAGTGTTTTTCAATATATAATTTCATCACACTATAAACATTTGTTATAAATTCTGTGTCTTACCATCTTATATTTCACAACCACCTAATGAAAGAGCAGCACTTCAAAAGCTAGTGCTTCCAGATAAACCTGTTGGACTATAACCTGGTGTTGTGTGATTTTTAACTTTGTATACCCCAGTCCAACACCGGCATCTCCAAAAAATGAAACAAAAGGGTAAAAAGCACCACAGTGGGTCAAAGATGAAAATATCAAAGGATAGCTGGGTTTATTGATCATTCTTTGACTTGAAACTTTGTCTTCTCAAAAAGCAAGTTTCTATTCCCAAAGGCAAACATGGCTTGCATTTGTCTGTTTATTGTCCACCTCTGCTATGGTAATTAATAGTGAGTATTTTGAAAGATTTGAAGGCTTCCCTTGTACAGGGTGCTCTCATGCTGAGTTATGATAGCAATTTAGGCTACACTGGGCACTGGGGAAAGAATAGGAGACAGTGAGGTCTGCAGATGATGGAGATCAGAGTTGAGTGTGTGTTGCTGGTAGGCACAGCAGGTCAGGCAGCGTCCAAGGAGCAGGAAAATCCACACTTCGTTTTGAACGAATCATTCCTGATGAAGGGCTCTGGCCCAAAACGTTGATTTTCCTTCTCCTCGGATGCTGCCTGACCTGCTCTCCTTTTCCAGCACCATACTCTCAAGTGGGGAAAGAATAGTCCTGCCCTTGACAAGCCTGGAGAATGGAATGAGGATGAGAATGGCTACGCTGTGTGGCTTGGATGCAAAATGGTGACAAATATGAGACTGCACCAGCATGTGCAATAAAATGGCAGTCACTTATGTGCCTTGAGAAACTTTGCTTTGTGGCTGCTCGCCATTGAAGGGTTACTCTGAACTGCCAACACTTGACCAGCTGCACAGTTGCGTTTCAAACATTGTGCAGTACCAGAAATCCTGTAATATCCTAGCAGATCGAATAATTCTACCTAAAGTAAAATGGAGGAATTAGATGAGCGGGCATCATAGGGCATCATGTGTCTGGGATGATAGGGTGAGAAGGGATAATAGTGTGTGAAAGCACACTAGGCCGTATAGTGAGAAACTCAATGAAATTCGCCAAAAATTATACTGAGTTGATATTTGGTAAAATTGAGCCAATTGATATTTATAAGGACAATGTGTTCCTAACACACCTTCACACTTGGAAAATAAACCAGCATTTTCCATTGTGTCTTCTTATGATACAGAGGTGAAACACACACAGAAATGTCTAGACAGAGCAAAGTGTTCCACAGCCAACAGATTAAATCTAAGATCTGCAGACCAGCTCCTTTCATATTGTTAAGGGTAGTGGACAATTAAACAATTTAATGGAGAAGAGATCTCAGATGATAGACTTCAGTTAACTCAATCCATATATGAGATGAAGAAATAATTGGAGGCTTTGGTAATCAAGAGCACTAGATACTGTAAGGGTTATGGGCCTTAAAAACATACCAATAATTGGATTGATGACTTGTGATCTCAAACTTGCTGCACCTCTTGTCAAGCTGTTCTAGCACAGAGACGGCACTGTCACTACCAACAATGTGGAAAATTGCCCACATATATTGTTCACACAAGAACCACGATAAATTCAACTCAGCCTTGATTATCAGTAAAGTGATGGAAAGTGTCACCAAGTCATGTATCAAGGACTTAATAATAACCTGCTCGCTGATGCCCAGTTTGGGCTCTGCCAATGCCACTCAGCTCCTGACTTCAGTACAGCCTTAGTCCAAATATGGACAAAGGAGTTCAATTCCAGAGGTGAGGTAGGACAAAGGCTACTACCCTTGACATCAAGACCATATTTGACAATGTGTGGAATCAAGGGCCTTTTGCTAAAATGGAGTCAATAGGAATCAGGAGAGTGTTTGTGGGAGGTCAATCATCTCAGCTCTAAGACATCTCGGCAGGAGTTCCTCAGGATATTCTAGGCCCAAGCATCTTCAGCTGTTTCATCAATGGTCATCCTTCATCATCAGGTCAGAATTGGGGAAGTTCACTGAGACTGTATAATACCATTCACAACTCCTCAGATGCTGAAGCAGTGTGTGTCCAAATGCAGCATGACTTGGACAATGGCTGATAATAGGCAAGTAAAATACAGACCACACGTGTACTAGGCAATGGTCAGTTCCTATAATAGAGAATTTAACCATCACCCCATGACATTCAATGCCATTACCATTACTTAATCCCTTACTATAAATATACTGGGTTTTACTATTGATCAGATACTGAAATGCCATATCAGTGCCATGACTTCAAAAACACATCAGAATTAGGAATCTCGCAGCACATAACTCAGCTCTTGATTACCAAAGCCTGTCCGCCATCCACAAGGCAAAATTCAGGAATGTGATGGAATGCTGATGTGTGACTGGATGAGCTTGACTCCATCTTTTAATGTTGATGAGTCAAAATCCTGGAACTTCATCCTGAAGGTTGTTGTCAGTCTACCTGTAGCAAATTAACATTTTTTAAATTCACTCATGGAATGTGAGTGGCTCTGGACAATTAGGAATGTTACCCATTCCTAATTGTCCAGAAGGCAGTTAAGAGTTAATTACATTGCTGTGGGTCTGGACTCACATGTAGGTCAGACAAGGTGAAGCAATGGCCTAATATTCCTGATGAAGGGCTTAAGCCCAAAACATGAACTATCCTCCTCTCTGGACGCTGTTTGACATATTGTGTTTTTCCAGCACCACACTTTTTGACTCATCACTAGCATCTGCAGTCCTCACTTTCTCCTAGTTTCTGTCTCTCTCCAGAGACCCAGGGAATGTTCTGGGAACCTAAGTTCACATCCTGTCATGAGAAATAGTGAAATCTGTATTCAAAAAATTAGCATTAGGAGTCGAATGATGACTATGAACCCATTGTCGATTGTTGGAAAAACCCATTTGGTTCATTAGCGTCCTTTAGCGAAGGAAATTGCCATCCTTACCTGCAACTGCATTAATCAGGCACTTTTAGGTTAAAGGCATTTGTAATCAAGGATTATTCATGTGAAACTCACACGGTGACCAATTATGTTGCATAAATATCCTGGCCATAAGTGATCTTGCCTATGATATTGATGACTACAAATGAATCAGAGTCAGTTTTGTGAAGCAGAAGCAATGACAAGCAATTTATAAAGGATCATCTGCATTCCACAGTTTCCAACACTTTACAAAGTCCCATAGACTGTACAGGAGAACAGAGCTGCTTTTCACCCATATTGAACTGTAACCTTATCGACAGCCTTTTTGTTGTGATATGGGCGGTTGGGTGAGGAAACAAGGTATCAATAATGATCTTGCACTTATAATTTCCTATATTATGTGTGTAATATTGCTTGAGTTAAATATATCTGAATAAGGTATTTATGGAAGCATTCCTTGGACCCTATTGTTTGGAAGTGTCCATGTCATACTGTACTAAATATGATGGAAAATTCTCATTTGTGTGTGCTTTGACATCAGACTGCATATATTGCTGAGGAGTTTTTTTTTGTTTGTTTTGAAAACCCCCACACAGATTAATTGGCTTCATCACCAATGGGGGTTTTCAAAAACAAACAGAAATTGAGGAGAAATAAAGGTATCAGCAAGCCCAGGACTAATAGAGTAACTTTACGCAGCTGCTGGAGATCCCCTTCTGTGGAAGAACTCCTCAGGGCACAGAAGTGTTGCTGGAGGGTGACTATTTACTGATCTCACTGCCATTTTCACCAAATAATACCATTAGATGCAGGAGCAGAAGTGGCTCATTATGTTTACACCACCATTCAACAAAGTCATGGCAGTTTCCAATAATCTGTTCTTTCCTGTTTTATACTCATAACCCTTGATCTTCTTACTGATTAAAAATCTGTCTATCATAACATTGCATACACTTAATGAACTCAACCTCTACAACCCTCTGTGGTAAAGAATTCCACAGATTCACTTCTCTCTGAGAGAAGAAATTCTCAGTTTTAAAAGGACAATCCCTTACTCTACATTATGCTCTCATTACTAGACATTTTGACAAGAGGAAACCACCTCTCTACATTTATCTTGTTATACCCCCTAAAAATCTTTTTTTGTTTCATGCTCCTAAATTCTAATGACTACAATCCCAACCTATTCAACCTCTCATAAGAAAATCTCTCTAAAGTTAGAAACAAATTAGTGACCTTCCTCAGGCTGCCTCCAGTGTAAGTTTATCTTTCCCTGATAAGAGGTCAATATTGTTCACAATATTCTAGCTGTAATCTGACTAGTGCCTTGTATAGTTTTATCAAGATCTTACTAATTTTATATTCCATTCTCTTTTCAATAAAGACCAAATTTCCATTTGCGTTCCACAGTTCGTTGGATGCTAGCTTATTGTCATTCATGTCAGTGTTACTGTTCACTTAATATGCCCCAGGACACTGTCATAGTACTGTGCCATCTGCTAGAGCAGAACTTGTGAACAGAAGGAGTGATGCCATCCTATCCTGGTGGTCATCAAGGTGACACCTACACTTATTTTATATTCAATTCTTTCCAAGGATCAACTGTGGACCTTTATGAGAACCTTCAATACTCAACCTACAAATGAATCAAGCAATACATCAAATTATGTAATTTATGCAAGATTGAACCACTTGATCTCTTTTACCTGTGAAATTGTCAGTGCTATAGCCTTTCTAGTAGGCTTTGACAATGTAACTGTCTTCCCCCAGAGAAGGACACCACAAACTGGACACACCTTGCATTGAAATAACTGGATCACAGCGTGGCTGACTTCATTATTAGGAAAGTGTTCCATTCTGTCAAACGAAGTCATCTGTAATCATCACTACCACATAGAGTCATAGACTTCTACAGCACAGAACCAGATTAATCAGTCACATTTGAGCCTAGAAGTCTCAGGTTCCTACTTCATTTCAAGGACTTATAATGATGATTGTTGGGAGGCACAAGGTACCCACTGCAACAATGGCCAATGACTCCATCACCTAACAAGTAGATTGAGGTCAAGCGTAGATATAGTATAGCCCATTCCTCCACCTGGGCCATCAGGAAACAAATGAGAGGCCTGTTCAAGATGAAATTCCCAATTATCAGATTGGTTTTGGGATCCCTGCAGTACATTCAAACAGTGTGCTGCATTATTCTTACAGGCTGATCCCTAGGATTATTATATGAGAATAGGTTAAGTCAATTGGATGTGTATTCATTGGAACTTGGAAGGACTAAAGAAACTTGATGTAGGAATTGATGTTTGCATTGGCTGGAAAATCTAGAACAAGTTACAGGGTTGACTATTTAGGACTGAGATGAGGTGCAAAGCTGAGCCTGTCTGGATGCTCACATCATCACTGCCGCGCATTGCCTTGTTGTTGCCTTTTTACGCTTTGTCCTCTCGGTGAGAGATGTCAGGCTAATATTACTCCTAGGAGAAAGTGAGGACTGCAGATGCTGGAGATCAGAGCTGAAAAATGTGTTGCTGGAAAAGTGCAGCAGGTCAGGCAGCGTCCAAGGAGCAGGAGAATCGACGTTTCGGGCATAAGCCCTTCTTCAGGAAACATCGATTCTCCTGCTCCTTGGATGCTGTCTGACCTGCTGCGCTTTTCCAGCAACACATTTTTCAGCTAATAGTACTTCTACCTTAACTTTACCATTCAGGTGAGAGCCAAAGGAAGAAAGATTGTCATGGTGTCAGCAGGCTCCAGCCAATTTAAAGAGGGAAGCCTACACTCAGGGATTACACAGTCCAGTAAATGAAGGGCAGTCTCTGATACCAGTCCAGGGACTTGGTAATAGTCAGTCAATTTCTCAGGGTGGTCAAAATTCAGGATGGCTTACAGATAAGGGGTGAAGAGCCAAATAGTATGAAAATCATCTGTGTGTATGTTTGGAAGCTAGAGCTTCCAGATAAACCTGTTGGACTATAACCTGTTGTGTGATTTTTAACTTTGTACACCCCAGTCCAACACCAGCACCTCCAAATCATGTGTATGTCCATTGCTTTAGCATCCCTTCTCAAATTTAATAGTTAATGAACTCTCTTGTTTTGTTAGTTCAAGAAATCCTGGTTAAAATGGTTCCTTTTAAACTGTGAATTTATATGGTCTGGGAGAAATGTATCCAGGAGGGAAGGGATCCTTTTTAAATTAATTTTATTGTAACCTACTGAGGGAATGGGTGAATAAAGAAAAGGAGCTTAACGGTTGGAATATCTTGTCTGGAACTGAAACAAATTTGGGAAATATCATCTGGGGTCCAGTCATAACACAGGTAATCTCATCAAGACCAGTCAGGTTGGTCGACACCAACAAGGTGGGAACAAGGGGTTGGTGGAGATGGTGGCAGGTGAAAGGAAAATATGCAGGGGTGGTGGTGCAAATATTTTGGGGGCCCTTCAGTAGGAAATTGGACATCCCATCAAGAAGCATGTTCCTAGCCCGACTGCATTGCTGCCAGCTTTCACGGCACAGCCTGAACATGTGTTTCCATTATCGCAGCTGTGGGAAAGAAGTCCCAAAGGCAGCAGGATGAGACCATTAGTGGGTATTCTTTGGTGACTTCTACAAAAAAAATCTTTCTTGAGATGTGAGAAATACTGGCATAACAATATTTGTTCCTCTTCCCAAATTTCCCAGGAGAAAGTGGTAGCGAACTGCCTTCTTGAACCACTGCAGTTAGTACACCCACAATGCAGTTAAAAGGGGGCTTCCAGGATTTTAACAAAGGGACAGTGGACAAACAATGACCTAGTTCTAAATCAGGATGGTGTCTGGCTTGGAGGGAAATTTGCAGATGGTTATAGTCTCATGCATCAGCTCATCATTGTCTTTCTAGGTGGAAAAGATTGCAGATTTAGAATGTGCTGTCTAAGGCAGGATTACGAATTAGTGTGGTGTAGTTTTGGCACTTTATGTCAATCATGGAAGGAGGAAATTTTAAGTGGATTGATGAGGTGCCATCAAGTGGCATGCTTGCATCAAGCTTGACTGCTGCTGGTGCCACGTATTGAAGCAAGTGAGGAGCATTTCATTACATTTGAGTCTTGAGTTGTAGATGGTGGACAGGCATTTTAGAGGCAGGAGCTGAATTGCGTGCTTGACAATTCCCAGCCTCTGACTTAATCTTATAACTACAGTAAGGTATAATGGCTTCTTTGGTCGATGAACGAGTAGGCTGCCTAAAGACTCCCCCAACACAGATAAAATAATAGCAAGTGATAGGCATCTGTGATTTTATACAATTTCATCCACCTATTATGCCACTCCAGGGGAAAAATTCTTGCCTATGAGTGAAAACCTAATTAGCACGGACTGAATAGCCTTCTTCCACACTGTAGAGATTCTATGATTATATGGCTTTGAGTATTTTACTTTAAAAGTTGACATTCACCAAGTTAGTACAATTCAGCAACTATTAATGATGCTTCATAACATAGGTACATCGACTATTGCACTAAATTGCTGTTAAAGGTATTCTGCATTAGCAAATGTGTTTTTAGACAAATAAATCTTCAGTCTTGAAGAGAATAAAATGAAATGACTCACGCACAGCTACTGCTATAGCTATATTGAGGAAAAAATTAAAACATAATGAAGGAACTACTGACCAACTTGTTTAATGATAGATGTCGGAAAGATAATGGAGTCCTTAATCAAAGATGTAATAAAAGCATTAAAAACATAATAACAATAAAAATAGAAGTAATAAGCCATGACCTAATAGCATATTTACTGGTCTTCAACCTAAGCTACATTCTTTTCTCTGATCACATTCCCATCGATTGCTTTGCAGTTTGAAACATGGTCAATTTTGGGGCTGAATATACTCGCAAATAATGTGGGAGAGAATTACAAAGATTCACAATCTCCCCATGGAAGAAAGTCTCCTGACATCAGTCCTAAATATCTGATCCTTCTCCTGGGGCTAGTCCCCTTAATTCACAAAAAGTAATAAAATAAATAGAGAGAAAATAACCACATATAGGAACTGCTCCATCAAGCCCCTGAAATTTTCATAAGATCATCTTCCATGAGTTTAAATCCCAGACAGTATAGGTCCATTGTGCTGAACCTCTCATCATAGGTCTTCTTTCTCATCCTAGACATCAAATAGTAATCTGGCCCTGACATGTATGCTCTTCTTTTCATATGGACGCCAAAACTGTTGACTGTATGCTAGGCATTGTCTCACCAAAGAGCTATACAACCACAGCAAGCATTCCTTACACTTGTGCTTCAAATTCCTTCCAATAAATACCAATGTGCCTTGACCTTATTAATTGCTTGCTGTTTCTACATGTCAATTTCATATATTTTATGTACAAATATACTCAATATCCCCCCAAGTTTTGACACTTTCTCATGATTAATTATTTTCTTCTGTTTCCTACAAAAGTGGATAAGTTCTCATTAACCTGCATTTTCCCTCATCAGCCAAACCCTTGTCCACTTATTAATCTGTCTATATTTGCTGACTTGAGCTAGAAATTACTTCGCACCATCTTTTGCACATGTTTTGTAACTTGTGGACCACCTGTGACTGTTAAAGTGATAACAATCGTCACTGTCATTTCGTTTACCCGGCTGGTTAGATCCGAACACTTCCTGTGCTGTTGGCTGCCTTTATACCCAGCAAGAAGCCAAGAATGTGTGCTGATAGCATGTGGTGCAGCCAGCCTTTTGATCTTAATGGAGGTCTGTCTCTTTTAAGCTGCACTGAATTACGGGAGGTTGCTGCTGAATTTATTCCTGAAATTGTAAAAGGATAAAAATGTAAGCTCCAGAGTATAGAACTGGAGGTCAAGTGGTGGAAGTGAACAAGATGAGAATTGTCAATTTTTTAAAAGGGACTGGGAAACCATTAAGGACCACCACACAAAAGAAATTGGAACAGATGGCTTCGAGGGTCAGTCCCCAAATACCAAGCAGCTTTTCTGCAGGAAGTCTCATGACCTCAAGCATGTTGTCATGTTCAGTGAATGCAACATCACATGACACTTATTCTACCAACCTCAAGTGCTTTTTAATGCATGACATACCTACCATTCTCCAGATAAGTACCTGGTTCTGAGGATTCACACCAAACATCCAAATTATGTTGTGAACTGATGGAGATGCAATCAGAGATGTCAGATGCATTGGCTGACATGACAGACAAGGATCTGGATTAGTGGTGCTGGAAGAGAATAGCAGTTCAGGCAGCATCCAAGTAGCGTCGAAATCGACGTTTCGGGCAAAAGCCCTTCATCAGGAATAAAGGCAGTGAGCCTGAAGCGTGGAGAGATAAGCTAGAGGAGGGTGGGGGTGGGGAGAAAGTAGCATAGAGTACAATGGGTGAGTAGGGGAGGGGATGAAGGTGATAGGTCAAGGAGGAGAGGGTGGAGTGGATAGGTGGAAAAGAAGATAGGCAGGTAGGACAAGTCCGGACAAGTTATGGGGACAGTTACTGAGCTGGAAGTTTAGAACTAGGGTGAGGTGGGGGAAGGGGAAATGAGGAAATTGTTGAAGTCCACATTGATGCCCTGGGGTTGAAGTGTTTCCGAGGCAGAAGATGAGGCGTTCTTCCTCCAGGCGTCTGGTGGTGAGGGAGCGGCGGTGAAGGAGGCCCAGGACCTCCATGTCCTCAGCAGAGTGGGAGGGGGAGTTGAAATGTTGGGCCACGGGGCGTTGTGGTTGATTGGTGCGGGTGTCTCGGAGATGTTCCCTAAAGCGCTCTGCTAGGAGGCGCCCAGTCTCCCCAATGTAGAGGAGACCGCATCGGGAGCAACGGATACAATAAATGATATTAGTGGATGTGCAAGTAAAACTTTGATGGATGTGGAAGGCTCCTTTAGGGCCTTGGATGGAGGTGAGGGAGGAGGTGTGGGCGCAGGTTTTACAGTTCCTGCGGTGGCAGGGGAAAGTGCCAGGATTGGAGGGTGGGTTGTTTGGGGGCGTGGACCTGACCAGGTAGTCGCGGAGGGAACCAGGTAGTTTGCGGAAGGCGGAAAGGGGTGGGGAGGGAAATATATCCCTAGTAGTGGGGTCTGTTTGGAGGTGGCAGAAATGTCGGCGGATGATTTGGTTTCTGCGAAGGTTGGTAGGGTGGAAGGTGAGCACCAGGGGCGTTCTGTCCTTGTTACGGTTGGAGGGGTGGGGTCTGAGGGCGGAGGTGCGGGATGTAGACAAGATGCGTTGGAGGGCATCTTTAACCATGTGGGAAGTGAAATTGTGGTCTCTAACGAAGGAGGCCATCTGGTGTGTTCTGTGGTGGAACTGGTCCTCCTGGGAGCAGATCCGGCGGAGGCGGAGGAATTGGGAATACGGGATGGCATTTTTGCAAGAAGTAGGGTGGGAAGAGGTGTAATCCAGGTATCTGTGGGAGTCAGTGGGTTTGTAAAATATGTCAGTGTCAAGTCGGTCGTCATTAATGGAGATGGAGAGATCCATGAAGGGGTGGGAGGTGTCAGAGATGGTCCAGGTAAATTTAAGGTCAGGATGGAATGTGTTGGTGAAGTTGATGAATTGCTCAACCTCCTCGCGGGAGCACGAGGTGGTGCCAATGCAGTCATCAATGTAGCGGAGGAAGAGGTGGGGAGTGGTGCCGGTGTAATTACAGAAGATCAACTGCTCTACGTAGCCAACAAAGAGACAGGCATACTGGGGCCCATACGTGTGCCCATGGTCTGAAGAGAAATTGTTAAGAGTGAGGACCAGTTCGGCCAAACGAATGAGAGTGTTGGTGGAAGGGTACTGTTGGGGACGTCTGGAGAGGAAAAAATGGAGAGCTTGGAGGCCCTGGTCATGGCGGATGGAGGTGTAGAGGGATTGGATATCCATGGTGAAGATGAGGCGTTGGGGGCCAGGGAAACTGAAGTCTTGGAGGAGGTGGAGGGCGTGGGTGGTGTCTCGAACGTATGTGGGGAGTTCCTGGACTAGGGGGGATAGGACAGTGTCGAGGTAGGTAGAGATGAGTTCAGTGAGGCAGGAGCATGTTGAGACAATGGGTCGGCCAGGGTGGTCAGGCTTGTGGATCTTGGAAAGGAGGTAGAACCAGGCAGTGCGACGTTCCCGGACTATGAGGTTGGAAGCTGTGGGTGGGAGATCTCCTGAGGTGATGAGGTTCTGTATGGTCTGGGAGATGATGGTTTGGTGATGGGGGGTGGGGTCATGGTCGAGGGGGCAGTAGGAAGAGGTGTCCTCGAGTTGGAGTTTGGCTTCAGCGGTGTAGAGGTCAGTGCGCCAGACTTCCACTGCGCTCCCTTTATCCGCTGGCTTGATGGTGAGTTTGGGATTGGAGCAGAGGGATTGGAGGGCTGCGCGTTGTGAGGGTGAGAGGTTGGAGTGGGGGAGGGAGGTGGACAGGTTGAGGCGGTTAATGTCCCGGCGGCAGTTGGAAATGAAGAGGTCAAGGGCAGGTAATAGGCCAGCGCGGGGTGTCCAGGTGAATACAGTGTATTGGAGATGGACGAAGGGGTCCTCGGAAGGTGGGCGGGAGTCCTGATTGTGAAAGTAAGCTCGGAGGCGGAGGCGATGGAAGAATTGTTCGACATCACGGCGTGTATTATATTCATTGATGCGTGAACGGAGGGGGATGAAGGTGAGTCCATTGCTGAGGACTGATCGTTCGTCCTCAGTGAGGGGGAGGTCTGGGGGGATGGTGAAAACTCGGCAGGCTGGGAGCTGGGATCTGGTGTGGGTGTAGAGCTGGGAGTGGGGGCGGAACCTGTAACTGTAGTGGGTGTGATGGTGGGGGGAATGGGGGTGGACTCCACCCCCATTCCCCCCAAAAAAATCATTTCTTCATGATAGACAAGGAGTCAAGGAATTGGAAGGAGACCAGCTCCAACTTAACTTTGGTCATCTGTCACAGCTACCCCTCTCTATCGCGTCCACATCATTCCACTCTCCTGTGGATGTCTCAGAGGCACTTCAGGCTCCACACATGGGCAGACTTTGTGTGGATGGGTCATGAAATCCTCTGCTGTGAGCATGCAGCAACACTATCTGCCAGATCTAGCAACTCTCAACACCATCATCAAATACAGAGGTACCTCGATTACCTGGCATTCGATTATCCGAATATTGGATTATCCAGCAAGATTGCAAGTCCCAGTGCTCAGCTAAACTATGTTATCTGGCGTTCAATTATCTGGAATTCGATTAGCCAAACAAAATACTGTCCGCCCATGTCCTTCGGATAATCAAGGTTCCTCTGTATACTGTAAAATATACTCAGACAGTTTGCAATAAAATAAATTGTTCTAATTGACTTTATCTGACATCTGAGTCCCTCTGTCCCTCACCCATCTCCCCACTTACCTGAGCAGAACAATGAGGTTTGAGGGAGTTAATAGCTCACCCTTGATTTCTGGTAAGCAAAAAGTGAATTCAATATTCAGTGTGGTCCAACCTGGAAAAACTTTCCACTGGTTGGAGTCATAGTGGGCACAAAAGGTGATGTTCATAGAATCTCTACCGGAGAGGCCATTTGATCAATCCAGCCTGCGTAAACTCTGTGAAGAGCATGAAATCCAGAATCACCCACCCTATCCGATCACCATGATCCCGCTTTTAACCTGGCTAATGCACCGAACCTGTGCATCCCTAGACATTACAGAGCAATTTAGGAAGGCCAATCCACCTGACCTAAACAGCTTTGGACTGTGGAAGGGAACCGGGGCACTCGGCAAATCTCACAGAGAAGGGGAGAATATGCAAACTCCACACAAACCGTCACCCAGTTTAACCCGGGTCCCTGGTGCTAACCACTGTCCAATACCACTGACCATCTCCAATAAGAGAGAACCTAACCATCTCCCCACAACAGTCAATGGCATTACAATCACGAATCCCTCCCCTTTAAAATTCTGAGGTGTGTTGTAAAACCATGCATTTACTCTTATGATATCTACTGTGGTTATGCTTAATGACATCAGATCTCATGAAACCAGAACTTCAGTGTGTAGAGTTCCAGAGATGTCCTCTCTAACACCATCCTTTATATAATGCAAATACTTACAAATCTTATTGATGTTCACTGATAAAGGCGTAGACTACCTTTTATCAACAACAAAAACACAAGCTCACTTCATGGTGGCAAGTGATGGAAATAGACATAGAGCACTGGCAGTGAGTGGCACGAGAGTAATTGAAGTGGCGCCCAGCATCAGAATGGTGCAAAAGGTAAAGGGTGTGGCCAGCTCAGCAATGTAACTGCAGATAATGGGGAAAAGCCAGAAGAGAAGCCCAGCAACAGTAGCGAGCAGTGGGCGAAGCATTGCAAGATCAACCCAGTGATTGGACCTGTCGAGCAATTAAAACTAAACAGCAAAATGGAGGACACCAACTTCAATTCAAATGAACAATAAATTCTATTCCATTTCCACCCAAGAACATTCTGAATTCTGGAGCAATGTACAAAGGCTTAGGAAAGGCAGAGCCAGAATATGCCCTTCTAAGCCATTCGTGTAGTGGTTGCAGAACTAAAAATGCACCATGACAGCATCAGGAAAGTTATGTGGAAAAGGCACCAATGACAATTTGTCAAAGTCCATGCAGTTACACAAAGAAGATGCACAGATGAGAAAAAGGCACTGCTTACGTAATTCTACAATGCTCACTTAACCAAGCATGTATTCAAAAAAACGCAAGGTAAAGTATTTTAAAGACAACACAACATAAAAAAAAAATTCTTTGGCAGTTCACAGATAATGTCAGACAATGGTGCAATCCTAGCATCAAAGTCTGTAGTCATTGCATTTCTGCCTTTCATCAGAAACAGTGGTGAAAATCTACTAAATGGCCTTAAATAGCGATGAAAGATTACTAGTAGCCTTAGGTTTCATACCTCATTGGCAATGAGAGGCCAGTCTCAAAGTCAATGGTAAGGCTATGGTAATGTTAAGATACAGAGACAAAGTTAAAATCACACAGCACCAGGTTATAGTCCAAGAGCGTTATTTGGAAGTACGAGCCTTCAGAGCACTGTTCGTTTCGGAGCAGCGCACTGAAAGCTAGTGCTTCCACATAAACCTGTTGGACTATAACCTGGTGTTGTGTGATTTTTAACTTTGTACACCTCAGTCCAACACTGGTACTTCCAAATCATAGAGAGACAAGGAATTCTTAGAAACCTTAGAAACACTTCTCTTACCTATAATGAGCCATTGTTCATTGCTAAGCAGGAGAACCTGTGTATCTCTCAACTTCAATCTTAAGGTAAAAGAATTAACAAGTAGAAAACAAGGAAATAATTTAAACAGTAATTAAACAAACTTCCTAATTTCTTTCTAGGACTGGGACAATTGATCTCTGCATTCTGTATCATACTGAATGCGGATGCCAAGCTTAACTGATTCTCACGATTATGAAGATCCCCAACTTATTTCTACAAAGAATACAAACTGAGATTGAAGAGTTTCCACAAATGCAATAATGATACCCTTTTAAAATATACAGGTTAAAAGTATTTACAGAAATTGACACAACCTGGAAAGTGTTGTTCCACAGGGGTTTGTGTTGAAGCCGATGTTCAGCACTTGCATAAATCATTTGGGCCTGGGAATTGGGAATACATTTAAAAATTTTGCAACCAGTACCAATTTAGGGTATGTAGAGGAGGGCTGTGACAAAATATGTCATTAATAAACTGAAGAATGGGCATGTAATAAGCAAGTGAACTTTGCACCAGTAAAAAATAAGCGCTATATTTTGTTGGGAAGATTAAGTAGACCACACACTCTTTGGAGAAACAAGTTGCATGTTTTCTGTTAAAGCAGCAGTTGTGGCTGAGGCTACTTATGCGCAAGTTATTTGGAATAACAACAGCATTGATAAGGTTGTTTGGAACAATGAATTTCTGGAGGGATACAATTAAAACAAGGGGAAGCGATGTTAAAGTTGCATAAAATCACACTTTTACACATTTCTAGTTTCCATATTAAAAATGGAATATTAAGGCAGTGGAGAAAATGCAAAAAAAATTTACCAGAATGGATTCGGATCTGAAAGGTAATACCTAAGAGGGAATATTGAATAACCTGTGTCTTTTTCCTCTTTAAGCAAAACCTGAGGGACTACCTAATTGAGATCTTTTGGATTTTGAAAGGATTTGATAGATTACACAAAGAAAGGATGTTTCTAACAGTGGGTTAGACAAGAATTAGCCTAAAGACCATAAATATATAATCGTTATGAATGAATTAAATTGAGGATTTGAGTGAAATAACTTTAACCATAGAATAGTTAGAATATGAAAGATGCCATAGCAAAAAAGGTAACCAGTATCTATCCATTCAAGTGGAAGCAAGATAAACAATGGGGGAAAAGATGTTGATAAAGAAGAATAGAAGGATCACTGCTATGCATCTGAGGAGCCGAATGATTCATTTCCATTCTGTAAATCTTTTCTCTTATTTAGTATCCAGTTACTATTCAGATAGATCCCTGGGTATATGACTGAAGGCTTAATTTTCAACAGAACTTATAAAAGTCCTGTGCAGCTAGTAAAAACTTAATTACATAGAACATAGAACATAGAACATAGAAGAATACAGCGCAGTACAGGCCCTTCGGCCCTCGATGTTGCACCGATCAAAGCCCACCTAACCTACACTAACCCACTATCCTCCATATACCTATCCAATGCCCGCTTAAAAACCCATAAAGAGGGAGAGTCCACTACTGCTACTGGCAGGGCATTCCATGAACTTACGACTCGCTGAGTGAAGAACGTACCCCTAACATCAGTCCTATATCTACCCCCCTTAATTTAAAGCTATGCCCCCTTGTAATAGCTGACTCCATACGTGGAAAAAGGTTCTCACTGTCAACCCTATCTAACCCCCTAATCATCTTGTACACCTCTATCAAGTCACCCCTAAACCTTCTTTTCTCCAATGAAAACAACCCCAAGTGCCTCAGCCTTTCCTCATAGGATCTTCCTACCATACCAGGCAACATCCTGGTAAACTTGCTCTGCACCCGTTCCAGTGCCTCCACATCCTTCCTATAGTATGGCGACCAAAACTGCACACAATATTCCAGATGCGGCCGCACCAGAGTCTTATACAACTGCAGCATGACCTCAGGACTCCGGAACTCAATTCCTCTACCAATAAAAGCCAGTACGCCATATGCCTTCTTCACTGCACTATTTACCTGGGTGGCAACTTTCAGAGATCTGTGTACGTGGACACCAAGATCCCTCTGCTCTTCCACACTACCAAGTATCCGACCATTAGCCCAGTACCCCATCTTTTTATTACTCTTACCAAAGTGAATCACCTCACACTTAGCTACATTGAACTCCATTTGCCACCTTTCTGCCCAGCTCTGCAGCTTCTCTATATCCCGCTGTAACCTGCCACATCCTTCCTCATTGTCTACAACTCCTCTGACTTTCGTATCGTCCGCAAACTTGCTCACCCAACCTTCTAACCCTTCCTCCAGGTCATTTATAAAAATGACAAACAGCAATGGTCCCAAAACAGATCCTTGCGGAACACCGCTAGTGACGGCACTCCAAGATGAACCTTTGCCATCAACTACTACCCTCTGTCTTCTTCCAGAGAGCCAATTCCTAATCCAAACCTCCAACTCACCCTCAATGCCATATCTCTGTATTTTCTGCAGTAGCCTACCATGGGGGACCTTATCAAACGCCTTACTAAAATCCATATACACCACATCTACCGCTTTCCCCTCATCTACCTCCTTAGTCACCTTCTCAAAGAATTCAATAAGGTTTGTGAGGCACGACCTGCCCTTCACAAAACCATGCTGACTATCCTTGATCACATTATTCTTATCCAGATGTGCATAAATCCTATCCCTTACAATTCTCTCTAAGACTTTGCCCACAACAGAAGTGAGACTCACTGGCCTATAGTTACTAGGATTATCCCTACTCCCCTTCTTGAACAAGGGAACCACGTTTGCTAGCCTCCAGTCCTCTGGCACTACTCCTGTAGACAAAGAGGACACAAAAATCAAGGCCAATGGCTCTGCAATCTCCTCCCTTGCTTCCCAGAGAATCCTAGGATAAATGCCATCAGGCCCAGGGGACTTATATATTTTCACCCTTGCCAGAATTTCCAACACCTCTTCTCTACATACCTCAAAGCCATCCATTCTACTTATTCGTGCCTCAGTATTCATATCGACAACAATGTCCTGTTCCTGAGTGAATACTGACGAAAAGTATTCATTCAGTGCCTCCCCAATCTCTTCAGCCTCCACACGCAACTTCCCATTACTATCCTTGATTGGACCTATTCCTACCCTAGTCATTCTTTTATTCCTAAAATTGTTATTCTGATTCTTCATCTGTTCGATTACTGCACACCAACCTCACTTGTCCAACATGACTTATGCTTCATCCCTTCCCCTAAACTGACCTTCAATCCACTGCTAGCAGAAGCAGCTTCTAAATGAGCAAATGCTGAATAAAAAGGTTCACTCGGTCATCAAGAAGCATTTCATATGGACAGTATGGACTATTCATTCCCTTGAGCCTGTTATGATATTTAATTAGATCATGATTGATTTCCATTTACCCACCGTAATTTCAATACTGTTAATACCCTTAAACAATAAAAATAGATCTGAAGTGAAGTTTTAAAATTGCTTAACCTCAGCTGCTTTTTGGGGAAGAGAAAGCCAAACTTTCTCACCCTTTACGTGAAAACATCCTTCCCAACTACACATTGACTGGTCTATCTCAAATGTTAAAGATTATCTGCTCTTAATCTGGAATCCTCTAGTAAACAATATCCTGTAAAATCTTTTCATTATCTTAATCATCTCATTAAGAACACCCCTTAATTTAGGTCCATTGTGCTGCAAGCCTAGACTAAACAACCTACCCTCATAATTTAACACTATTAGCCTGGTGTTATTCTGATTTATCTGCACTACACTGTCTCAGAGATAAGTATATAAATATTACAAATCATCCTGCAGTGCAATGCCCAAAACTGATGGAAGGCTTATGCCTGAAATGTCAATTCTCCTGCTCCTCACATGCTGCCTGACCTGCTGCTGTGTTTTCCAGTGTCACACTTTTTGACACAATACTTCAGATGTCATACAACTAGAATGTTATACAACTATAGGATAACTTCTACCCTTTAGCATGTCAGCACTGTCTCAGTAAAGGCTAACTGGACATTATCGTTACTTCGTGATCTGTCCTCTAGTTTTTACTAATTTCTATTGTGCTAATATTGACTTTTCTCTAGTTTTAATTCACTTTTAGAATGTGTTGCTGCAGGTGAAGTTCAGCCTTCCTTTAAGGGCTGAACTCATGCTTACCTGTAGTAATTTGCCCCTTGCTCTGGTGTGCAAAACTCACCTAGCGCTGCCTGCAATCATTTCAAAGACCAAGTAGCACAATGTTCACATGCAGTCTGCATCAAAAGCAATGTGCATGGATTAATCCCACTTTGTGACTTTCATGCCCAGTTTTGGGCCTTACCAATTGCTTTTATGAAGAAAAAATTATCCAAGATTAAAAAAGACTAGGCAAAAATCTCCATGTGTTACATTTATCACGCAGTTAAAAATGTTAATCCAATTGTAATTCTATCCATGTTATTCATAGAAAGCGTAGAACATTTCAGGCCAAATTACATCAGGTAACATTAATACTCCATCTACACAAGCAAGTAATTTCTATGTTACATATTGGAAAGCTCAGTGGGGTGTTTTGCTAACATTTAAGTTTTCAGGCTCTCAGAGTGAGGTGTGAAAATAGTCAAAGCCCAAGACGATGAAGTTAATTTCAGAGTCTACATGACAACCGATGAGCACTTTCCTCTCATGCAGCTTAAATGACAGTTAATTAAATTGTATAATTAAACAGTGATATTGTATTACATTTAAAGTCTAAACATGGAAGAAAATGTGATATTTGATTAAAAATATGTTTTATTTTGATATTAATATGGCTAGAAATAAGTATGTGGGAATTGTAAATCCAGTTTGGAATTTCTTTTCTTCTCTATATGCAAACTAGTTTTACTAATCAGGAATATTTCCTTTGGAAATAATTAAGATTTTTGAAACAACCAGCAAATGCATTACATAAGCATTATGGAAAATTTTCAGGAGGCACTTTTAGCTAGATGATAACATTTCACAGCGTTTAGCAGAAATCTCAGATAAACTGCATAAACTGGGCTTCCACTTCGGTTCTGATCATCAACAATGAGAATGGTGAGGAATTGCCTGGCAGTTGAATCAATGGGTTAAGGGCAAACACAGTTTTTTTTTGTATGCCTTTGTCAAATTAGTACTGAGCATTATAATTAATAAGCACTACTCCTAATACTGTGAAAGGTGCTCTGTTTGTATTTGCTGATATTATTCGGGAAAAAGCTCTCTTGCACACAACATCATCACACTTGTGATGTATCATTTATTGTAATTTTGTGTTTGATTCTTGAATTAGTAACCTATGGGTTTTCTATCTTACTTAGCATGTAAGTATTTCTATAGCCATTGTGATTCCATTTAAAACAGTTCTTGAGGCCAGGCCTTAGACTAAATGATTTTGTGTCCACCATTAATGGAACTTTTATTCATCTTAGATGGTTTTACAATACAGCAAGGTAAATAATGGGGTATTATGGTTTGTTAAAGTCTTCTGGAATTGTTTTTTTTTAAGATTAATGAAAGCACTCATAGCTAAGAGAATAATACTTTTAATTTCTGTTTTGTTTTGAGTTTAGTGCAAATTTATGAAGTCCTTGGAGTAGAATGGCATACAGCTCGGAAACAGACCCTTCAGTCCAACTCTGTCTGTGCTGACAAGATATCCCAAACTGACCTGGTTGCATCTGCTAGCATTTAGCCCATATTCCTTTAAACATTTCCGATTCATGTGCCCATCCAGATGCCTTTTAAATATTGAAACATGCCTGCCTCTACTACGTCCTCTGGCAGCCCATTCCATACACACACCCTCTGGGTGAAAAAAATGCCCCTCAGGTCCCATTGAAATCTTTCTCCTCTCACCTTAAACCTATAGCGTCTAGATTTGGACTCCCACACTCCAGGAAAAAAAATGTAGGGAAAAGAGAAGGACTCAACTGACTAACAGTTCAAGGTTGGGACAAAGCAGGCTGATCACCTGCTTGGATTTGCTCTTCGGACAGGTCCACATAATCCAGGTCATTTGCGATTGTAAACATTGTACAGGTAAGCTTACGATTCATCATGCTTGTAACAGCATTTTTATTGTGTTCCTTGTTTCAATGAAGAACAATTGGGTATATTCTGTTCGGACTGTCTTGGGTTATTGATATCCAGTGTAAACCTAACAGACCAAGGAAGGTTGGAATAAAAGTCTACAGTTGGGATTCTAAAAAGTGGAAGCTCTTGGTAGGATATTTGAATTATGTGGATTTAAGGGGAATGTGTGCTTTCCTTGTTAAAGTGGTTTTGGGGTATAAAGTAACCATTTTTGATGAGGCTTATTGCATTAAATTTAAAGGTGTTTTTGCATGTTGCTGGGAGTTTTCTGGAAATGGAATGTATAACACTGGATTATTTAACATCTTTGACAAAAGCTAAATTGAGGGATTTAGAAGACACATTGAAGATAAAACATTGGAATCAGAATTGCTAGTATTCCATGCTCCTTTCAAGGTGTGATATTGTCCACATATATGGAAATCTTCAAAAACACTTGAACTAATGTAAATTTCCACTTTTATAATAGTCCTTGAAATAATTACCCCAATGTTTAATGCATTGTTCCTGAATTTTAATTGCATGCAAATGTTATAATTAGCCCCGAATATTTGTAGCCCTGAGAAACTAACTTTACATATGTGAAGTATCAACTTTCCCATGTTGATAAAAAAAATCAGAAGTTTTAAGAGCTTTTTTATGCTATTTGATTTCATTCCATTTTTTTGTAGCTTTTCTTTTTTTACTTTGCTGTCTGTAGAATTGTTAATATATGTAATTTGACCTTTCCTGGTTTGGTGTCCATCTTTTTATGCTGTGAATTGCTCTACAGCCAACTTAATTACATTGTTTTTTTCTACATCATAAATCCATTTGAGCTGATGATGGAATCAAAGTAACTTTCAGAAAAAGTAAACATAGACTACAGATGTTACATTATGTTTGTAAGCAGCTAAGGTCTGCATTGTGTTAAAATAATTTTCACTGAATAAATCACTAAAATAAGTAGCTGAATATTTCAGTGTCCAATTAATTGTCTATCCTATTTTGTCCATAGCATAAGTCTTTTGCTTTCATCCTTCTAACTCAATGTAGATTACCCATCAGCTGTGTTAGCTCTTCCCATTCGAATTAGATGGCATGCTGTTACTGAAACATATCATTGCAATTTATTAGTCTCTTTCAGATAGTAGTTGATCATATCCTTGTAACATGGGACCATCGTATCTGCTTTGCAAATTAATACTACCTTCAATAGTACATATACATTTCTAAATAACTGAAGAAAGCAGACAAATTGTCTGTGAATGCTTAAGAGATTGATACAATATATTAATTCTATCTCATGCTGTTTCCTACTCTTTTGCGTCAGAAAAGTCAGTGGAGGATGTTAAAGAGGAGGTGGTGTCGCATTATTAAATAAAGAGTCAGTTACTGCCATAAAGTGAGATGGTATCTTGGAAGGGTCTTCAAATGAGATTTTGTGGATTGAGCTTAGGTATAAAAACGGGACAGTCACACTGCTGGAAGTGTATTATAAGTTCCCAAATAGTCGGCAAGCAATGAAGGAGTAGATGTGAAGATAATTCACTGATAATAATAGGGTAATTATATCAGAGGATTTCAACTTCCTGAACATTAATTGGGAAACTCATAATGTAAAGGGCTTAGGGGGCAGATTTCTTAAAATGTATTCAGGATAGCTTGTTATGTCAGAAAGCAGAACGGCTAACTAAGTTAATTTAGCAAGGTGGATTTGCAAAGGGATGGTGCAGTTTTGAAACTATTCCTGGAGAATGAAGCAAGATAAGTGGCTGAGGTGGCAGTGGAGGGAGTATTTTTGTGACAGTAACCACAATACAGCACAATTTACATTTCTTCTGGAAAAGGAAAAAGATGGCATGTAAAAATGGGTTTTGGACTGGGGGAAGACAGTTTTTTATTATAATAAGACAGTATCTGGCCAAATTAGAGGGCGTGTACAACATAGAAATGGCGATAGTATAGGCCCAACATGTTTCTTTTAGAGTAACATGTAGGAGCAACAAGCCAGAAAACCTCGGAGGTTTGGGGATATTCGGGATACAATAAGAAGGAAAAGAGATGCTTATAGTCGTAGTAGAGGAAAGAAATCAATGGAGACTTTAATTGACTATAGAAAGTGCAGAGTAGAATTTAAGAAAGCAAAGATGGCATGTGCGAAAGAGATGCTGGTTTTCAGTGGCTATCCCCCTGAACATGGATTATTCTGGGAATATTACATGAGTGAGATGGTAAAAGTAACAGTAATACAGTGCAGAAATCAGGGCCAGAGTGACTCAGTGGGGAATGGTGGGTAATTAATGAGGTTAGTTTGGTAATATATGGCAAGACAGCTTGTTCAGCATCGCAGCAACAATGAATGAAAAATCTAGCACAGCTTAGATTTAGCCAAAAAAAAACAGGATTCAGCCCAAGATCCATTGTAGCTATTTATGATAGTTCTCATTTCTTTAACCAGGGCACACTTTGTTAAAATATACAAATCTCTTGGCTTGTCATCACTTTGATTTCCTAATTTAAAATGCATCAATATATATTGTGAGGGGGCTTGTGACACACAGGCAATGTCCCTATTTCTAAGGCAGGAGGCCTGGTTTCAAGCCATACTTTGGGCAGCGCGGTGGCTCAGCACTTAACACTG
This sequence comes from Chiloscyllium punctatum, assembly GCF_047496795.1. Taxonomy (NCBI): domain Eukaryota; kingdom Metazoa; phylum Chordata; class Chondrichthyes; order Orectolobiformes; family Hemiscylliidae; genus Chiloscyllium; species Chiloscyllium punctatum. Next base: position 64,751,412 of record NC_092748.1, on the reverse strand, counting down.
TTGCCTCACAGTGTTAGAGACCCAGGTTCAATTCCAGCCTCAGGCACCTGTGAGCGTGGAGTCTGCACATTCTCCCTGTGTCTGTGAGGGTTTCTTCCCGGTGTTCCAGTTTTCCTCTGCTGTCCAAAGATGGTCTGAGCATCAAGTACAGGAGCTGGAAGGTCATGTTGTGGCTGTACAGGACATTGGTTCGGCTACTTCTGGAATATTGTATGCAATTCTGGTCTCCTTCCTAAAGGAAGGATGTTCTAGAACTTGAAAGGGTTCAGAAAAGATTTACAAGGATATTGCCAGGGTTAGAGGATTTGAGTTATAGAGAGAGGCTGAACAGGCTGGGGCTGTTTTCCCTGGAAAGTCAGAGGCTGAGGGGTGACCTTACAGAGGTTGAAAAATCATGAGGGGCATGAATAGGGTAAATAGACAATGTCTTTTCCCTGGGGTGGGGGATCCAGAACGAGAGAGAATAGGTTGAGGGTGATGGGGGAAATGTTTAAAAGGGACCTCAGGCATGACGTTTTCACACAGAGGATGGTGCGTGTATGGAATGAGCTGCCAGAGGAAGTGGTGGAGGCTGGAACAATTACAACATTTAAAAGGCATTTAGATGGATACATGAATAGGAAGGGTTTAGAGGGATTTGGGAGAACTGCTGGCAAATGGGACTAGATTAGTTTAGGATATTTGGTCGACATGGGCGAGTTGGATCAAAGGTTCTGTTTCCATGCTGTACATCTCTGTGAATCTAGTGCTGTATGTGCAGGGTAGGTGGATTAGCCATGGAAAATGCAGCATTTCAGAGATAGGGTGGGGTGGTTGGGTCTGGGTGGGATGCTCTTCGGAGGTCAATGTAGACTTGATGGTCCAAATGGCCTGCTTCCACACTGTAGGGATTCTATGATGATACTTTGCCCCAGAGATGTTTCTGAACAGCCTGATTACAATGTCCTTATATCATTATGGGCCATTTTGTTCTGTGTAAAATCTATTCTCTCTGCCATTAGTTTCAAAGGACGTGATTCCACACCATATACCATGTTCAATTGCAGTTTCAAGTGGCATTGATAAAATATAAAATGTTTCCAAATAATCCAAAATTTAATGTTGGTAAAAGTATTTCAAAGGCATGACTTGCCTCTGTCCCAGCTTGCAGATACCCTGTAGAACTCACAGACAATGTCCTTTCTAAGTGCCATTTGTAATTTCAGCAGATGTGGTAGCTAATAGGTACACAGTTGGGGCTATCCAAGGGCAGATAGTCTGTTTCAGTTGGTTTTTGAATGTAGGCCATGTTTTGTACTCGATACCAGTTATTCTTTCAGCAGGGTCATTAACTCCTCAAAACGTAGCTCAGACTTCACACAGTGCCTTAGTTTAATGTCTTCCTCAAGAGACAGCATCTAACTGTGCTGTACTCCCTCATCACTGCATAGAAACAACGAGCTCTACGGCATGGTAAAAGGCCCTTTTGCCCAATAAATCTGCACTCATCAAAAGCAACCACTTAAGTATTCTATTCCAATCCCTTTTTGAATCCCATCCCAGATGAGTGTATCAGTTTCTGAAATAAAACTTGAACACCTAACAGCATGGGTTATAGATGAGAATATCACCACTGAGCAAAACCGATAGCAACAGTTGTAAACGAGGAAAAAGTCAACTATCCAAATTGCTCTTTGCCAATTAGGGACTATCCTGACTTTTAGATAGTCTAAGCAAACTTCTGTGCAGACCTCAGTGCAAACTTGGCAGAATGATGTAACAGTGCTGTAAAAGTGTCTGCAGGATGACACGTCTATATTATATTTCTTGTGATTAAACACACTTCCTGTTGTTACACCTTCTCAGTGTCTATGTCATACTGAGTCACACCTTGTGATGCTTAGTAAAACTTAAAAATCAACACTTCCTCACATTACTTTTTAACAGGTAATATTTACTTTAGGAGCATATACTTCAATGCTTTTACACTTGGTGGCGCTGCCACCATGATGGTTTCTCCATTTCTGCTCACTGCAAATCAAACAGTTTAGAACAAGCAGATTGCGTTAATGTTTATTCTACTCACTTAAAAATGTCCTGATCATATCTGAATTTTATTTATTCTTTTACATGTTCAATAAAAACTGAAAATATGTACATTATTTAAGAAGATTTCTTTTTACTTCTCAGCCAGTTCCTCAGGATCAAAGATGACTTTCTTCTACTCTGGTATTCTGACTCCTGAGATGACTGAAGCAGGTGAACGGAATGCTCAGGTTTACAAAATATGAACAAGGAACAAGAGTTGGCCACTTCGTCCTTCAAGTCTGCACCACCATTCATTAGGATCGTGGCTGATCTGTTTTTAACTTCAATTCTACATTCCTGCATAACCAGTCATTCCACTGCTTGTGCATTACTTCTCACTTGAAACCATCGGAACGCACAAAAAGATTAGCACCTTTGTCGATGCTGTTTCTCTAGTTTCGAACATCTTGAGCTACAGACTCCCAGGAGTTAGTGGTGATGTTGCATTTTTATCAGGGAATCTTTGATGTTGTTCTTGAAGCATTTCCTCTGTCCCTTAGTAACAACTTGCCATGATGAAGCTTGTTTTGAAAGTCTTGAGTCAGGCAAGCATACAATGTAGCCAACGCAACGCAGCTGATTGATTCTAACTGGTGCCTTGAAACTGGAGAAATTAGTCAATCCTGCCACTGGACTTACAGAATTTTCTGGAAACATCAATGCTGACATTTTTCAAGGAGTTTGATGTGCCTTCCATTGCCCATGTCTCCCAAACATACAGGGAGGCTGATAACACTGCCGTCTTGTAGACGATGAGCTTGATGTTGGGGTTGAGGTCTTTGTCAAACATACTGTTCCATAAATGGTCAAACACTGTACTTGCATATCAACTGTATGTGGAATTTCATCAAAATCTGGTCTCCAAGGAATTGGAATTAATCCAACTTGCTCAGTAGTTTGCTATGGAACCTGATAGCTGGGAGTCTGTTGACTGATTGGAGTAGGCTAATAGAGGACCTTTACAGTTTAGGAGTTTGGTCTAAGGCCTATTTTCCCCTACATCTCTGTGAATGCATCAGCAATAGGTCTGAATTTGCTCTGAAGAAAAGTAATTGGACCCGAAATATTAACTCTGCTTTCTCTCCAAAGATGCTGCCAGATATTCTGAGGTTTTCCACCTGATTCTGTTTTTGTCTATGATTTCCAGCATCCACAGTTCTTTGGACTTTGTTTTGTTTAGGATTGAAAATTAGGGTCTGCCGCACAATGAAATGTGTTAGTGCTGCCAATCCCCAGCATTCCATCTGTCTACAGTCTTTCTTGCATGTGGGTCAATCTCAAAGCAGAAATTTGTAGGGTCAGCAAAGACTTATTGCTGCCACAACATCAGGGTGCATGCTTCATAACTGGACAATAAACTTTTCCCTGTGCTTCCATGCACTTTTAAAATTCATATCACTCTGATCTCTGGATGTCCCTTACCTTGCTAACTAGCTCTGCCCTCTCTCATTGCTGCTCTTGACTCTGAAGCTGCTCTCCCTTCCCCAACTGGTTGAATTGCCCTATCCTTGCTCTGTTTCTCTGGGATGTCACACCTCTGATGGAGTGGGTGCTGCACCTTTCTCCCCACTGTGTTCCCATTGCCCTAGCACTGCTTTTAACCTCATTGCTGGTCTTGCTTATTTCCATCATTTGTCCATTGTCTTCCACTGTCTCTGCATTGCTTTAATCTTTGCTGCTCATCTAGCACAGTCCCGCTGCTCTCTGGCTGTGGTTTTGGCTCATCTGCACTACTTTTATCCTCACCGCTCAAATCAGTTAATAATAGGTTTAAATGTTATGTTTATAAATTGAAAAATGATGTTCCTCCACTTTATTCTCCTAATGGCAATAAAAATACAATTCACAAATTGTATTGGCCACTGAACTTGCAACTGCTGACTCCTAATAAGAAAGACATGCAATAGATTAGAAATACTTTCCAAACTCTGCTGGGAATTGATATATTTGGACTTGCAACTACTCAATCAATTTTTGTTCTGTCTAGTTCCAATAAAACAAAAGCCCCACAACTGACTCCTTAATGTGTTAATAATAAACATTATTTTGCAACATCAAAGATAGAAATTATCCTTTTTTGCTTCAGTGCTGTGTTAATTGTTGATGCAAGTGTTGTTGAATACTGACGTTTTAGGTATTGCTGATATTTTAAACACAATCCTTTTCCTTTGGTAACAGAGTTAACATAATTGAACTTGATATGCAATGGTTCTTCACGATCAGTTTTTTTTGTATTGAAGTAGTATAACAAAATTACAGATTCTGAAATTATTATGGTTCTTATTTATTGATTCTTTTCACATGCATTTTCTATTAGTGCATCATCCATTTAACAATAGCTGCATTTACACACTGTCATTGACATAACAAAACATCCCAAAACAATTAATATTGTTATAAAACAAAATTTGACACAGAAACACATGTAAAGATGTTGGAAGACATGCAAACAAAAGATGAATAGAAGAGGTATTTTTCACATATGTCTTAAAGGAGAGGAGATAGGTAGAGAAGAAGAAGGGATAAGCAGAAAATATTCAAGAGGATAGGATCCAGACAGCTGGAGAAAAGGCTACGAATAGTATAATGATCAAAGTTAGGTTTGCAAAACAACATTCGAACTGAAGGAATACAGGGGAGTTGGAGGGTTGTTTGTAACCAAGGGTGGAATCTTTAAATTAAGATGTTCCTTGTGATGGAGCCAATGCAGATCAGCAAGCATGGGTCTAATAGGGAATGGAACTTGGTGCAAGTTAGGATATGGGCAGCAAAGTTTTGGACCAACCAAAATTTCCAGAAGGTAGAAGGTATGAACATATGAATACACAAATCGGAAACAAGAGGAACATTCAATCCTTTTAGCTTGCTCCGCCATTCAAAAATACCATAGCTTATCTGGTTATGAACACAAACCTATCATGCCTATCCCCAATAATCTATCAACCTCTAGCTTAACAAGAATCTAACTACTTCTACCCCAAAAATACCCAAGGGCGATGCTTCCACTGCCTTCTCAGGAAAAGAGTTTCAAAGACATTCAGTCTCAGAAAGACAAAAAGAACAATTGGTTTTAAAAGGTTTCTCCTGATTTCTAAACAGTAACTCCTAGTTCAAGATTCTCCCTTAAGATAGAGCATCGTCTCCACATCTATCTTGTCAAGATCTCTCGGGATTTTGTGTTTCAATCAAGGTGCTTTTCTTTTCTAAACAGCATATACAAATCTTGCCTATCCAGACTTTCCTCATAAAACAATCAGCCCGTTCTAGCTATTAGTCTGGTAAATCTGCTCTGAGCTGCTTCCAATGCATTTACATTCTTCCTTCAATAACATGACCAGTAGTGTCCTCCTGATGCAATTTCACCAGTGTCCTATATAAATGAAACATAACTTCCCTATTTGTGAGTTCAATTTCCCTTGTGATAATAATGACATTCTATTAGCTTTCCTAATTACTTGCTGTACTTGAGTAATGTTTACTGTCTTCCAATCTAATGGGACTGCCCCTGAACTAAGAGAGTTTAGGAAAATTAAAGCAATGTATTAACTATCTCACGAGTAAGTTCTTTGAAGACTCTGGGATGAAATTCATCAGGGACACTTATCACCGGTAGGTCTAATAATTCAATAACACTTCTCTGGTGTATGTGATTTTCCTGATTTCCTCCTTCCCTTCCACTTACTGATCTATTACTGCTTCTGGAATGTTACTTGTGTCCTCTATAGTGAAGTCAAATGTCCCTTAAGATAGAGTCTCTTAAGTCTATTGTCTATTGTCTAAAATACCTGTTCAACTCATCTGCCATTTTCTTATTTTGTATTATTAATTCCCCAGGTTGACTTTCCGTAGAGCCAATATTAATATTGTTAATTCTTTTCTTATTTAAATACTCATAAAAAACAGATAACTAGAGTTTCCATGTTTTTGGCTAGCTTTCTCGCATTACTTTTTGGTCTCGCTTTGCCGTTCTTTATGTCTAATCTCCTGACATTCCTTAATGCTTCCCAAACTGCTTCCATATCTTCTATACCAAAGCTGTTCCAAAAAAGTTATTGGACTCAAAGGTTAACTTTATTTCTCCCTTCACGAATGCTGCCAGTTTCCCCAGCATTTTGGATTTTTTTTAAAACATTCAGATGTCCCATGTTATTCAAGTGTTTCCACTTTGTAATTTCCTGAACCTAGGTCATTCCTCTTTATTGTGCTAACAACATCATTCAATGATATAGCCACCCCTGACCCTTTCTTACTTACCTGTCATCCCTTACTTTAAAATGCAGGGCCCAATACATATCATCCAAGACACCGTAATAATTGCTTGATTGTACTCATTTATTTCTCTTTACACTCTCCATTCATCTGTTTTGCTTCAAATGTTACATGCATTCAGATACAGAACATTTAGTTTTATCCTTTTACTCTCTTTATAAATTCTAGCCTTGCTAGATTTATACTCTCTATCTCTTCCTGTCACATTTTGCATATAATAACTCTGTTTTTGGCCTTGACTCTGCACTTTGAAGAGCCAAAGAGTATTGGAATAGTCAAACCAAGAGTTACTGAGGTCAGGGATAAGATTTCTGACTTTCCTCAGCTGAAGCACAGATCAGGAAGGATGGGGTTATGGAGATGAGAGTTGACATTGAAGTGGGAGATGGCATGGGTGACACTAGGCATACGGGCACACAAGATGGCCACCAAACCACAATATGGAGAGAGACAGCAGAGCAAACACAGACACTGCCTGGGGCTACCAGAATGTCAGCACAATGCACTCACAACCTGGTTGATTAGTTTAAGGCAGGTGGGGGAGAGAATACACATGAGTAGTGTATACTGCCCGCCAAAGTGTCTGGGTCCAGCCAACACCTTTGATGGAAATGCTAACGGTTTGATACAGACTCAATACATAGTGCTAATACCCAGGGCTGCAGTAATCATCCTTCTCAGAAAGACTGATTAATGCCCATTACTACAGCAATGGACTTCCACACAGATATTGGAACTGACAATGTCTGCGCTGAAACTTACAATGACCATGCTGCAATTAACAAAGTCTGCGCTGGAACTGACAACGACTGCACTGAAACTATTAATGATTCTGCAATATTTACAACAAACAAACAATGTTACAGAGACAATAACCTCATCACTGACCTATTATATCACAAAATGTATATAAGTATTTTAACATGTGTTCTGGGGTTGAGAGAAGAATTGCAGCTGACCACTGTACTTTCTCTCCCCGGAGCTCCAATATTTCCTTGTACAATAAATTCTGTCGCTGAACCCCAACTCTGACTCTGAGACTAATGATTTTCCCCACAACAGCATTCTGCCTGAAGCGTACATGTGGGCAAAGGTTACTTTCTGGTTCAACACTGGGGTCACATTATTGTTAATTTTCAGAAGGTGACCAAGGAGAGAATTGGGACTGGGTTTTGCCAGCACTGTGGGTACAGACTAAGAGATAGAGAGGCTAGAGAATGCATGGGAAGGTACTAACCGTAAGATCTTAAAATGTGGGAGCTGAAATAGGTCATTCAGCCCATCAAGTTTGCTCTACCATTCAATGACATCGTGGCCAATACAATAATCCTCAACTCAACTTTGCCTCCCTCTAATCAAAACCCTTCATCCCCTTCCTTACTCATTAAACTCTGTTTATCTCAGCCTCGAATACATTTAATGACCCAGCCTTGACCATTCCGTCTGATAAAGAAGTTCAAAGATTCACTAACCTCTAAGAGAAAAAAAATCCTCCTCAGCTCTCTCTTCGATGGATGACCTTTCATTCTGAGATTATGTACTCTGGTCTTAAGAGTCTCTTGCAAGGGGAAACATGCTTTCCACATCTACCCTGACCAGACCCCTAAGAAGCATGTATGCTTTTCATTCTTCTCAACTCTAATGAGTACAAGCCTAACCCACTCAAGCTCTCTTGATAAGAAAATCCATCCTTATCCAGAATCAGTCTGTGAACTTTCCCTGAACTGAAGCAAATATTTCCTTAGATAAGTAGACCAAAACAGCTGACAGCATTCCAGGTGTGGTCTACCTCATTTTAGCAAAACCTCCTTATTTTTATAATCCATTCCCTTTCAAATAAAGGCCCTGGGGAACTTGCTTTCTCTATTAGCTACTGAACTTAGACACTAGTTTTTTTGTGTGATTAATACATGAAAGCTCCAAACTTCCTCAGTGCTGCAATTTTCTGCCAACTTTCAACATTTAAATTATGTTTGTTTCTTCTCTTCTTCCCGCCAAGTGCATACACTCACATTTTCTCATATTATGTTTCATCTGCCAAGTTTTCAACTATTCACTTAATATGTGCATATTTTGCTGTGTTATCCTCATTATTTACCTATCCACCATTTTTGTGTCATCCAATTACATTCACTTCTGTCATCCAAGCCATTAATATATAATTGTAGCTGCAACACTGATCCCACGGCACTCCATTGGTTAGAGTTTGCCATCCTGAAAATTCACATTTTATCACAATTTTCTGTCCTTTATTAGCCAATCCTTGATCCATGCTAATACACTACCATCAATACTATGGTCTCTTATCTTATCAAGTGGCTTTGTGCATGGTATATGTTTGAGTGTCTTTTGAAAATCCAAATATATTACATCTTTATCTATGTTACTTGATACGTCCTCAAAGAACTACTTTTTTTTATATTAGATTACTTAAATTGTCAGACACAATATCTCCTTCAAGAAGCCATACTGACTCTGCTTGATTATATTATGCAAATCTATACGCTTTGCAATTACATCTTTTGTAATAGACTTACGTTGTCCTAATGACAGATATTAAGTTAACTATAGTTAAGTTAAATCCTACAGTTACCTAAGTTTTATCCTTACCCCTTTTTGAATAAGGGCGTTGGCATTTCTTCAGTGCTCTGGGACTTGTCATGACCTCTGGCTTTCAGCTGGCTGTAGTACCACTTTTTGATACTTTTTGATCATCTACTTATTTCATGTTTCTTCTTGCTGTGTGTCTGGCTGGTAATAGTTGCAGCTTTAATGCTTGTTAGATACAACCTCTTATGATGTTGTCAACTATGATTGAGCACCCTGACCTGAGTATAGAAATTCCTGGAAAATCTCAACAAACTGGCAGTATCTGTGGAAAAGGGTAACTCAACCCGAAACTCTGATTTGTCTCTACAGATGTTGCCAGACCTGCTAAGCTTTTCCAGTGATGTCTATTTTTGTCTCTGATTCACAGCATCTGCAGTTCTTATCGATATTTACCTAATCTGAACAATTGGTTACTTAATGGAGATAGTCATCTTTTCCTGTCATCTCCAATTGGCTCCCTACGGAGTCAGTTATCTACCTGATAACACTCCCTCATTATGATCTTCCCTGTTATTTTATTGAAGTTTAGGTCTTTCTACTTGTGTGTCTGTTTTGGTAAGAGTGTATAATGTCAAGTATTCATGATTAATTTTTGGATTCGTCAACCCATATGCCCCAACTGATAAATGCTCAATATGGCAATTGCTTATCAGGGTGTACTTTTGTTGAAGGAAAAATTTGCAAATGCATGTTTTTAACAGTGGCTATTGGTGCTTGGAATGGGGTTAAAAATAACAAAAGAGTAATAATATTGTATACAGCTTTAAACTAAAACTGAAAATACAATGTTACATCTACATAAAGTCTACAAAATGTCCATACATTAGTGTGTTAATGCTGAGGTAGTGTCTTGTCCTTATAAAATACAGTTGCAGTGACAATAACTATTATAGAACTGCCACAGAACTAAACTTGAAGCAAAAGTGTATAAATTTGTCATGTAATTTAAAAGAAACTGATTATCTCACTTTAAGACATTACGCGTTTGCCTTCCCCTGATGTAGCAAAGCAATTTAGCAAATATACTCTGTTAGCAAATGTATGACCAGTTATCAAAAGTAAGGAGGTTATGCTGCAATTATACAAAGTACTGGTGAAACCATATCTGGAGTATTATGCCTTGCACTGGTCACTCATCTTAATTCAGGAAGATTCAATAATAGCGATACTTTTATAATGATATAAAAGCGTGTGAAATGTTGAGAATGTGAGTTCTCACCTGGAGCAGATTTTGGAAGCCTCTTGTGACACTGTGGTGGTATTATGCAGTGGTCATAGTATTCACCTGACACATAGTATTCACCAGCACCTGACAAATAAGTTCTTATTTTGGTGCAAATATTTTCACAGCTTACTCACTAAATATGAATGAAAAGTTGGAAGTGTGTTGGAGGTAGCTCACAGGAGGTTACTATCTACTACCTGGAATATGGGGAATGGTGAATGGGGAAAGGTTGGACAGGCTTGGCTAATATCCACTGGCATTTAGAAGAGCAAGATGACACTTGATCGAAACATTTAACATCCTGAGGGAACTTGGCAAAGTAAATATGGAGAAGAATCTGGAATTACACGTTATTGTCTAAATGTCTCGTGTTGCCCATTTAAAGCAAAGATGAGGTGTTTTAGTTTCCCTCAAATTGTCATGTGTCTTTGGAACACTTTTCCTGAAAAGTGGTGGAAGCAGAGCCCTTGAATATTTTGAAGCCTAGGTGGAGAAATGTTTCTGGGAGTAGATGGGTATATGGATTTGAGATAACAATCAGAACAGCAATGTATTACTGCTAATACATTAAAAGCTAACGTCAACATAGAAGGTAGTGCCAACATATTTTCACTACATACCCTGAAAGATATGTACCTCAGCCAGTGGCAATCCATGGGAGCAGTGACAAAAGATTGTCACACAGCATATATTCTTGTACATCAGAGGTATTATATTGCAATGCCAATTTGCAAGATAAACTTGGCTTCCTAAAATCTTCTACCTAATTAATATCAACAGTCCAAGAACGACCAATATATACAGACCTTGATAGTCATGATTCATACCACAGCCACTGCAGCAGAATAATTATATTATGGGAGTTAACTAAAGCATGAGTGCATCAAGAAAAAAACACCCTCCTGGAGGCAAAATCACAGCACTGGAAGACTCAAATCTGTTTGCATACTCTATACTGACTCTAATCTGACTTGCTTTGTTTTAGAAACCGAAGAAAAACTGCAGAGGCTGTAAATCAGGAACAAAAACAGAAGTTTTTGAAGTGGTCAGTAGTACTGGCAACATCTGGGAAGAAAAGTCAGAGTTAACGTTTAGGGGCCCATGATCTTTCCTCAGGACTGGACCTGAAACGTTAACTCTCATTTTGCCTCACAGATGCTGCCAGGCTTGCTGACCTTTTCCAGCAATGTCTGTTTTTGTTCGTCAATTTATTTTAAAGTCCGATGCATCTTCTTGATGACATGGGAGGTTGGACGACTTGCTTGATCCTATGCGTTAACTTATTGAGGCAAACATAAAGTTAAACTTTTTTTCTTTGTTCGAAATAGTGAAGTTAACTCCTAATATACACGTTAGTGCTGTACTTGTATGTGTTAACTGAAAAGTAATGTATGGAATCGCTGTGGTAAGAGTGGGAGTTTGACTTATAAACCACTTATATCATAGAATCCCCATTATGGAAACAGGCCATTTGGCCCAACAGGTCCACACTGACCGCCTCCTTGAGTATCCCACTTAGACCCACTCCCCTATCATATTACTTTTACATTTCCCTTGACTAATGCACCTGATCTACATATCCCTGAACACTATGGTCAATTTAGCATGGCTAATTCACCTAACCTGCACATAGAGTGATAGAGATTTACAGCATGGAAACAGACCCTTCAGTCCAACCTGTCCATGCCGACCAGATATCCCAACCAAATCTAGTCCTACCTGTCAGCACCCGGCCCATATCCCTCCAAATCCTTCCTATTCATATACCCATCCAAACGCCTCTTAAATGTTGCAATTGTACCAGCCTCCACCACATCCTCTGGCAGCTTATTCCATACACGTACCACCCTCTGATGTTTGGATTGTGGGAGGAAACCCATGCAGATACAGGGAGAATGTGTAAACTCCACACAGTCACCTAAGGCTAGAATTAAACCTGGGTCCCTGGCGCTGAGAGGTAGCAATGCTAACCACTGAGCCACCGTGTCACCCTTTTTTGTCTTTTTAAGAAGAATCCGCACAGTGTGGAAACAGGTCATTCAGCCCAACAAGTCCACACCGACTCTCTGAAAAGCATCCCACCCTCACTCACCCTCCTACCCTAATCCTGTAGGACTGCATTTCCCATGGCTAATCCACCTAATCTACACAGTCCTGAACACTGTGGGCAATTTAGCATGGCAAATCCACCTCACCCGCACATCTTTGGACTGTGGGAGGAAACCCACACAAGCACAAGGTGAATGGACAAACTCCACACAGTCACCAGAGGTTAGAATCAAACTTGGGATCCTGCTGCTGTAAAGTAGCAGTTCTAACCACTGAGCCACCATGCTGCCCTGAACGTGTGTCTGAACATGCATTTTGATACTGAGAAAATGGATTCTTATTTGCTGGGTTAACTTTTATATCACAGTCTGCAGTAAGTTTGAACACTGATAGCTCAGTGGACAAACAGTCCCAACTTTGTGGCTCTGAGTAGTCACATTAGGCAAGTCCTGAGTATGAAATGTTGACTAAGTTGATGGATGAAAGATGAATAATTACTTAGATAGACTAATTACAATCAGATCAAATTCAACCGATCGTAATCTTACTTAAAATGACCCTTTCACCAATTGCCAATATTTCTGGCCAAGATTCTGAGTCTAGCCTGTACCAAATGTGTCTATCAGAGGAAACCGGGAAGAAATCCACTCACTACACGAGCATGTTCCAGGCTAAGGAATGCCTCAGGGTTTACAGTACAGGTAGTTGCATTCCAGGGAAACATCACTTAATAGAAAATTGCTTAATAGAAATAATGGGGCCTTTGGGAAAGGTGGGATTAGAGCAGACCAGCAAAACATTTCACTCACGATCGCTCAAAAATCACCCAAAAGCTTAACACAAAGTATAGCACATCCTCAATGAAGGTTTAAATCTTATTTATTAATGAAACAAAAGTAAATTTAACACATGGCATTGAAAAAATATTGTTAATTGGGGGTTGGTTTAGATTGTGTGATGTGCAGGTACAAGAACAAATTAGAAAGGCAAATAGTATGTAGCAGTCCTGCAGGAATTATACAGGAATTATTCAAGAATGTTCTTGTCTCAGAGGGAGAGCAATGAATATTCATTAGTTTAATTTTGAGATGAAGCTGCTCAATGTATAATACTGTCCCTCCAAAATGCTCTGATGGCAGCTGACATCGGCGCTCGCACAGAATGAAGCACACAAAGCGATGGCCAATGCTATTGCGAATGGAGGTAAGCATTCTCAAAAATACTGTTACCTAATTCTTCAGCAATGTTATCGCAAAATCATGCTGCTGAAACACACTTTATAAAAGAATTACCTGTACTCAGTCCAGTCAAGAAGATTCTTCTGTCAGTCAAGAGGTGCCGATATTATCGGTCTGCACATAGTCAGAGTAATAGAAATGTACAGCTTGGAAGCAGACTCCTCGGTCCAACTCATCCATGCCGACCAGATATCCCAACCCAATCCAGTCCCACCTGCCAGCAGCCGGCCCATATCTCCCCAAGCCCTTCCTATTCATATACTCATCCTGATGCCTTTTAAATGTTGCAATTGTACTTGCCTCCACCACTTCCTCTGGCAGCTCATTCCATACATTTACCACCCTCTGCGTGAAAACGTCGTCCCTTAGGTCCCTTTTAAATCTTTCCCCTCTCACCCTAAATCTAAGCCCTCTAGTTCTGGACACCCCCACCCAAGAGAAAAATACTTTGTTTATCCTATCCGTGCCCCTCATGATTTTGTAAACCTCTTTAAGGTCACCCCTCAGCCTCCGACACTCCAGGGAAAACAGCCCCGGCCTATTCAACCTCTTCCTATAGCTCAAATCCTCCAACCTTGGTAACATCCTTGTAAACCTTTTCTGAACCCTTTCAAGTTTCACAATATCTTTCCAATAGGAAGGAGACCAGAATTGTATGCAATATTCCAACAGTGGCCTAACCAATGTCCTGTACAGCCACAACATGACCTCCCAAATCCTTTACTTAGTACTGTGACCAATATAGGAAAGCATACCAAATGCCTTCTTCACTTCCTATTGACCTGCAACTCTACTTTCAAGGAATTATGAACCTGCACTCCAAGGTCTCTTTGTTCAGCAATACTCCCTAGGACCTTACCATTTAATGTATAAGTCCTGCTAAGATTTACTTTCCCAAAATGCAGCACCTCACATTAATCTAAATTAAACTCCATCTGCTACTTCTCAGCCCATTGGCCCATCTGATCAAGATCCCATTGTAATCTGAGGTAACCCTATTTGCTGTCCACTACACCTCCAATTTTGGTGTCATCTGCAAACTTACCATCTATACCTCTTATGCTCACACAAAATCATTTATATAAATGACAAAAAGTAGAGGGCCCAGCACCGATCCTTGTGGCACTCCACTGGTCACAGGCCTCCAGTCTGAAAAACAACCCTCCACCACCATCCTCTGTCTTCTGTCCTTGAGCCAGTTCTCCCTGTATTCCATGTGACCTAACCTTGCCAACCAGTCTCCCACGGGGAATCTTGTTGAATGCCTTACTGAAGCCCATAGAGATCACATCTACCGCTCTGCCCTCATCCATCCTCTTTGTTACTTCTTCAAAAACTCAATCAAGTTTATGAGACATGATTTCCCAATCACAAAGCCATGTTGACTATCCCTAATCAGTCCTTGCCTTTCCAAATACATGTACATCCTGTCCCTCAGGATTCCCTGCAACAACTCGCCTAACACTGACTTCAGGCTCACTGGTCTATAGTTCCCTAGCAGACCCATAGTCTCGATACCTGGAACACCAACTTACAGATTGGCCAAGGAGCTACACCAAAGACTAAAACACTTAGTAGAAGGCTCACACCACTCCATTCACTCCACCCAAGAATTCCTGAAGACCATCAAAGACACCAAGATAGAAGAGGATTAAATAATGGTCTCCTTTGACATAACAGCCCTGTGCACATCCATGAACATCAACCTGGCCACAGGAACACTGACTACATTATTAGAAGAACCAAAGACACATACACCAAACACCACCAACTTCATCAGCAAGGACTGTATCATCAAACTAGTAGACCTATGCCTTACCACCCACTTCACTTCCAATAACAAAACCTACAGACAAACCAATGGAACACCCATCGGATCTTTGATATCAGGGTTCTTAGCAGAGGCAGTAATGCAGACACTCAAACAAACAGCTCTGTCAACAATCCAACCCAAACTTTGGGTATGACACTTTCGCTATTACTAAATGAAACAAATTAGAGGAAACCTTCAAGACCATCAGAAATACCCTTACTGGCATAAAATTCACTAAAGAGGAGGAAAACAACAACAAACTATCATTCCTAGATGTCGCAGCAGAGCAAACAGCCAATGGGAAGCTTCAAACCAACATCTACAGTAAAACAACACATTCTGACCAAATACTGAACGACAGAAGCAATCATCCCAACACCTGCAATCAAAGCTGCATTAGAACATTATTTCAATGAACCACCACACACTACAGCACAGAGGATCTATGCAGAGCAAAGGAAAATCACCTATACAGTGTATTCAAAAAGAACGGGTACCCAATGAACACAGTCCATCGATTTCTCAGCAACAAACCCCAACAAGCAGACAAAATTTGTCCAGAAATCCTAGCCACTCTCCCCCACATCAAAGACATCTCAGAAATGACTGCCAGACTACTCAGACCTCTTGGCATCACGCTAGCCCACAAATCCAACAACATACTAAAACATGAACTTGAAAGGCCCTATACAGACAACAAACAAAACTAATGTCATTTACAAAATACCTCACAAGAACTGTAACAAACATTACATTGGACAAACAGGCAGAAAACTAGCCACCAGGATACATGAACATCACCTAGCCACAAAAAGACATGACCCACACTCTCTAGTACCTTTACACACAGATGTGGAAGGACACCACTTTGACTGGGACAACACATCCATGTTAGGAAAAGCCAAAGAGAGACACACATGAGAATTCCTAGAAGCATGGCATTCCAACTGGAAGTCAACCAACAGACACATTGACTTGGATCCCATTTACACCCCCTGAGAAAAAGAACAGGAAATGGCATCGCCACAGGAAATGACATCACAACCCAAGGAAAACTAAACACTTAAATAGAAAGCCGGCCATGTCATCAACACTTCATCCGGAAGTTCACTGATGATGTTAATAGTTTGGTGATGAAACATCTGAAAACGAATCTTCCAGCTCAGCAAGCAAACCCACATCCATAATTTATTTCTGTATCAAAATTTAGTAAGTCAGCAAAGTTGACTCCGCATGATGAAAATTAATAAACATTGTGGATCAGCAGAATTAAAAAGTGCATGGAAACAATTTTGCCACATGAAACAAAGTATAAATAGTGCAAAAGCAACATTTTTGATCAAGAAAGTGTTAAAAGATTAAGGTGCACTTTTGCTGCAAAAAAAAGCCATTTTCTATTATGACAGCAATCACAAAAATAATTCAAAGTTGTCAGCTGCATCAGTTACCAAAATCAATTTGATGTCTGAATTATCCAACTGTTTTTGAAACCTGTTTAATACTAAAATTACATTTCAAGTGATTGATTTTTTTGCAGAAGGAACAAATAATCATCTGTGAAATTGAGGTCTGGAAGAATAGAGAATATATTAATGACTTGAAAAGAGTAGGACCTAATAGGATTTCCAGTTTCACCTTTTAATGGAAAACAGTGTTAATATCAAATACATTCTGTGAAAACCAGTGAGCTACTCTAAGAGAATTGTGTGAAGGGGCTAGAAAGTCAGTTATATGAAGAAAGGTTTTAAAAAAAAATTGTTGGAAATGCTATTAATAGAAAACATATACACATGAGTTAGGAGCAGGAGTAGGCCATTTGGCAACTTATTCTGCTATTTAACATGACCATAGCTTAACTATATGTATTTTGAACTCTACATTCTCATTCACCCACAATAACATTTGATTCTGTTGCCTAATAAGAATCTATTTATGGCTTAATATGGCGTAAGACAGTTCAATGACCTTTAGCACATTCTGAGTTTCGAAATTATACAATCCTCAGAGTGAAAGAAAAGTTCTACTCATCTCTGACCTAAAAGGGCAACCTCTAATCCATAGAATAAAATAGAATACAATAGAATAGAATATCCTTTATTGTCACGTGTGGCACAGGAGTACAGTGGAAAGATTTTATGATGGCTGCCTCTAATGCCACCATCTTAAGTACTACCAAGGTAGAAATCTTGGATTCAAAAGTGGAATAAAAGGAAAAGTAGTAACATTACTTAGTGTCTAAAAAATAAGTTGGAAATAAGATAGTGATAATATAGTTAAAAGATTGACACTATAGTTTGGTAAAACTTTTCAATTAGACATTAAATTGTAGGAGCATTGCAGAAGCTCAGCGAACACATGGTCTGACCACTCGCGCCAGGCCCGAGTCCATCAACTGTCCCGCTCTACTCCAAGCCTCCAGTCCACTCCACACTGGCACTCATCTGCACCAAGGTAAGTTGTGCTGCTCTAGGACTTGGATTTCCCCTCACACTGCTCCAGGGCTGCTTTCCTGCATGCTGCTCCAGGACTGTGAAAAAGAGAGAAGAAAGAAAAGAAAGGAAAATAACTGAATTCACCCACTAGAGGTCAAAACCTTCCATTTCAATATTGTCAAGACCAATCAGAACTTTAATTGACTTTAATCAAGTCACCGGTAGCAGTTTCAGGGCAATCCTCAGTTTTAAAAGGAAAAACTGAAAGAAAATGCCCTTTTGTGAAAAACTGGTCAACCTGGTCGACGTTTCTAACCTAAAGTGTTGGGGAGTTCATAAGCAAAGTGGATGTAGTATAAGACATTACAGTTAGGGGAATATATACTGTTCTCTGTATCTGATAATAAAAAAGGGATGATACGGTGGCTCAGTGGCTAGCACTGCTGCCTCACAGTGCCAGGCACCCAGGTTTGATTCCAGCATCGGGCAACTGTCTATGTGGAGATTGCACTTTCTCCCGGTGTCTGTGTGGGTTTCCTCCGGGTACTCTGGTTTCCTCCCACAGTCCAAAGATGTGCAGGTCAGGTGAATTGGCCATGCTAAATTGCCCAAAGTGTTAGGTGTATTAGTCAGAGGAAAATGGGTCTGGATAGGTTATTTTTCGGACGGTCAGTTGTGGACTTGTTGGGCCAAAGGGCCTATTTCCACACTGTAAGGAATCTAATCTAATTGGGCATCTGTGCAGGCAAGATTTCCCAGCAGGCGTGCCAGAATAAGGATATACCTTCTTCTGGGGATAGAGATCTTCAGAGGTATGAGACAACTTGACCAATAAAACGGCATCGGCCAGGCATTGTATCAAGGGTTAAGCATAGAAATGGTGGGCAGCATGGTGGCACAGTGGTTAGCATTGCTGCCTCACAGTGCCAGAGACCCAGGTTCAATTCCCGCCTCAGGCAACTGTCTGTGTGGAGTTTGCACATTCTCCCCAAGTCTGCGTGGGTTTCCTCCCACAATCCAAAGATGTGCAGGTTAGGTGAATTGGCCGCGCTAAATTGCCCGTAGTGTTAGGTGAAGGGGTAAATGTAGAGGAATGGGTCTGGGTGGGTTGTTCTTCGGAGGGTCGGTGTGGACCTGTTGGGCCGAAGGGCCTGTTTCCACACTGTAAGTAATTTAATCTAATTGTTACCAAAAAACCCTGAAACCGTGAACAATGGAGCCTATTTAGTTAATGGGATAACGATTTACTCTAATCTGAAAACAGTTTGGGAGGCTCCATGAATCATCAAAATTTCAGTAAAGCAAATTTGGGAAGGTATTAACCCTTTTGTTTTCACTAATGATGAGATTAAACCAGCCCCAGCAATCACCGGAGATGCTTTGTGAAATGGCATTACCTGAGGGGCGGAGCCAGTCGGCCCTTTGGAATCACAAGGGTAAAGGTGGGGGGGTGCAGAGGGCCAGCTATTGGGGCTCCTTTCCTTTTCACTTGCTCTGACCTCACTGCGCCTCTGGACACCTACCCTTTGAGGCTGAAGACATCCACCCTGTCTGCGACCTCGGACTTTGAAAATCTGCACCAACACTCGAGGCAGAGAGGGAACTCCACTGGACGAGCAACAAACCCCTCTGAGACTGTTAGAACCCTTTTCAGGCCTGGGATACTTGTACTCTGGAGTAGTTGGTTAGGCATTAAAGCAGGGTGGCTGTGTAATTCTTAAAATCTAAGTACCCTGTCAATTGTGTAAGGCTAAAGATTTATGTTCTGTCCACTCCAATTCTCTTATTTTTTATCATAGTTTAGAGTATAAGTTACATCGAAGTACTGTATGGATTGTGCAAGTTGATTTTTTTTGTTGTGGTTGTGTTTGCCGAGCTGGGAATTTGTGTTGCAGACGTTTCGTCCTCTGTCTAGGTGACATCCTCAGTGCTTGGGAGCCTCCTGTGAAGCGCTTCTGTGATCTTTCCTCTGGCATTTGTAGTGGTTTGATGTATGGTAGTGTGGCTAGTCCTTTGGGTTGCGGTATGTCCTCGTTCCATTGTCTTTCCCTTAGGCATCTGTTGATGAAATTGCGGGGCTATCCGTTTTTGGCGAATACATTGTATAGGTGTTCTTCTTCCTCTTTTTGCAGTTCTGGTGTGCTGCAGTGTATTGTGGCTCTTTTGAATAGTGTCTTGATGCAACTTCTTTTGTATGTGTTGGGGTGGTTGCTTTCGTAGTTTCGGACTTGGTCTGTGTGTGTGGCTTTCCTATATACCTTTGTGGTGAATTCTCCGTTCGGTGTTCTCTGTACCATCACGTCTGGGAATGGGAGTTGGTTGTCCTTTTCTTCCTCTCTAGTGAATCAGATTCCTGTGAGTGTGGCGTTGACGATCCTTTGTGTGTTCTCTATTTCTGTGTTTTTAATGATTACAAAGGTGTCATCTACATATCTGACCCAGAGTTTGGATTGATTTGCAGTAAGACTGTTTGTTCTAATCTTTGCATTACCACTTCTGCTATGAGTCCAGAGATGGGTGAGCCCATGGGTGTGCCGTTGATTTGTTCATATATTTGGTTGTTGAATGTGAAGTGTGTTGTGAGGCACAGATCCAGTAGTTTGAGTATGCCACCTTTATTGATAGGTTCAACGTCCTGTTGTCTGTTCTGTATGTCCAGCAGGTTGGCTATTGTTTCTCTGGCTAGGGTTTTGTCGAGAGAGGTGAACAGTGCCGTTACATCGAATGAAACCATAGTTTCTTCCTTATCTATGTGCATATTTCTGATGATGTCCAAGAATTCCTGTGTTGATTGTATAGAGTGTCTGGATCTGCTGATCAGGTGTTTCAGTTTCTGCTGTAGTTCTTTAGCCAGTTTGTGTGATGGTGTCCCTGGTAGTGATACTATGGGTCTGAGTGGGATGTCTGGTTTGTGCATTTTAGGGAGTCCATAGAATCTGGGGGTGTTGTTGCACAGAACACCGAACGGAGAATTCACCACAAAGGAAAGCCACACACACAACCAAGTCCTAAACTATGAAAGCAACCACCCCAACACACACAAAAGAAGTTGCATCAAGACACTGTTCAAAAGAGCCACAACACACTGCAGCACACCAGAATTACAAAAAGAGGAAGAAGAACACCTATACAATGTATTCGCCAAAAACGGATAGCCCCGCAATTTCATCAACAGATGCCTAAGGGAAAGACAATGGAACGAGGACATACCGCAACCCAAAGGACCTGCCACACTACCATACATCAAGAGCATTTCCGAACTGACAGCCAGATTACTGCGACCACTAGGACTCATAACAGCACACAAACCAACAGCCACACTCAGACAACAACTCACCAGAACAAAGGACCCGACACCCAGCCTGAGCAAAACTAATGTAGTGTACAAAGTTCCATGCAAGGACTGTACAAAACACTACATAGGACAAACAGGAAGACAGCTAACGATCCGCATCCATGAACACCAACTAGCCACGAAACGACACGACCAGCTATCCCTAGTAGCCACACACGCAGATGACAAGCAACATGAATTCGACTGGGACAACACTACAATTATAGGGCAAGGTAAAAACAATGACTGCAGATGTTGGAAACCAGATTCTGGAGAGAGTCTGACGTGTGGAGAGATAAGCTAGAGGAGGGTGGGGGTAGGGAGAAAGTAGCATAGAGTACAATAGGTGAGTGGAGAAGGGGATGAAGGTGATAGGTCAGGGAGGAGAGGGTGGAGTGGAGAGGTGGAAAATGAGATAGGCAGGTAGGACAAGTCCGGACAAGTCATGGGGACAGTCATGGGGAAGTTTGGAACTAGGATGAGGTGGGGGAAGGGGAAATGAGGAAACTGTTGAAGTCCACATTGATGCCCTGGGGTTGAAGTGTTTCAAGGCGGAAGATGAGGCATTCTTCCTCCAGGCGTCTGGTGGTGAGGGAATGGCAGTGAAGGAGGCCCAGGACCTCCATGTCCTTGGCAGAATGGGAGGGGGAGTTAAAATGTTGGGCCACGAGGCGGTGTGGTTGATTGGTGCGGGTGTCCCGGAGATGTTCCCTAAAGCACTCTGCTAGGAGGTGCCCAGTCTCCCCAATGTAGAGGAGACTGCATCGGGAGCAACGGTTACAATAAATGATATTGCTGGATGTGCAGGTAAAACTTTGATGGATGTGGAAGTCTCCTTTAGGGTCTTGGATAGAGGTGAGGGAGGAGGTGTGGGCGCAGGTTTTACAGTTCCTGCGGTGGCAGGGGAAGGTGCCAGGATGGGAGGGTGGGTTGTAGGGGGGGGCGTGGACCTGACCAGGTAGTCATAGAGGGAACGGTCTTTGCGGAAGGCGGAAAGGGGTGGGAAGGGAAATATATCCCTGGTAGTGGGTTCTGTTTGGAGGTGGCAGAAATGTCGGCGGATGATTTGGTTTATGCGACGGTTGGTGGGGTGGAAGGTGAGCACCAGGGGCGTTCTGTCCTTGTTACGGTTGGAGGGGTAGGGTCTGAGGGCGGAGGTGCGAGATGTGGATGAAATGCATTGGAGGGCATCTTTAACCACGTGGGAAGGGAAATTGCGGTCTCTAAAGAAGGAGGCCATCTGGTGTGTTCTATGGTGGAACTGGTCCTCCTGGGAGCAGATACAGCGGAGGCGGAGGAATTGGGATACGGGGTGGCATTTTTGCAAGAGGTAGGGTGGGAAAAGGTGTAATTCAGGTAGCTGTGGGAGTCGGTGGGTTTGTAAAAAATGTTGGTGTCAAATCGGTCGTCATTAATGGAGATGGAGAGGTCCAGGAAGGGGAGGGAGGTGTCAGAGATGGTCCAGGTAAATTTAAGGTCAGGGTGGAATGTGTTGGTGAAGTTGATGAATTGCTCAACCTCCTCGCGGGAGCACGAGGTGTCGCCAATGTAGCGGAGGAAGAGGTGGGGAGTGGTGCCGGTGTAATTACGGAAGATCAACTGTTCTACGTAGCCAACAAAGAGACAGGCATAGCTGGAGCCTATATGTGTGCCCATGGCTACCCCTTTGGTCTGGATGAAGTGGGAGGATTCGAAGGAGAAATTGTTATGGGTAAGGACCAGTTCGGCCAAACGAATGAGAGTGTCAGTGGAAGGGTACTGTTGGGGACGTTTGGAGGGGAAAAAACCGAGGGCTTGGAGGCCCTGGTCATAGCAGATGGAGGTGTAGAGGGATTGGATATCCATGGTGAAGATGAGGTTTTGGGGGCCGGGGAAACGGAAGGCTTGGAGGAGGTGGAGGGCGTGGGTGGTGTCTTGAATGTATGTGGGGAGCTCCTGGACTCGGGGGGAATAGGACAGTGTCGAGGTAGGTAGAGATGAGTTCAGTGGGGCAGGAGCATGCTGAGATAATGGGTCGGCCAGGGTGGTCAGGCTTGTGGATCATGGGAAGGAGGTAGAACCGGGCAGTGCGGGATTCCCGGACTATGAGGTTGGAAGCTGTGGGTGGGAGATCTCCTGAGGTGATGAGGTTCTGCATGGTCTGGGAGATGATGGTTTGGTGATGGGAGGTGGGGTCATGGTCGAGGGGGCAGTAGGAAGAGGTGTCCTCAAGTTGGCGTTTGACTTCAGCGGTGTAGAGGTCAGTGTGCCAGACTACCACTGCGCCCCCTTTATCCTCTGGCTTGATGGTGAGGTTGGGATTGGAGCAGAGGGTTTGGAGGGCTCCTCGTTGTGAGGGTGAGAGTTTGGAGTGGGGGAAGGGGGTAGACAGGTTGAGGCGGTTAATGTCCCGGCGGCAGTTGGAAATAAAGAGGTCGAGGGCAGGTAATAGGCCAGCGCGGGGTGTCCAGGTGGATGCAGTGTATTGGAGGTGGGCGAAGGGGTCCTCGGAAGGTGGGCGGGAGTCCTGATTGTGAAAGTAAGCTCGGAGGTGGAGGCGACGGAAGAATTGTTCGACGTCACGGCGTGTATTAAATTCATTGATGCGTTGGACAGAGGGGGATGAAGGAGAGTCCTTTGCTGAGGACTGATCATTCATCCTCAGTGAGGGGGAGGTCTGGAGGGATGTTGAAAACTCGGCAGGGCTGGGAGCTGGGATCTGGTGTGGGTGTGGAGCTGGGAGTGGGTGCGGAACCTGTAACTGGAGTGGGTGTGGTGGTGGGGGAATGGGGGTGGAGTCATGAGCAGGGGTAGTGTTCCCCTCGGGGTTCTCAGGGGTGGGGATAGTGATAGTGGAGTCTGTGGGGGGCGTGTCAACAGAATGCATGTGAGTGGCGCTTGTGGGGGCAGAAGTGATGGTGACCACGGCAGTATGGGTGGCGGAAGTCACTGAGCGTGTGGCATCAGCAATGATGTGAGGGGTGGAAGTGATGTCATGTGTGATGCATGAGGAATTGTGAGGGGCGGAAGTGGTTGTGGGAGTGCAAACAGAGAACAGCCAGGAAATTCCTACAGGCATGGCACTCATCCACAGATTCAATCAATAAGCACATCGATCTGGACCCAATATACCGACCACTGCAATGGACAGCTGGAACTGACAACCGGAAGCAGCAGATTCAAACCACTACAAATGCCCGAGGAAAGATCACAGAAGTGCTTCACAGGAGGCTCCCAAGCACTGAGGATGTCACCTAGACAGAGGACGAAACGTCTGGCAACACAAATTCCCAGCTCGGCGAACAGAACCACAACAACGAGCACCCGAGATACAAATCTTCTCACAAACTTTGATTTTTTTTTTCCGGAATACTATTCACTGGTAATTTCGAACTCATAATTGAGTCAGTTTGTGCTCCATCTGGGTACACCAATTCTGGCTGAATACACAGCAGATCCCAGACTATAATTCCAGTGTCAAGGACTGAAGGGTGATCAGGACGATTTAAACCGCCCACTCAAGGGGGATTGCTGGCCTGGATCTCTCTTTTTCTCTCTCTTGGGATTAATGCCTGAGTAGATAGGTACCAGGTAGCTATTGTCCCATCAACAAGAGAGGGAATCACTCAGGCATTGGTGGTGGTCACGATTACTGTGTGGAGATAAGTTCTGACTCGCCTCTAATGCTACCATCTTAAGTACAAGGACCAAGGTAGAAATCTTGGATACAAAAGAGGAATAAAAGGAAAAGTAGTAACACTACTTACAGTGCCTAAAAAATAAGTTGGAAATAAGATGGGGATAACATAGTTAAAAGATGACATTATAGTCAGGTAAAGAATTACAAATAAACATTATATTGTAGCAGCATTGCGGCAGCTCAGACAGCACATGGTCTGACCACCCGAGCCAGGCCCCAGTCCAATAATTGTCCCGCTCCACTCCAAGCTTCTAGTCAGTTCCACACTGGCACTCAGCTGCACCAAGGTAAGTTGTGCGGCTCTGGGACTCTGATCTTCCCTCACACTGCTCCAGGACTCTTTCCTGCACGCTGCTCCAGGACTGATAAGAAGAGAGAAAAAATGAAAAGAAAGAAAAAGAACTGCATTCACCCACAAGAGGACAAAACCTTCCATTCCAATATTATCAAGACTAATCAGAACTTCAATAGACTTTAATCAAGTTACCTCTTATCTCTTTCTAATTTATCCAAAAGTGCTTTCATACACAATCGAATGCTTATTTCTTCCTCAACACCTGTGACATTTGCACTTTTATCCATGTTTCTGAATAATAACCAATTTACAGAAAGACCCTCTTAAGAGCAGTACCCTTTATTTTTCTAAACTCTGGTGGAAATGAACCATATCTGTTCAATGCACTTACAAACTTCCTCAAAAAAGGAGGCCAAAAATATACAAAGTACTTGAGATGTAGGGCCGAATTTTCCGACTTTTTGCCCAAGTGTTTCTCTCTGTGTGATTCATGGTGGATGGTCCATTCTGGTCATGTTCACTTTTGCAATGCAATTTCATACAGCCACAGAATTTTAGAGTATAGGAGTCCATTTGACCCATCGCGTCTGTCCCAGTGTCTGAGTAGTCCTCCCTCCAGGCCTATTTCCTTAGCCCTCTAGCTTCGTCACTTTCAAATATATATCCAGTTCCCTTCTGAAACCTGCTAAAGGAATTTGCTTCCACCACTCTCCCAAGCAGCGCATTCAAAATCCTAACAAAGTTTTTTCCCATCTTATTCCTAGTTCTCTTGTTAACAGTCTTGAAATTGTGACCCCCCCCAGTCCTTCTTTACCCTCTCAAAATTGTTCTTAATTTTCAACACCTCAGTAAGGTCACCTTTTGATCTTCTCTGGTCCATAGAGATTAAACCCAAGGATCCTCTAAGTCTTCTTAACAACTTGCCTAACCACCTTCAGAGAATCATGCACGGGGACCTAGAGGTCCCTCTGTTCCTGTACTCCTCTCGCAGTTATACCATTGAGACATCCGTCTGCACTTCAGCTCACCAAATATTGGAACCAAGCACTTTGGTGCTTGGCTTGTCGAATCACACAGCCACTGCTGAGACTTTGCAACATTCACATTACTGGTGCCATATTTAAACACTTCAAATGCTGCAAGCTACATGTGGCTGCACAACAATGGAGACCAGCAATGGGTACAGAAAAGGAAACTGGCACTCCATTTTGCCAAGTGTGAAGGAAAGGTCCTGTTAACAATGTGGTCAAAGGAAGGACAGTGCCGTTTTCTCCATTCTGCCATAGGACAGAGCCGGACAGAGTCGGACAGAGCGGAAGAGTCGGACATCGCACAGAGCCGTGGTAATAGGGGACTCCATCGTGAGAGGAACTGACCGGGGTTTTTGTGGCAGCAGATGGGATTTAAGGATGGTGTGTTGCCTTCCTGGTGCTAGAGTGAAAGACATCACGGACAAAGTGCAGGACATCCTCAAGGACGAGGGTGAAGAGCCCGAAGTGGTGGTACACGTCGGCACAAATGATGTCGGGAAGAAGAGGAGGAACATACTACAGCGAGACTTCGGAGAACTAGGAAGAAGGCTAAAAAGCAGGACGTCCAAGGTGGTTATCTCCAGTTTGCTTCCAGTTCCTCGGGCTAGTGTGGCCAGAAACCGGGAGATAATGGACTTGAACGTGTGGTTGGGGAACTGGTGCAGGAAGCGAGGTTTCAAGTTCTTGGATCACTGGGGTATATTTTATGGTAACCATAATTCTACAAGAGAGACGGCTTACACCTTAATAGATCAGGGATCAGCATTCTGGCAGGCAGGTTTTCTGCTGCAACACCGCTACATTTAAACTAAGTAGCGGGGGGGAGGGGACAAGCTGGATGTTTAAAAAGGAAATTGAAGGGGTAGTTAGAACAAGAGAAGTTAAGAAAGACAACTGTATCAAGGAGGCAGAAAACTGGAAAAGGCATCATGCTGTAAAGTTGAGTGAAATAAGGGTTGAGGGGAAGGGTGAGAGCAGTAACAAATTTAAAATTCTATATATGAATGCACGAAGCATTAGACACAAGGTGGATGAGCTTGAGGCTCTTTTGGAAATTGGCAGATACGATATTGTGGGGATAACTGAGACGTGGCTTCATGGGGACAGGGCCTGGGAAATGAATATTCAAGGCTACACGTGCTATCGTAAGGACAGACTGACGGGCAGAGGGGGTGGGGTGGCCTTGTTGGTAAGGGAGGATATTCAGTCCCTTGCGCGGGGGGACCTAGAGTCAGGGGATGTAGAGTCAGTGTGGATAGAGCTTCGAAACACTAAGGGTAAAAAGACCCTCATGGGAGTCATCTACAGGCCCCCAAACAGTAGTCTGGATGTCGGATATAAGTTGAATCAGGATCTGAAATTGACTTGTCGCAAAGATGTTACTACAGTTGTTATGGGGGAT
This sequence comes from Chiloscyllium punctatum, assembly GCF_047496795.1. Lineage (NCBI taxonomy): Eukaryota > Metazoa > Chordata > Chondrichthyes > Orectolobiformes > Hemiscylliidae > Chiloscyllium > Chiloscyllium punctatum. Next base: position 64,723,968 of record NC_092748.1, on the reverse strand, counting down.
TTTAACATGCAGGTAGACTGGGAGAATCAGGATGGTATCAGGCCTCAAGAAAGAGACTTTGTGGAGTGCCTCAGAGATGGATTTTTAGAGCAGCTGGTGCTGGAGCCGACCAGGGATAAGGCGATTCTGGATCTGGTGTTGTGTAACGAACCAGAATTGGTCAGTGACCTCGAAGTGAAGGAGCCATTGGGAAGTAGTGACCATAATACAATAAGCTTCAATCTGCAATTTGAGAGGGAATGGGTACAATCGGAAGTGACAATATTTCAGTTGAATAAAGGGAAATATGGAGCTATGAGGGAACAACTGGCCAAAGTTCAATGGTGCAATACCTTAACAGGGAAGACCGTGGAGGAACACTGGCGGATATTTCTGTGTATAATGCAGAAGTTGCAGGATCAGTTCATTCCTAAAAGGAAGAAAGATCCCAGGAGGAGACATGGGCGGCCATGGCTGATGAGGGAAGTAAAGAAACATATAAAGTTAAAAGAGAAAAAGTATAACTTAGCGAAGATAAGTGGGAAAACTGAGGACTGGGAAGCTTTTAAAGAACAACAGAGGATTAGTAAGAAGGAAATACGCAGAGAAAAAATGAGGTACGAAGGTAAACTGGCCAAGAATATAAAGGAGGATAGTAAAAGCTTTTTTAGGTATGTCCAAGGCAAAAAAATGTTTAGGACAAAAATTGGGCCCTTGAAGACAGAAACAGGGGAATATATTACTGGGAACAAAGAAATGGCAGAGGAATTAAATGGGTACTTCAGATCTGTGTTCACTGGGGAAGACACAAGCAATCTCCCTAAGGTAACAGTGGCTGAAGGACCTGAACTTAAGGGAATTTCTATTTGCCAGGATTTGGTGTTGGAGAGACTGTTAGGTCTGAAGGTTGATAAGTCTCCGGGACCTGATGGCCTGCATCCCAGGGTACTGAAGGAGGTGGCTCGGGAAATCGTGGATGCGCTGGTGATTATTTTCCAGAGTTCAATAGAATCGGAGTTGGTTCCTGAGGATTGGAGGGCGGCTAATGTTGTGCCACTTTTTTAAGAAGGGTGGGCGGGAGAAAACAGGAAATTATAGACCAGTTAGTCTGACCTCAGTGGTGGGAAAGATGCTGGAGTCTATTATAAAGGATGAAATTACGGCACATCTGGATAATAGTAACAGGATAGGACAGAGTCAGCATGGATTTATGAAGGGGAAATCATGCTTGACTAATCTTCTTGAATTTTTTGAGGATGTAACTCGGAAGATGGACGAGGGAGATCCAGTGGATGTAGTGTACCTGGACTTTCAGAAAGCTTTTGATAAAGTCCCACACAAGAGGTTAGTGAGTAAAATTAGGGCGCACGGTATTGGGGGCAAAGTACTAGATTGGATAGAGAATTGGTTGGCTAATAGGAAACAAAGGGTAGTGATTAACGGCTCCATTTTGGAATGGCAGGCAGTGACCAGTGGGGTACCGCAGGGATCTGTGCTGGGACCGCAGCTTTTTACAATATATGTAAATGATATAGAAGATGGTGTCAGCAATAACATTAGCAAATTTGCTGATGATACAAAGCTGGGTGGTAGGGTGAAATGCGATGAGGATGTTAGGAGATTACAGGGTGACCTGGACAAGTTAGGTGAGTGGGCAGATGCATGGCAGATGCAGTTTAATGTGGATAAATGTCTGGTTATCCACTTTGGTAGCAAGAACAGGAAGGCAGATTACTACCTCAATGGTATCAAATTAGGTAAAGGGGCTGTTCAGAGAGATCTGGGTGTTCTTGTCCACCAGTCAATGAAGGCAAGCATGCAGGTACAGCAGGTCGTGAAGAAGGCTAATAGCATGCTGGCCTTCATAACAAGAGGAATTGAGTATAGAAGCAAAGAGGTGCTTCTGCAGCTGTACAGGGCCCTGGTGAGACCACACCTGGAGTACTGTGTACAGTTCTGGTCTCCAAATTTGAGGAAAGACATTCTGGCTATTGAGGGAGTGCAGCGCAGGTTCACGAGATCAATTCCTGGAATGGCAGGATTGCCTTACACTGAAAGACTGAAGCGACTGGGCTTGTATACCCTTGAGTTTAGAAGACTGAGAGGGGATCTGATTGAAACGTATAGGATTATGAAAGGATTGGACACTCTGGCAGGAGGAAACATATTTCCGCTGATGGGGGAGTGCCGAACCAGAGGACACAACTTAAAAATACGGGGTAGACCATTTAGGACAGAGATGAGGAGAAACTACTTCACCCAGAGAGTGGTGGCTGTGTGGAATGCTCTGCCCCAGAGGGCAGTGGAGGCCCAGTCTCTGGATTCATTTAAGAAAGAATTGGATAGAGCTCTTAAAGATAGTGGAGTCAAGGGTTATGGAGATAAGGCTGGAACAGGATACTGATTGGGAATGATCAGCCATGATCATATTGAATGGCGGTGCAGGCTCGAAGGGCTGAATGGCCTACTCCTGCATCTATTGTCTATTGTCTATTGACACCATGCCACCAGATATAGGCAGACTGGATGGAGATAGCTACCCCAGAGTCCTGTCACATGTATCTCAATACAGTGAAAGGTTTTGTTTTGAACTCAGTACAGACAGATCATACCATACAAAATGCATAGGGCAATAAAACAGAGCAAGGAAGACAAAGTTACAGCTGCAGATAAGGTGCACAAAGAGTGAGATCAACATTAGATTTGAAATTTGAGAGGTCTATTCGGAAGTCTAATAACAGTGGGGAGGAAGCTGTTCTTGAACCTGTTGGTATGTGTATTTAAGCTTTTGTATCTTCCACATGATGGAAGTGTTTGCCGGAGATTATAACTGGGGTGGGAAGGGTCCTTGATGTTGATTGCCTTTCCAAGGCAGTGAGAAGTGTAGATGGAGTCCATGGATAGAAGGTTGGCTTCTGTAATGGACTAGGCTATGCTCACAACTTTCTGTAGATTCTTACATTCCTGGGCAGAGCAGTTGCCGTACCAAGCTGTGATGCACCCAGATAGAATGCTTTCTATGGTGCATCTGTAAACGTTGGTGAGAGTCCTTATGGACGTGCCAAATTTCCTGAGCCTCCTGAGGAAGAAAAGGTTTGGCTGTGCTTTTATGACCATCACATTAATGTGGTTGGTCCAGGACAGGTTGCTGTTGATCATTAATCCTAGAAACTTTATGCTCTCGACAGTCTCCACCTCACCTCCATTGATGTAGATAGGGTTGTGCCCTCCTCCATACTTCCTTATGTCAATGACCAGTTCCTTAGTTTTGCTGATGTTGAGGGAGAGATTGTTATCTTTACACCATGCCACAAAGCACTGTATCTCTTTCCTGTATTCTGTCTTGTCATTGTTTGATATCCAGCAACAAGGGTGGTGTTGTCAACGAACTTATAGATGGAGTTAGGATGAAATTTGGTCCCACAGTCATGAGTGTGCAGGGAATGCAGTAAGGGGCTGAGCATGCATCCTTGTGGGGCACTGGTGTTGAGGATTGTCATGGAAGAGGTGCTGTTGCCTATCCTCACCAATTGTGGTCTACGAGCCAGGAAGGGTGGCACGATGGCTCAGTAGTTAGGATTGCTGCCTCATCGCACCAGAGACCCGGGTTCGTTTCCAGCCTCGGGAGACTATCTGTGTGGAGTTTATACATTCTCCACATGTCTGCATGGGTTTCCTCCCACAGACTAAAGATGTTCAGGTTGGGTGAATTGGCCAAGTTAAATTGCCTATAGTGTTCAGGGATGTATAGGTGCATTAGTTAGGGGTAAATGTAGAGTAATAGATTGGGGAATTTGTCTGGATAAGTTACTCTTTGAAGAGTCGGTGTGGCCTTGTTAGGCCAAATAACCTGTTTCCACACTATTGGGATTCTATGAAAGTTGAGGTTCCAGTTCCAGAGGGCAGAGTAGAAACCTAGATCATGGATTTTGAAGATTAGTTTGGTTGGGGAAAGGAATGATCAGACAAGCAGAAATGAAGCCCATAAACAGAGAGAAAATAGGGTAGACAAATGAAAGAATTGTTGATAGTAAGCCAGGAAAGAAGAGACGCTCGCGAAGTGATAATGGGAGCAATGAGTAATTCAAAATGGATGGCTGAAATGAAAGCAACCCCAGTCAGGACAGGACCTGGGAATGTTGGGCTACATAACAAACATAGAGGATGGTGTATCATACAAACCATGACCACAACTAAAATGCATCTGACAGCATCAACAGATTGAAGTCCTGTACGGTCTGAAGTCTTTATTGAGGCACAGGCTACAGCAAGCGGGAACAGCCACTTCAAAATTGTGCGTTTCCCCGGTGATGAGCTTAAACTCCCTAGAGCCCAAAATTTCCAACCTAGCGAGCAGGGAGTAGAAGGTGGGTAGTGACAGTGCAAGGAACCCCAATGATAGGAAGCCTGATTAAAGGTTCTGTTTAAAACTACTGTTTAGCTTCTAATTCTGGATTCATTTAAGAAAGAGTTGGATAAAGCTCTCAAGGATAGTGGAATCAAGGGTAATGGAGATAAGGCAGGAATAGGATACTGATTAATGATGATCAGCCATGATCATATTGAATGGTGGTGCAGGCTTGAAGGGCAGAATGGCCTACTCCTGCACCTATTGTCTATTGTATGTTGTCTATAATAGTTTTTAGCCTGTATTTAATTTAATAGTGTATTTAATTACTGTCATTGGTATAGCTGATTGTGTCAATTTTTTATATTATACTTACCTTTTGCATTTGATAAATGCAGTGATTCTTTTGCCCTGAACACCTGTCTACTGCCTTCTTCATTTCACATTCCTGAATAAGTCGAGTGTCAGAACCATGGATCTGGGCATACTTTGAACCACCTAAAAATCAGCAAATTACTGTTCACAAACCAGAACCCTACAGAGTAACCCCTTGTCTTATTAGTTCTGCTAAATTTCTCAAATTTCAGTGTTGAATTCCATCTGCCACTGGCTAACCTGTTTACACCTCCCTATAGGCTAAGACCTTCATCCTCAATATTAACCACCTGGCTAATTTTCATGTCATTCGCAAACTTACTTAACATCTTAAATAAAAACCAAAAGCATTGTGGATGCTGTAAGTCAGAAACAAAAACAGAAATTGCTGGAAAAGCTCAGCGGGTCTGGCACCATCTGTAAAGAACATCAAAGTTCAGGTCTGGTGACCCTTCCTCAGAACTCAACATCTTATCTTGCATAGTCTCTCAACGGTGGTAGAAGCTTGAACATCTTAAGAATACTGTCACAATGGTAGTAATGGAAGATCAGCTCATCACAGCACAGTGAATCTTACTTGATTGCCTCAATCAAGAAGTCCTGGCACCATGAGTGCCACAACATCCTTCTGCCATTTGAAGTATCATCTCCTTATCTGATGAGAAAACAAATGTCGGTTATGTCGTCACCTGTCTTGGTCCTCTCAGCCCTGTTGTGTGACTTTTTTTTCCCGCTGTGAGACATAAGAAGGGATTGAGTGAAATGAAAATAGTTGGAAGAGTTGTTAGTGGTAGTGCAGGAACAGGAAAGGTGATGAAGAATCCCCAGTGAGTAAGCAGGAGGTACAAAGGGCAGGAAGAGTCAGTAATTTGGGAGGATGAGAGCTGTTAAGTGATGATGCTGCATGTAATGTTGAGAGCTGTCAGCATGGTAGGATTTGACTGAGCATGAGGAAAAAACTTAGCACTATGGAGTGCAGAAGATATTAATCTTCTTATCGCATTACTGGACTTTTCTATTCACTTCCCTTTGTTTTTTTTATAGTAGGACTATACCTATTCTGAACTATCATCCTTAATGTTGTCCACCAATTCTCTGTTTGATCTATCGCCTAGCTTAGTATTTTAATTCACTTCAGCTTGAATAGTATTCATGCCTGTACAATTCACCTTTCTTAATTTTAAGATTTTAGTTTTATATCCACTCTTCTCCCTTTCAAACTGGATATAAAATTCAATTGTATTGTGATCACTATTTCCTTGGGGCTCCTTTACTCTGAGGCCATTAATTAATTACACAACACTAAGTTAATTTATAACTTGGTCTCTTCTCAGTTCAAGAAGCTGACTCCAGAGTGTTCTATGAACTCTTCATCCAGTCTGCGACTGCTAATCTGACCTTTTCAGTTTATATATAAATTGAACTCACTCATGATTATTACCGTCCCTTTATCACAAGCACACAATATTTCTTCTTCTATACTTTGTCCCATGTTATGGTTACTGTTAGAAGAGATTGCAAACCACTGAAATAAATAATTTAGTTCCTTCACTATTATTCCTTAATTCCAACCAAACCAATTCTACATTCCAATGTCTTGAACATCGGTTACCTCTAAGTATTGTACCATCATTGATTAGGAGTTGATTAGAACTATGAGCAGGAGTAAGCTAATCAATCCCTCTAGTCTGCTCCAATATGTAATACAATGATGGCTGCTCTCATCTTGGCTTTAATTCCACTTTCCTGCCTGCTCGCCATAACACTTTAACCCATTATTCATTAAAAACCATCTCCTTTTGAATTTATCCAGCATTCCAGTGTCCAATGCACTCTATGTTAATGAATTCCACAAATTCATAATGCTTTGAGAGAACTAATTCCTCCTCATCTCTGTTTAATCTCCCACTTCTTAGTTTAAAATAACTAGCTTCTTATTCTTCTTGAATGTCATATGCCCTTCACATCCCTGGCCACACAGAGCAGTGTCTATTCTTCGACTACAATGTCTCCAATCACCATTGCATTCCCCTTTGCTCCATTTGAGTGGATCGCTGTACCATACATATACAGTTCAATAGCTATAATGGAACCAACACAGACAATGCTGGAGAAACTTAGCTGGTCCTACAGAATCTGTGGAGAGAAATAGAGACAATGTTTCAATTGTGATATGATTGTTCTTCAGAGCATGTCTTTATACTGGATTTGAAACATTAACTCTATGCCTCACCACAGATAAAGCCAGGCCTGGTGAGTTTCTCCAGAATTTTCTGTGTTTGTTTCAGATTTTCAGCATCCACAGTAATTTAATTTTAACTGCACTTTCATAGAGATTAAATATTCAGTGAGTTTGGCACATCTTTTCAATGACCATATATATTTTAAAAAGAAATTTATCAATACTAGCAAATCTCCCATGGTGTTGCATAGAGATTTATATGAATTGTTTTTACTGCTCACAGCTGCTGTTCACTATGCAGTCTTTGAACTTGGCTGACTGGACCAGGATATTGGAATTTTTAATGCACAGGTTGCTGTTGTGTGACTTTATCTGATATTGTTGAGTGCATATATTGTTCAGACACAAAATGTAAACAGATTGTTTCTCTCCCAAACTATACGAGGTTAGGAAGAATTGAAGAAAGCTGAACATAAAAACTAATATGGCTGATGAGTAAGATAAAACATGAGTTGTGCATGAATGATAACTGGCATTGATGTTGAATATATTCTTGCAGGAGTATTCCTACAAGTGAAGAAAAATGCTATGTGTGCATGCATGCAGAAGCAGGAATAATGATTGCACAGCAAAGAATTCTGAAAAATCATGTCCAGTATGGTGACAGAGTTGGGTTTGATGTGGTGCTGTTATGATTTTGATTTTCTATCAACATTTTTTATTTGCTTTCCCATTATTCATTCCCAATTGCAAACAATTTGCAAAGGAAAATCAAAGATGGGAAATGTTTAGATTAAGTCTTATGCCCTAAGAAACGGTCAAAGGTTCTGAAAACACTTTCCCTAGTATTTCTGTGGAGTTAGCAAGAGAAGGTATTTTCATCCTACCATCACATAAGTAACATTGGCTGTTGCCAGCATGTCCTTATTCACTCCAGAATTGTCTCTCCACATGCTGCCATCACCAAAATCCAGCAACCACGTCAATTTTGCAGCCTGCAGCTTCTTCCCCATGCTTCGAGATACTTGATTGACCAATGGCTTTCAAGTGTGTCTGAAAAACAGACCTCTGAACTGCTGTTGAGTAGCTTTTAAAATATTTTGAGTGACCTACTTGTACAAACTGCATGTCTTTTTTTATTTTTCTGTCAGTGGACCAAAATAAGAAACTGACTACTTGAAAACAAAGACTGTAGAAAGTGTGGCTGAACTGTTACTGAAACTCATTGTGAGTTGTGTTCACATTGTTACTGTGTACAAGCAGTGTGGAAAGATATCTAAGATGCCACAGCATTGTCGGTATATATACAGAGCGATCTTCATTCAGATTGCTAATTGATTTGTTCAGTCAAGACCAGTTGTGGAAGCCAGGAGTCATTCACCTGATGACAACTCTCTGATTGTCTCTGGGGCAGGTGATCAGAGAATGTGCGAACAATACGGAGGAAGAAGCCTTCACAAGGTAACAGGGAATGGTCTCACTCTCTCCCTCTCTGCAGTGAAATAACCAAAACCCTGAAGAAAATAGTGAGCTATTTTCTCCAACCATTTGATATAACTTGCTGCCTCTGACCAGTGACTGAAAGATGAACAATTAGTGTGCCATTTCTGTAGTACAGAACTGAAAGAATTTGGAAAACAGCAGTAGGTTGGAGATTAGAAAGAAAAAGGAACACTTAACTAATCTTGTGGATTGATATACTGACCTGAGTTGGGCCAGGTTACTGGCTCAGGAGCTTCTTCCACCCATGTTAGTTCATTTGTCATATATATATATGTATGTGTGCACACATGTGTAGAGGTTTAAGAAGGTGCTTAGGGTTTCAGCTTGTAGAGTTTTATGCTGCCAATTCATAGTTTTCTTTGCTTGTGGTTAGAGTTGATCTCTATACAATAAATAGTAGTTTCTTGTTAAGTACAAAAAGCTGATCAGTATTTTCTGTTAACCTAAGTTCATCAGACAAGAAAATTGGGTAATTTGAGTAATCTAAGTCTTAAACTTTTGTGACAGCATTGGGAGTAGTGAGGCTCAAATGTCAGCACATTTTCCCAAGTGGGCCACAACATACTGCAAATATCACAACACACCATGGTCTTGTTTCTCAGTCGGGTTCAAATGTAGCAACCATTGGAACATCCTCTGTGTATGTTACAATTTTCACTTATGTAACTCCAAGTTGTCAGCTTCAAGACATGGAACATGAACTGATTTTATCACAAAGCCATGATGTCTTAAATCTTCAAATACAATAAATTAACAAAATTAGTATGACTAATGTCATTAACCAATATTTTAAAAAAATCAGGAAAGAGTCCTTATTAGTATTTAATTATGATTGATAAGCCTTGGCTGCATGTATGTTGAGAGTGTGGTGCTGGAATAGCACAGCAGATCAGGCAGCATCCAAGGAGCAGGAAAATAGATGTTTCGGGTAAAAGTCCTTCATCAGGAAGCAGAGCTGCATATAAGCCTTACAGTGTACCATCTGCACAATAGTCAAAAGTCATTCTCAGCTGTCAGTGAGTTCATTTTGTCATATTTTATGGAATTATAATGTCTAGAATACATTAAAAATATTTCCCTCAATCTTCTCGGAATTCCAGTACCCAATATCCCTCACTCACCATGTCCTACCCTAAACAGTCCATCACGTACCTGACCCTATTCCCACTTTGCACCATAAAAGCAGACGTATTTGGCAGCCTGCTTGCATGGCACCTATTCACCTGGACGAGTTATCTGGAAGCCTACCAACCTGGTACCCTACCTTCAAATCTGACACCTACCTTGCCAACTTACTATTTCACAGGGGCTGTCAGTTAGCTGCTAAATATTTAAATCATAGATTTCAGTTATGCACACTGCCTATTTAAATTTATCAACTTTTCTTCCTTTTCTCTATTTTGTTTGGTATTATCCATTTTGAGGCACAAAACTTTAAAACCAATATTTAATATGCTGTATGTTTAATTTACTCATGGCCATCATGTATTTTATAATGGAATTGAGCTTGAACATATCCTTGTTTGGTGACTAATTTCTACTTAGAATGTTGATTATTGGCCGGAAGTTCTAAAGTTTTAATTTTAATTGCTGAACTTCAGTCTAAGTTTCTCAAGTTTCTTCATGTGCTTACTGTGCTCACTTTGATTCTCACCCAGGGGGGAAACGCTAGCAAAAAAATTTAATATTTTTAAATGAAGGTACTGCTAGCAACGGAGACTCAATTTGAAGTGTATAAGATGGGTCAGACCAGTGTGTCATTTGCAAGTTTTATTGATTTTTCCTCTGGGTTGCCAGTGTTTGTCAAATTGCTATCTGAATTTGGGCATTAGAAAACATTCATAGTGCAAAGCCCCCTAAGGCACTGGACTGTCAGCTGTTATATGTGCTTAAGTCTTTGGAGTGGATCTGGAACTCACAATCTTTTAACTCTGAGCCAAATTTGACATGAAATTGTTAGGTTTGGAGTTTCTCACCATCTAGAACTTCATTTTTCCTCTGACTCCTCTTTTAATCACAGACATGCACAAGCTGTTTATTTTTACTCCTTTCTCGCAGCAAATCTTGCTTTCATCGTGATTGAATATTTCAATGCCAACACTCAATATTTAACATTGTAAATTCATTTTGGCAGGTCAACAGAGAAAGGAACAAGGTAACTCATGCAGTGATTGTGTGTTGTTGACAATTTTAGACTATAATAATTATCACTTTGCAACTTCATATACCGACAGGTTGCACTTAGAGAGGGAATAGGCATATTCAAGGATAAGGATTGGAGTTTATAGTGACTTTTTCAGAAGTATTTATTGCAAACTGATACCTGTCAGGAATTTAAATTTTAGGCTGAACCAACAGTGAATACAACCATTAAAGTAAATGAGAGGTAGAGTTCATTCTAAAGATAAATTTTAATTCTGGTAAGACTTTTTTCAGATCTGAAGCATAATGTTGGCACCAAATTGGTTCAGAAATGTTGAGGAGTTGTTTTCCTTCTGATTCCTTTCAATTCTTTGCTGATGACATGACATTTTGGACATACCAATTCTCCATGCTGACCTGGACTTTGTGTGTGGACTGTTCACTATATCAGTTGCTCACATGTGCCTTTAATGGTTTTCTTCCTTAAGAATTAAATAGATTCTGATAATTTTCTGTGCCAAAATATATTCCCCTCTTAGGAGTGATTTTGTTGCTTCTGAACATTTGCTTCATTCATTTTCTAAATTGACTTGTTAGAGCTAGGTCTTCTTTGGATTGTAATAAATGGGACAAAGTCATCAATTATGCCTCTTATGAAATGACCTTAAATCGTGATTACATTTCCCCCCTAATCTGTAGAGTTTAATAATAAAATCATCTATGGATTCTCTTGGGTGCTGAACTCTTCTACTGATTCTTGCTTTTCCAAGAACGTTATTAGTTTTGATTAAAGTACTTGCCAAATGTTTTCAATACTTTTTAAAAGTATCTGTTGCTTAACAATACACCCAATTGTGCATAGAAGTATAGTTACTTGTTCAGCTTTTGATTTAATGTCCATTTTGGAAGCTTTTTTTGTGTATTGACATTTATTTTTGACAATGTGTTCAAGCGTCTCATCTCCGAAATTGAAATCTTTCTGGCAATATTTTTGCTGATATCATATCTTCCTCATGTGGTCATATATTTTGTTTACTTGAGAGAATTTTGTTTCAGATTTATAGGAGTTCTGGTGATCTTTCCTGGTGAAGGGTTTCCTGTGTTTTGCAGCCAAAATAGTGGATTCACATTGTTCACAGATAAAGTGAAGGAATTATATATGTTTTGTGACTTCATTGTATGAATTTCACTGTTCACAGTTTCAATGAAAGATTCTCACTTTAATCACAATTTTACTGAATGACCCCTCTCCACATGTTTTAAACTGAGGGCACCCATGCAACAAACTTTGGTTCAACTTACTAGTGACTTATGATGGTATACATTTTTTAACAATTTTTCACTTAGTTCGGATGATTGTTCATCTTCCTTGATAGTAGCTTTGACTGTTTCATACATCCATTGTTATTTTACGATTTAGGTTAATATAGTATGTGATCTCTTCATTTTAGATCTTCATCTTCAGGTATAATGTGGAAAAATATTTTTGATTTTGATTTATTTATTTATTGTCATTTGTACTGAAGTACAGTGAAAAACTTGTTTTACTATGATCTGCCTGTGCTACTCATAAGCAAGGATGTCCAGATCAAAGGTTGTAAAAAAATGTAGACAGAGACATACAAGTTACATTGCATAGGGCATGCGCTAGGTGAGATCAACATTAGCAGATCAGCATTACTTGAGGTTAGAGAGTCCATTCATCAGACTAATAACAGCTGGGAAGAAGCTGTTCCTTCATCTGCTGGTGCATGTGTTCAGGCTTCTGGATCTCTTGCCTGATGGAAGAAGTCGTAGGAGATTACTCACCAGGGTTCAATGCGTCTTTGATGATGTTGGCAGCCTTTCCATAGAAATGAACTGTGTAAATGGAGTCCATGGATGGAAGACTGGGTTCCAAGGTGCTGTGCATACAACCTTCTGCAGTTTCTCACAGTCCTGGGCAGAGCAGTTGCCATACCACAACATTATGTACCCAGACAGTATGCTTTTAATGGTGGATCTGTAGAAGTTGGTGAGGGTCTTTATGGATATGCCACATTTCTGAGTTGCCTGAGGAAGAGGCTTTCTTGGCTGTCACATTGATGTGGGAAGTCCAGGATAGATTGTCAGTTATCATTCTGAGGAACTTGACGCTCTCCACCCTCTCAATCTCAGTTCTGTTGATATAGGTGGGTGTGTCCTCCTCCTTTCTTTCTGGAGTCAATTATCAGTTCTTTAGTTTTGCTGACATTGCTGCACCAAATCCTCTATCTCCCTTCTGAATTTTGACTCATCATTGTTAGATATCTGTGCTGTTATGGTGGGCATCATCAGCAAATTTCTACATAGCATTCATTTGGAATTTGGCAACACAGTTGTGAGTGTACAGGGAGTTCAGTAGGGAGTTGAGGATGCATCCTTGGGGGCGGTGGGGGGGGGGGGTGCTCCAGTGTTGAGTGTTGTTGTGGAGGAGGTTCAGTTATTTACCTTCACTGATTGTGGTGTGTGGGTGTCGGAAAGCTGAGGATCCAGTTGCAGAGGGTGGAGCTGAGACTAAGGTCAAAGAGCGATAAAGATAAACATGTGATAAAGACAAAGTTTTAGCTTCAAATTTGCATTAAAAAAATAAAAGTTAATATTTTGAATGAAAATTGAATTCAAGAAACAAAACTTTTAGAAGATAGTTCAGAAACCAAGGTGGCACAGTGGCTCAGTGGTTAGCACCACAGCACGAGGGTCCCAGGTTCGATTCCAGCCTTGGGTGACTGTCTGTGTGGAGGTTGCACATTCTCCCCATGTCTGCATGGGTTTCCTTTGGTGCTCCAGTTTCTTCCCGCAAGTCCAAAGATTTGCAGGTCAGGTGAATTGTCATGCTAAATTGCCCATAGCATTAGGTGCATTAGCCAGAGGGAAAGGGGACTGGGTGGGTTACTCTTCGGAGGGTTGGTGTGGACTTGTTGGGCCGAAGGGCCTGTTTCCACACTGTAGGGAATCAAAAAAAACTGATCACAGTAATTTTTTAATGCTTTCCAGAAATCTATATCTCTAACAATACCAGCCTTTGCGGGTATTGTCATTTTTAGCAATTCACATGGTTTAGTCAATTAATTACCATAAAACCAAAGCCTAACAATGAGTCAGCATGTGTCACTCCAGCACAAAGATTTCATTTTATTAATTTACTCCTGTTGCGAAATTCATTGTGCCTGCCATCCATTGTGAAAACACCATGGTTTAAAATAGTTCCTGAGTTCTTTCTGATCAATAGAAAATCATTGTTAATGTCCCAATTGTGCTGTGGGAAAGCAGCTCACATCAATTGCTGCTGAGAGATGATGTGCAATATCAAGCCACACTGTACATTTTTAGGCACAGTAGGAATGGTTTCGCACCTCACTTAGCATGTCTTTATGGTACTCCGAATAGGTTAATTTATACAGAGTTAGTCATCGATATGAGTCGTTTTTTTGGCTCTCATTTACTTTTTTGTCATATCTGACAAATTTGCATGAATAAGGCAAATGTCATTGTTTACTTTATAAAGCAAATCTTATCTAGTCTGCTGGTAATTAAAGGTAAATAGTGACAATTCCCAAGGATTTAACAAAGTAAGGAATAGAGAATTTGATCATTATTATTGCTGTAAAATGTTAAAACTGCTTAACAAAGTTAAATTCCAAAGTGTATTTGACTAATTTTATGATAAACTCGGTCATTTGACAAGACCAAGGCCCAATGCATGTTACATTTCTGACACCACATTGTTATTGGTTAATCAAACTGAAGGGGTTAAATTAGCTAGGCATCAAAATTAGATGCTGGGATCATGATGTATATTTTCCGTCTGGCCACTCACAGTGATGCCAGCAGAAGAGAACTTGCTAATTATAATGATTGTGGTGTGCAGCCTGGTGCTGCATGCACTGCTGAAGGACTGCACAAATCAGCAGGGTGCTAGAGTTCATGCCAAGATGGAAGCACTTAAATTAGCCTGCACAACTTAAAAAAAAAGACTGCATTTATTTTAATTCTGTCTGTAATTCAGGTTGAAACTGGTTGCAGAAAAATGGAAGGCACTGGAATAAGCTATGAATTTGAGCAAACGATTATATAGCAGGCTGAAAACCCACATTGGAGGTGTAGGTGCAGTATTGGAATGGGAAGAGAAATCTCCCCTTCCCTCAGGTGACCCAGGAGGACTACCAGACACACACTTAGCCAGGTGCTCCGATTTCTTCCCACAGTCCAAAGATTAGATGGATTGGCCATGCTGAATTGTCCATAGCGTTCAGGGATAAGCAGACCGGTGGGTTAGCAGGTTTACAGGGATAAGGTAGGGGGTTGGTTCTGGGTGGGATGATCTTTGGAGGGTTGGTGTTGATTTGATGGGCTCAGTGGCCTGCTGCCACATTGTAGGGATTCCATGAATCTACTAGCATTTCTCCAAAAATATCTACTCCGAGTTGTTGCCATGGTTTTGTTGGTTGTGAAGTCAATTGTAGGAAGTACTGGAATATTTGAAGAGATTTTCTATTGAGTGTGCAATCTATTCAGTTTCTAATGAATTCTTCTATCCAGTGAGCTTTGCCAGCTGTCAGACTGTTTCATGAGACCTTAACAAAAGCCTCCGCTTAACAACACCTGGATGTCCTTCATGGCAAAATGTAATAAACAGCACTGGAGTTCTGCCTCTAATACAGGTATCGTGAAACAATGCCAGCTTATTGTATACACTGTAGAATGGGAGAAGTTGTTTCTCTATTTCATGAGGATATTCAGTTTTTTCACATGAGTTTGCTTTCTGCAATATGTTCTGTCACTAGTCTACCTTAAATCTTTTTTTCATAGTACAACTCATGATGAAAATTGACATAATTGCAGTTTTCAGTTTTGCAAATTGCTCTGTTATCATTAACGCTATCAGCGATAGCACTATGGCTAAGGATGTCAGCTACTCAACTGCATTAAACTTGCAAGAACCCAACCTTTAACTTATGCTGATGGATCTGTTCATCTGAAGATGTGTAGGAGTCATTTAGCTTGGATGGCTGGTTTGCAATGCAGAGTGATGCCTACAGCATGGGTTCAATGAAGGACTCTCCTTTGCAACCTCTCCCCTTACCTGTGACGTGATGACCCTCAGAATAAACCACTGCTAGTTGTGTCTCTTGCAAATCTGGAATTAGCACTTTGTGATCAGTGTGGAAAGAAAAGGTTCTACTTTGGAAATATCTGCACCAACATTTAACAAGCATTGATGCAAGCTAGTGTTTCATAATCTCTTGCAGAGTTTGCATGTTCAGTTGTGTGCACAATGGTTGTGCCAATATTCAAGAAGTGTACAGCCCCAGGCACATTCACATTTCTTGACATCTCTGTTGTGACATATAATTCCACACATAGGTTACAAAGTGAAAAGTCTTGCTGAAATGTTGAGCTCATCTTTGACAGGTTAAATGCCTTTTACTGTTCAATTGTTAATTTCTATTGTGAATTTTTGCACCTTAACTTCTGACAGGTTCCAAGATCTTTGCGCATTTGGGAATAACTTTGTAAAAAATGATGGGGCAATGAACAATGATGGCAACTTTTTCACATTAGATATACTTGGGAGTGTTTACATGGTTTTGTTATTATCAAATTGTCAGGCAGGCAGAAAGCTGTCCAGCAATAGTGGCACAGCCACAGTGCCAGCCTTTGTTGTTGACAGCACGCTCCTTGGGCATCCCTTTTGTTCATTACCAGCTACACGTAGAAGACCTCTCCATATCACAGAGGTCCAGACTGCTTCTGGTCAGTCGATAGGAGAGCCACTTCTGTTCCCACCTTCCAGGAACTCCTTGTCACCCAATCTACCACCTGGGGCTGTCAAATACTCATTCGCATTTTAGGTTTCTGAGATGATGCTTTCTTTCTGCATTCCATTTTGATCTGTATGTATAGCTCAGTCTTACCCTTTATTTTTCCTACTTCCTCTATTTCTCTTTCTAACCTTTGTGAAGACCTGCTATGCTTCTGCCATTTGAGCAGCTGCCTTTTTACTACAACTGACTGCTCCAATTTCCCACCCTTATGGTGTTGAAGGTTCAGTGAACAGTAGGAATCTGGTTGAAATCTCCTCCTGCATATCAAATGAGGTCTCCCCTCCCCACTTCCAAGGAAAATGCTGTACAGAAATAGGTAGAAATTCATATCTCACTACATCAATGCTAACAAGGAAACCCAGAATGTTAATTCTGAAATCAGCAGCAAATAATTGTTTCAATTTCCCTAGAATACATATTCTTTATAGCAAGAAAATTATTCCTTTGTTCCATAAGTTATAAAGATATCAGTTGTTGACTATGAATAATATTTTCATTGTTGTGGATACATCAAAAAGCAGGTGAAAAGGATTCAAACAGAGGTTCGCAGGGAAAATTAGTATGGAGCTGCTAACTGATGTCATCTCTAAGGATTTTAAATAAAGAGAATTAAGAAAAGCTTAAAAGTTATATTAATTCAGATTTCCCTGTAAACATAATATTATTTACTTTGTTTTTTCCAAATAGAGAGAGTGACTTTTAATTAGAAGCAGTTACATAGCATTGCAAACAGAGGAGGCATGGTGATCGGTTCCTCTGTTTTATCATTTGGCCACAGCAAATATTTTCATTCCTTTTTTAGCGTGTGGCTATCATAATAAATTTAGTTAACTAGATCAAAAATAAAAGAGAGACAATTCCTGAGTGTTCTTGAGTGAAAGAGAGTGGAGCTTTGTTATCATCGAAACCTGAGAAAACACAAAGATATGACAACTAAAGCATCCAATATTGGTAATGAACTTAAAAGGAAAATAGGGTGAGGTAAGGAATCTATATAGAAAGTACAGGCAGTTGCAGTTTAAACTTCTATGAATCTTTGTGTCATGAAAATGAAATTTGAGTTCCAGCGATTGAGGTGTTATTTTGTTTTTCCAGGAGAGGCAAAGTTTGCACATAGTTTTGAATTTGTGTTGAACTATTGAAAGAGAGAGAAAAGAGATGAAAAAAGGAAATAAAAGGAAAAGCTTTCAGTACCCTTGCTGTTATTAATCCATGTTGTTTTCTCTCTCTTGTTGCTCCAGGCAAACTACTAAAATATTGCTTGATTGTATATTTCAAATCTCGCTCCATTGTACTTTTCAAATTGAATAGTCATGGTAACCTTTCAAAACCACTGTGCAAACATATAATGCAAGGTGCTGGTGTAATGGTAATGTCGCTGAACATTAATCCAGTTGTTCTTGGGAGATGGGTTCATAATCCATGAAATCCATGCATATCATGAAATTTGTAAATAAAGTTTGAAATCAATTGTCATAAAACTCATTTGATTCATTATTGTCATTTAGAAAAGTTTACTATAAACTCACAGACTCTCACAACTAACTGCACTACACCTCCTCCCATCCAGCATCCTGCAAGGACTCCAGCCCATTCTCCCAAATCCACCCCTTCTGCTGCATCTGCCTGGATGAGGAGACATTCCACTCGCAAGCACCCCAAATGTCCACCTATTCAAAAAAACATGCTTTTCCTCCTCTGTCATCCAGACAGTCTACCACTACACCATTTCCATTCCCCGCTCTACTGCCCTAACCCCCCCTACCTGAATGCAAAGAAGACAGAGTCTTCCTTGTCCTCACCTACCACCCCACCAGTCTCCGCATCCAACACAACAGCCTTAAACACTTCCATCAACTCCAACTAGTTTGCTGTTCTCCCCGCCGACCCCCAAACCCCAAGTCCCTTTCCCTGCAGCCAGAAAAAAATGCAAAACCTGCCGGCACACCACCCCCTTACCTCCCACCCAGCGTGCCAAATAGTTCTTCCAGCTGAGACAGAGGTTCACCCGCCTCCCCTCCAATTTAGTTTACTGTATTCGGTGCTCTCGAAGTGATCTTCTCTACATCGGGGAGACCGAATGTAAACTCAGGGCACATTTCGCTAAGCATCTCAGCCAGGCCCACAGGGGCCAACCAGACCTGCCTGTCACTGCCCATTTTAATTCTCGTTCCCACTCATTTTCCAACATGATCATCCTTGGCCTCCTCCATTGCCACAATGAATCAAACTGCAAATTGGAGGAACAAGACCTCATTTTCCACCTGGGCAGTCTACAGCCTGGAGGACTCAACACTGAGTTCTCAAATTTCAAATAACCTCCCCTCCCATCCCCTGACTCCCTTCCCACCCCTTCGCCCTCCCTTTCATTCCTCCCAGCCATGTATCGGATTCATCCCTCCCATTGACCAACCCGGTCTTGCCCTCTACCTGTCTCTACCCATCCCTACCCTCACACCCTGCCCCCCCAATCACTTTATCGGCAGCTCTCCCTACACCCACCCCCCAGTCCTGAAGAAGGGACCCCAAAACAATGACTTTTTCACCTGCTGATGCTGCTTGGCTTGCTGTGTTCTTCCAAACTCCAGCTTGCCTACTGTAGAAATGTTTGGCCATCTAAACCTCATGTGACTTACATGTAATTTCAGACTCTCAGCAATGTGGTTGATTCTTAATTGCCAATTAGGGGAATAAATGCTGGCTTAGCCAACAACATCTACATCTTATGAATGAATAAAAATAGTGCAACTTTCTGAATATCTTGAGTTTCAATCTCTTGTGATTAAAATGGTCATTCTGATGCAGCAAGTTACATACGTTCCATGCGGCTTATCTGGAGACCATGAGAGTCATTTTACCTTAATAATGTCCATTTTAACTTATGAAAATCACAGGAATTAAACACAAATGATGAAAGATTAAGCAAAATATGTTCTAAGAAAGGGTCACTTGACTTGAAATGTTAACTCTGATTTCTCTCCACAGATGCTCAGACCTGTTGAGCTTTATCAGCAACTTCTGTTTTTGTTTCTGATTTACAGCATCTGCAGTTCTTTCAGTTTTCACACCCAAAAGTTAAGGCTAATTTCAACCATTCTATTGGCGTGATAAATGTAATTACTGCCTATCAGATTCCCTAGTTCAGAAAAAAAATGAAATACATGAAGAATAAATATTAACAGGGTATTTGAGCATAGGAAGTAATGACAATTATTAAATGCTCTGTTTTCCATAAAATTAACATGCTTACAATAAAGTATATTACACGAGAGCCAGAGTAGAATAAAAATGGGAAAGACAACCTTCTGTTTGACAGAATACAAACTTTCAAATTGAGAACAAATAATGCTGTTACTTTACTTTCATTATTAATGGTCAAGAAGCACTGCGGTGCAGTTCATATTTCTGCCATTGAGTCTCAAGGTTGTAAACTTAAGTTCCACTGCAGACTTCCGCATGTAATCGAAAAGGCCGCATTGATGCAAACAAAGGAAATCCTGCAGCAAGCTGATTTTGGCCTTCCGAAGCAGAAGAACTCCTCTCCTGCCAGTGTTTAAAGATGAACAAATTTGTATCCTGTCTGACATTCCTTACTCAAATTGGATGAACAGCAAATAGATGATTCTGTTATTGTTCACTGAACATTATTTGATGGAAAATTCATTGCTTCTACTTTCTGACATGAAACCATGCCAATAATTTATTCATATTCCAATGGCTCAAGCGTCTCAAGTCTCTTCTACTAATTTATTATGGTTTGGTGACCTATTTCATAATTCTATTCACATTGGTTCTATTTCTTTGAATACAAAACGAAGCAAATATCCAACAATCGAAGTTTACATTTTCTTGTCTTTAATGACAGGTCAAGAAGTCAGTTCTAGATTTCCACAACCTTTCTGTAAAGGAATAGAGTCATAGAGATGTACAGCATGGAAACAGACCCTTCAGTCCAACCCGTCCACGCCGACCAGATATCCCAACCCAATCTAGTCCCACCTGCCAGCACCTGGCCCTAAATGGTTTATTTCTAAGTCAAGGAAAGAACCCTTTGTTGTGGACTTTCCCACCAGCACACACAGTCATAATGTCATAGGGTCATACAGCATGGAAACAATCTCTCCAGTCCAAATGGTTCATGCCAAACAGAAACCTAGTCCCATTTGCCAACATTTTGCTTATATCCCTCTAAATCATTCCAAGTTATACATCTATCCAAGTGTCTTTCAAATGTTATAATTGTACCAGTCTCCACCATTTCTTCTGGCAGCTTATTCCATACATGCACCAACCTCTGCATGCAAAAATTACACCTTAGGTCCGTTTTAAATCTTTCCCCTCTTACTTTAAACCTATGCCCTCTAGTTTTGGACTCCTGCCCTAGGAAAAAGACCTTGGTTACTTCCCCTATCCATGCCTCTCATGATTTTATAAGGTCACCCCGCAGCCTCCACACTCCAGGGAAAAAAAGCCCCAGCTCATTCAGCCTCTCCCTGTAGCCCAAACCCTCCAATCCTGGCAAAATCTTTGTAAGCCTATTTTGAACCCTCTCAAGTTTAACAACATCCTTCTTATAGAAGGGCAATCAGAATTGTACTTAGCATTCTAAAAGTAACCTCATCAATATCCAGTGCAGCCATCCAATGACATCCCAACTCCTATACTCAATGCTCTGACCAATGAAGACAAGCGTGTCAAACGCTTTCTTCACTACCCTGCCCATCTGCGACTCCTCTTTCAAGGATCTATGCACCTGCACTCCTAGGTCTCTTTGTTCAGCAATGCTCCCCAAAGCCCTACCATGAACTACCTAAGTCCTTGTCTGATTTGCTTTACCAAAATGTGACACCTCACATTTATCTAAATTACATTCCAACAGCCACTCCTTGGCCCATTGGCCCATCTGATCATTAGTGTGGGAAGAGACTGCTGTATAACAGGTAGCCTTTGACTTATAGTGAATATGTCACCTACAGTGTAGCAGGAATTGTAGGCAAACACCACAGTACATCAAGCATTACATTTGTGAACTGAGCCACTGCCCTCAAGTGCCTTTACATAAAATTTGTTCCAAATTTTAACAAAAAACATCAAAAACAACCATATTGCTACCCTGTAACTGACAGGTGTTTTCACATAGAGGCAGTAAAACAAAATGTAAGGTTGAATTGAAGGGGAGAGGCATAATTAATTAGAAAAACAAAAACAATATGAACACAGAGAATAATCTGAGATTTACCTAAATATAAACTCTCTTCACAATATGACTGTCAAGGATATCTCAGGACTGATGAACTTGCAGCTGAAGGAAGCTGTCTAGCTGTTATGGTCCATGACAGTACTATTATCACAAATGGAATTATGTAAGAATTTCAGCTAAGGAAATTTCAACTAAGGTCTAAATAATAAAGCGGAACAACAAGGTTAATAATTTTTTTGTTATGACCCAAACCATGAGAAATTGTCATTCAGTGACTGATGTGAGAGAAATAGGTTTTGAATTTTGGAGCACTGGCACCAGTACTGGAGAAAAAATCATGTTAGTTTGAGTGACCTAGCAGATGGAGTAAAAAGAATTATATCTTTAGGATAACTATTAAACACGTGTGAAGGGAGCTAGGCTATAACTTCAAATCACATCAAACTGGAGCCTGATCTGTGCGGGTCCAGAGAAAATTTCCTCTTCAGTCATTTTCTGTAAATAGTTGTTACATTCAATTAATCTGTTGCTGTTCATTCATAAGAATGTAGTTACAACCTTAATACAGACATGGCAACAATGTAGAGTAGCAATATGGGTACTGATAAATGAAGCGACAGATGGATGCAGCATTTGTAACATTATAGATAAATTGATTGCATGAATAAATGGATATGTAGTAATAGTAATTCGAGAGATAGTTGGAAATGGATCAAGGCTGGAAAGTAATTATTCTAAGATTTTTAAAAATTCACTCATGGGACTTGACTTTTGCTGGCTTGCCAGGATAAATTGCCCATCCTGGTTGCCCTTAAGAAGATGGTGATGAGCTGCCTTCTTGAACCGCTGTAGTCAATGTGCTGGAGGTGGACCCCAATGCCCTTAGGGAGGCAAATCCAGAATTTTGACCCAGCAACTGTGAGGAATGGTGATATATTTCGAATCAGGATGGTGAGTTGCTTGGAGGGGAACTTGCAGGTGGTGGTGTTCCCATGTATCTGCTGCCCTTACCCTTCTCGATAAAAATGGTCATGGATTTGGAAAGTGCTATCTAAGGATCTTTGGTGAATTTCTGCACTGCATCTTATGGATAGTACACACTGCTGCTACTGAGCATCTGTGGTTGGGGGGCGGTGGGGGTGCGAATGGATGCTTGTGGATGCGATGTTCATCACACAGGCTGTTTTGCCCTGGATGGTTCAAGCTTCTTGAGTGCTGTTCGAGTTGAACCTTCCAAGCAATAGAAAGTATTCTCTCACTCACCTGACTTGTGCCTTGTAAATGATGGACAGGCTCTGGGGAGACAGGAGGTTCATTACTCAACACAATATTCCTAGTCTCAGACCTGCTCTAGTGGCCATTGTCTTTATATGGTGAGTTTCTGGTCAGTGGTAATCCCCAGGATGTTGATAGTTGGGGATTCAGTGATGGTAACACCATTGACTATCAAGGGATGGTGGTTTGATTATCTCTTATTGATGATGGTCATAGCCTGGCATTTGTGTGGCGCAAATGTTACTTGCCACTAGTCAGCCCAAGCCTGGATATTGTCAAGATCGAGCTGCATGTGAACATGGACTGTTTCAGTTTTGGAGGAGTTGCAAATGGAACTGAACATTGATTGCAACCATTGGCCAACATCCCCAGTTCTGACCTTATGATGGAGGAGAGGTCACTGATGAAGCAGCTGAAGATGGTTGGGCCTAGGGCACTCCACTGAGGAGCTCCTGCAGAGGTATCCTGAAGCTGAGATGACTGACATCCAACAACCACAACCATCTTCCTATGTGCCAGGTAGGACTCTAGCCACTGAACAGTTTGATACCTGATTCCCATTGAGGGCTCCTTGATGCCACAAGCACTTGAATGTGATGTTTATGTCAAAGGCTGTCACTCCCACCTCATCTCTGGAATTTAGCTCTTTTATCCACGCTTGAACCAAGGCTGTAAAGAGGTCAGGAGCTGAGTGGCCCTGCTGGAATCTAAACTGTGCATCACTGAGCATGTTATTGCTGAGAAGGTACTGTTTGATAGCATTGCTGATGACACCATCCATCACTTTACTGATGATTGAGAAAAATCTGATTGGACAGTAATTGGTTGAATTGGTTTTATCCTGCTTTTTATGTTCCTGCACAATTTTCCATATTGTCGGATAGATGCCAGTGCTGTAACTATACTGGAACAGCTTGGCTCAGGGAGCAGCAAGATCTGGAGAACAAGTCTTCAGTACTATTGCTGGAATGATGTCAAGGCCCATAGTCTTTGCTGTATCCATTGAAACTGACCACTTCTTGTTTTCATGTCGAGTGAATCGAATTGGCTGAAGACTCACATTAGTGATGCTGGTGCTATTGGAGGAGGTCAAGGTGTATCAACCAATTGGCACATCTGCTGAAGATTGCTGAGAATGCTTCAACTTTTTCTTTTACACTG
This sequence comes from Chiloscyllium punctatum, assembly GCF_047496795.1. NCBI lineage: Eukaryota > Metazoa > Chordata > Chondrichthyes > Orectolobiformes > Hemiscylliidae > Chiloscyllium > Chiloscyllium punctatum. The sequence continues at coordinate 64,699,957 of NC_092748.1, read as the reverse complement.
ATATATTGGGTTCTTTCATCATTGAGGATGATGATATTTGTGGAGCCTTCTCCTCCATTGAGTTGCTTAATTGTCCATCCCTATTCATGGCTCAATGTGTCATGACTGCAGAGCTTAGATATGATCTGTTGGTTGTGGGATCACTTAGCACTGTCTATCACTTGCTACTAAAGCTTTATGGCATGTAAGTAGTCCTGTTTGGTAGTTGCACCAGGTTGACACCTCATTTTTAGATATGCCTGGTGCTGCTCCTGGCATGTTCTCCAGCACTTTTCATTGAACCAGGGTTGATCCCCAGGCTTAATGGTAATGCTTGAGTGGGGGATATGCTGGGCTATGAGGTTAAGGATTTTGCTTGAGTAAAATTCTGCTGTTGTTGATGGCCCACAGTGCCTCATGGCTGCGTCGTCTGATCCAAGATGGGGAAAACTGATCCAAGATGGCGGCGGAGTAGGACTCCTGAGCTGAAGCTCATCGGTTCTGTCCTTTTCTTTTCTTTTTCTCTCTCTTGTCGTATTTTCTTTTGTTCTTCGTTCTTCTTGCCTCCCATCCTCAGGCAGCATCATCGATGTCCGGATGAAGCCAGAACAGACTCCTGGCTTCAAGAGCCTCAAGGTAAGATGAGGCATGGATTGTAGGCAAGGCCGAGTGTGGACCCATCTGCTCCGTCTTCTCTGCTTGGAAAGACTGTAATTCTGAGCTTTTTATTTTTTTATTCTTGTAATTTGTTCCAAAGACTATGTACTAAATATCTTTTTTGCCTGAGACAAAGTGAGTGTCTTTAATGCTGGACTTTTTATTTCTTAATTTTTCTAATTTATTTCTAAGAAGCTGTACCTTTGTAGGTACTTTGTACCTAACTTAGTGCCATCAGTAATGACTGTGTAAAGCAGTAATTTCTTACTGTACTCATGTGAGAGCATATGTGACAATAAACCTAATTCTAATGAAGTCTTGATTTGCTTAATCTATTTGAAGTCTAACCCATTTAGCACAGTGATAATGCCATACAACAGAATGGAGATTATTCTCAATGTGAAATTGGTCCTTTGTCTCCTCACAAACTGTGCTGTGGTCACTCTTACTGATACTATTATGGACAGATGTATCTGCAGCCAGCAGATTGGTAAGGATGAGGTTAAGTATGTTTTTCCTTCTTATTGGTTCCCTCACCATCTGCTGCAGACCCAGTCTAGTAGCTATGGACTGGACCAGCTTGATCAGTAGTGCTGCTGCTGAGCTATTCTTTGTGGTGGACATTGAAATCCTCTACCAAGAGTACATTTTGCATTCATGCCACCTTCAGTGCTTTCTCGAACTGTTGTTTAACATGGAGAAGCACCGATTCATCAGCAGAGGGAGGATGATACATGGTAATCAGCAAGAGCTTTTCTTTGCTCATGTTTAAAGTGAAGCCATGACTCTTCATGAAGTCCAGAAACAATGGTGAAGACTCACAGGGCAAATCTCGCCTGACTATATATCACTGTGCTGCCACCTCTGCTGGGTCTGTCCTGCCAGTATGTTAGAATATATCCAGGAATGATGGTGGTGTCTGGGACATTGCCTGTAAAGTATGATTCTATGAGAATAACTATGTCAAGCAATAGTCTATGAGACCGCTGTCCCAATGTTGGTGCTGGCTCCCAGATGTTAGTGAGGACTTTGCTGCTGCCCAGGTTGATGCCAAGTGGTCCATCCAAATTCATTTCTTTGTTTAGACTTCATAGCAATTCATACAATTGAATGGCTTACTAGTCCATTTCAGAGGGTAGTTGAGGATTAACCACATTGCTATTGGTCAGGAATCACAGTAGGCCAGACCAAGTGAGAATGACAGATTTTCTTCCCTGAAGGATGTTAGAGAGCCAGATAGGTTTTTCCAACAATTGGCAATGGATTTGTGGTCATGATTATAAATTCCAGATTTTTTTGATTGAGCTCAAACCAGGGTCCACGGAACATTAGCTGAGTTTCTGGATAATAATCTAGCAATAATATCACTGGGTCATTGCCTCCTCTTGCGTGACATTTCAAAATGATAGTGAGAAAGGAAATAGAGGTGATGTAGCTCTGCCAATAAAGTGTGATCATAGTTAAAGAAAATTGGCTTGCAAGATCAAAACGTAGATTTAACTTGGAGATAAGAAATTGCAAGGAAAATAAGTCACTGGTGGGAATATTTTATAGTCTCATAACACTAACTAAATTCTGGAGTATGATATAATTCAAAAACTAACACCAGTCCAATTATCCCACAACTACATACCAATATCCAATTATTCCAGACATCTCATCATAACCCACACTGTTCAAACCCCATAAGATTCTGCCCTCATCGTTCATTGTTATTACATTGTATATCGAACTGCAATGTTTGGAATCCATACATGCACACTTCAATCTGGAAATCTAGAGTTTGCAGTTAGTTGATTAATTGCCTTGTCACTGGACTAGTTTTGGGACAAGCTCTGCACACATGCATTAGAATCCTGGTGTAGTAGAAGGTTGAACTTTAACTGATAAAATTCTGAAATGAGATATTCAGTCATGGCAACCAAAGCAGCTAGGATTGATTATCTTTTTGGTTAAAAAAAGTTGCATTGGTTTCATTATTGTCCTTCAGGGAAGGAATCTGTCATCCTCACTCAGTCTAATCTATACATATCTCTAACCCACAGCAATGTGGTAAAACTTGAACTGCACCCACTCAGTTGAAATGTTGGCTTTGACAACAACAGCAACATCCCATTCAAGTAAAATAGAAAGTCAGGGCAGTTTAGGCAGAAAATCCCTGTTTTCTGTATTTATTCCTGTACATATAGCTGGCCAGGCTATGTCTGATTGTATTATACTTTTAAAAATTGAGTAGCGAATAATAATAGTGAATACAGCCTCACTGTAATTGTTGTGTGTTAATTCAATCAATCATGCCACCATGTTCTTCTACCATTTAATTAATTTGTAGATCAACAGTGTAAAATTATTCCACCTCCCTCCAATATTTCCAAATATTTTATTTTAGTTTCTCCCTTTAGGCATTTAAAAGATCTGGACACCAATAACAACAAATTCTCATTTCCTAAAACATTTGCCTGAACTTGTTTTATTTCCCATGAGGTATCCACTTGTTTAATTTCCCATGACATGTGCATGAAAGCAAAATATATTATTTGTCCTTGAGTAATGTATGACTTCCTCAATACTCCCTTTAGGAAACACTAATATTGCATCACTAGCTTCTGTTGCCTTACTCATTGAAGCAGGTACTGAATGGAGACTGAATGGTTTTGTGACATTGTGGGCACTGATTTGTTACATCAACAAAGAATGTCTGAAAATTGAATCCTTTATTATTGCCAGTGAATTTGTGCATAGTAAAAAGTTCAGTGTGTCAGTTTATCCATAAAATTATAAAGGCATTTTTCACCTGAAAGTCTTTAGATGCCAAAGGGCATTAGAAATTATTCCTCAAGGAAGATAATATTTATTTTTATTGTTACAACACAGGCAGTGAACCCTTCTGCTAATTAACCCAAACACCCAGAAGAGCTCACCTCACCTCATCATCTGTTAAAGTATAAGTAACAGAGGACTCCCAAATTCCACTATTTAAAGAATAAATTGATATTTTGTCTTTAACGCTAAAAGTGAACATTAAACAACAACAATTTACAACTGAAGGCCTCATTTCTCTTAACTGCTTGCTATCTGCCTCCAACTCTATGAACAAGAAACTATTCCAATAACCACCCATATTAAAATTACATCAATTTAATTTCAAAACCATACAGCAGATGTCATCTCTGGTGTCCTCCTTCTTTCGGTTGAATGTCTCCCTAGGTTGTCTTCTATCTTTTCCTCCAAAGAAGTTTCATATGGAAAGGCACTTTTGATAGAGAATGTTTTGAATGACAGTCTCTCTCCAGATGGCAGTTACTCTCACTGGCTAACTTTCAAAATGTCTGCTTCTTTACACTCCCTAACATCAGATCATCTCATTGGTTTGAGGTTGACAAAGCAATAAATTCAAATTCGATTGGGTTGTGGTATCCTTGGGCATAATATAAACTGTTTGAATTTAACCAAACAGTTGCAAAAAAAACAGCAACCAAAACTCAGGTCTTTATTTCACAGCCAAATGTTACATATTTTCAACTTTCCAGTACATCTGAGACCCCTAGTCAGTCACATGACAGGTGCCTGCAAGCTCTCAGTGCAAAACAGCTTTCACTCTCTCTTAAACGTATAGGACACACCTTCAACTTCATAACACCGCCACTCTTAAGAAAAATAAAGAACCATCATAATGAAAAGATGGCACCTTTTTTTTCTAGTTCTTATCTCCCTTTACGAGGAAATACAGAGGACATTAATCTAAGTTCATATTAATTTCTGCACACATATATAACATTGGTATCTATTCAATCTCATCTGCACTTTATCTGTTAAATCTGCATGAGAACCAACACAAATGCTCCCGACCCCATAAAACGCCTGCCTGACATGAAATCTGTCAGAAAGCACCTGGAGAATAGCCCAAATACTTGTGCAAAAAACATGGCTGGACCTGGAACAGCAAATTGGCAGCAAATGAAACCAGGAATTTCTCCACTGGGTCCTAAGCAAACTTCCTCCAGTAAAAAAAACAGCAAATTACCTGCTATACTGGGTCCAAGGCAGACCCTCTGCAAAAATACACTAAACTGCAACCTACCTGCTCCACAGGGTCCTAGGAAGGATCACTTAACTGAAAGCAGTCACATTCCACTCCACCAGACCACCGGACCACTCAAATGTAAGAAATCTGTGAGGAAGCGTGCTGGTCTGCTAGTAAGACTGAGACTAGGTGGTTTCAAGATCCCCCTTCCTAGCTTACTCTAAGCAAATGTACAATCTCTGGAGAACAAGATGGATGAACTCAGATCATGGCTAAGCTTCCGGCATGAACTGTGGGACTATTGCACACTCTTCTTCACAGAATCTTGGCTCAATCAATCCATTCTCGACTGCACACTTCAGGCTGATAGTTTTTCTATCCATCGTATGGATCATACAGCATCCTCGGGTAAGACAAAGGGTGGAGGGGTTTGCTTTTTAATCAACAACTTCTGGTGCACGGACATTGCAACCCTGAGCAGCCATTGCTCCCCAAACCTTGAATTCCTCACCATCAAATGCTGCCCCTTCTATCTACCGCAGGAATTTACCGCTGCTATACTAACTATTGTGAACATACTGCCACAAGCAAAAGTTGAGGAAGCTCTGGATGTGCTGCACCACCACTAACACCCTGGAGATGGAACACCCCGATGCCCTGTTTATTGTAACTGGCAACTTCGATCAAGCCAGTCTAAGGAAGGTGTTGCCCAAGTACCACCAGAACTTTACCTGCCCCACCAGAGGCTTGAACATCTTAGATCATTGCTACACTACTGTGAAAGCTGCTTACTGCTCTATCCCCTGCTCTCATTTTGGGAATTCTGATCACAATACCGTGTTTCTTCGCCCGGCTTACAGGCAAAAGCTCAAGCAGGAGACCCCCTCGCGGATACCGGTCCAGTGCTGGTCGAAGGAGGCAGAGGATCAACTCTGGTGCTGTCTGGAATCGGCTGATCAGGGCCATGTTCAAACAATCCACAGGTATCTTGGACAAGTACACCACCACCATCACAGATTTTATCAGCAATTATGTGGAGGACTGCAGACTGAGGAAGTCAATCCGTGTGTTCCCCAACAGGAAACCCTGGATGAATCAGGACATACAGAACCTGCTAAAAACCAGACATGAGGCCTTCAGATAAGGATCCAAGTATGCCCTTCGCAGAGCCATTAAGACAGCCAAGGACAAATACTGATCCAAACTAGGGGCCCAGACAGACACCCAGCGACTATAGCAAGGACTGAATGACATCACAGGTTCTAAAAAGAGACAGTGCAAGATAGCAGATGATGGCATATCCCTCCCAGATTGTCTCAACGTCTTCTATGCTCACTTTGAGCAGAATTTCGGTGGAGAGGTAATAGCTATTTCGACAAATCAATATAAACCTAACCCAATAGTCACCACATCAGAGGTCAGATCAGTTTTCCTTCATGTGAATCCAAGGAAAGCGATGGGACCAGACGGAGTACCAGGCCGTGCACTCAGAGAATGCACAGATCGACTGGCAGAGGTCAGGCCCCTTTCCCAGCCTGTTTGAAGAGGGTCAACATCATCCCTGTGCCTAAGAAGACTCATGCAGCATGTCTCATAGACTACCGCTCAGTGGACCTAACTTTGGTGGTCACGAAGTGCTTTGAAAGACTGGTCATGGCATTAATCAACTCCAGCCTCCCCACTACCTTTGACCCATTCACCAACAGATCCGCATCAGATGCCATATCACTTGCCCTTCACTCCTCCCTAGAACATCTTGACACCAAGAACAGCGATGTAAGAATCCTACCATTGACAACAGTTCAGCCTTCAACACTATTATCCCCTTGAGACTGATTACTAAACCTAGTGATCTCGGACTAAGCCCCACTCAGTTTCCTGACCCACAGGCAACACTCAATTAAAATTGGGGACCATATTTCATCCTCACTAACACTCAACATTGGAGTCCCCCAGGGAGTGCGTAGTCAGCCTCCTACTGTACTCACTGTCTACCCATGACTGCGTCGTTAAATACCAGATGAATGGCATTTACAAGCTTGCTGATGACACCACCATAGTCAATCAAATCTTAGATGGCAATGAAACAGACTATAGATGGGAGGTGGAAGACCTGGAAAAATGGTGCATTGAGAACAACCTAGCTCTCAATGCCGGCATTATTGACTTTCAGCGGGATGTTACTCATGCTCCCCCAATACATTAACAGCACAGAGGAATGAGTGGAGAGTGTCAAACTCCTGGGAGTGGTCATCCACAACAAGCTTTCTTTGATTCTTCATGTGGATGCACTAATTACAAAGGCCCACCAACATCTCTTCTTCCTCTGGCAGCTGAGGAAATTTGGCATGACAGCAAATACCCTTGCCAATTTTTTAGGTAAGCCATCAAGAGCATTCTGTCTGGATGTATCACTATCTGATATGGCAACTGTACCATTCAAGATCAGAGACAGTTACAGAGAGTGGTGAACTTGGTCTGGACAATCACAAAGGCCAACCTCCCATCTAGAGAATCCATCTACCAGGCCCGCTGTCAAGGAAAGACTGCCAACATTCTCAAAGATCCATCCACCCTGGCAATGTTTTTCTGCAGCCTTTGCCATTGGGGAGAAGGTACAGAAGCCTGAACACATGCACCAGCCTGTTTCAAAACAGTTTCTACCCTACTATTGTTAGAATACTGAATGGACTCACAAACTCTTAACATTCGCCTGTATCTGTGTTTTTGTTTTTGCCACTGTTTACCTATTGTTTACTTATCTGTGATACTTAACTATATGATCTGTCTGTATTGCTTGCAAGACAAAGCTTTTCACTGTGCCTTGGTACACATGACAACAAATTCAATTCAATTCAATTCAATTCTGCTATCACATTCTTCTGACGCGTAACATGTACAATTTGTATATTAAAGTTCTGTAACATAAGATTGCAATGAAACAGTCTCATATTCTTGTCTTTAAGTCATTCCAAGAATGTAAGAGGATTGTGATCTGTGTATACAACTGTCTCCAAAACATTGTTCATCACAAACATTAAAATATTATCAGGCCAGTACCAAACTCAATAATTCCTTTTCAATTGTAGAGTATTTTCTCTGGTGGGTGTTGAACTTCTTTCAAAAGTAGTCAGTTGGCCATTCAATTCCATTGTCATCTGCCTGTAGCAGTATAACTCCAACTCCTGTGTCGCTAGCATCGATTGCAACTTTGAAGGATTTCAAAACATTTGGTGTAGGTAAAACTGGTGTGGTGGTTAATACTGCTTTTAAATTGTCAAATGCCTCCTGGCACTGTTCTGTCCACTGAAATTTTGTATTCTTCTTCAGCAATTCTGTTTGCGGTATCACGACGCTGCTAAAGATGTGAACAAACTTCCAGTAGAATCCACTTGGTCCCAAAAATCGAAACACCTCTTCTTTGAAATTGGTCATGGAAATTCCTCAATGGCCTTTGTCTTTACATTCCTTGGGGTCAATCTTCCATGACAGATATTATGTCCTAAGAACATCACCTCTGACTGTGTGAATTCTGTTTGCTTTGAGTATATTACCAGTTTTGCTTCTCTTAATCATTCAAAGAGCTCTACCAACTGTACCATGTGATCATTCCATGATTCACTAAAGATTACTACATTGTCCAGATAGATTGCGCAGTTTGTTAACCCAGCCACAATTCTGTTCATGAGTCTTTAGAATGTGGCTGGTGCGTTTTTCATTCCAAAAGGCATCACTTTGAATTGATATAGCCCATTTGGAATTACAAACACATAAACTTCTTTCACTTTCTTTAATAAAGGTATCTGCCAATAACCACGAAGTAAGACCCACTTTATGATGTAACTGGCTTGTCCAACTTTCTCTGTACAGTCCTCCAATGCTGGTATTGGGTATGAGTCTGATTTTATTATGATGTTGACCTTCCAGTAGTCCACAAAAAATAATTGAGTCCCGTCAGGTTTGGGAACTAACACGATCGGCAAGCTCCAGTTGTTCTGTCTCAGTTTGATGATGTCTCCATTGAGCATTGCATCCACTTCCTTCTGGACCTGTGTAGCTTTGAAAGGATTAAGTCTGTAGTGGTGTTGTTTTATCAAAACAGCATTCCCTACTTCTACCTAATGCACAATGGCATTAGTCCTCCCCATCTTAGTCCTGCATATGTCCTTATACTGCTGCAACAAATCTTTCAACCGTGTTCTTTGCTCCTGAGATAGTTCACTAACCTAACCGACTCCTCACTGACTTCCTCATTGTTTAACATATTTTGAGGCACATCAAACTCTACAACATCTGGATTTGATTCCTCACTCTGCAGGGCATTAACTAACAACTGTTTCTCGAGTGCTCTCTCTCTATTACGATAAGGTTTCAACATATTCAATGACATACCCGATACACTTTTTTTCTATCTGGCATCCTTACCAGATTGTTTACCTGACTCAACTTTTTCTCAATTTGATAGGGACAACTAAATCTGGCTTTGAAGGGATATCCTACCACTGGTAACAATAGTAATACAGTCAAAATTAAAGTGGTGCTGGAAAAGTTCAACAGGTCAGGCAGCATCCAAGGAGCAGGAAAATCAACCTTCAGGGCAAAAGCCCTTCATCAGGAATTTCCTGAAACATCAATTTTCCTGCTCCTCAGATGATGTCTGACCTGCTGTGTTTTTCCAGCACCACTCTAATCTTGACGCTAATCTCCAGCATCTGCGGTACCCACTTCTACCGAACAATACTAATACATCATCCCCATGGGAAAGCATCCAAAGTTTAGAGTCTTTATCTGCCACTTGCTCCATTCTATGCTGTGCCCTCTTCAGGTGCTGTTTAGCTCACTCACCTACCTGATTTAATCTGTCCTTCACCTCAGCTACATAATCCAAGTGTGAGATTTCAGACTTTGACTCTGGCAATTTCTCTTTAATTAATTTCAAAGGCCTTCTCACTTCATGTCCGAATATTAACTCAAAGGGAGTAAACTGGATGGATTCATTTGGGGCATCCCTAATGGCAAAGAATATGAATGGGATACCTTTATCCCAATAACTCTGGTAATCCTGACAGTACACTCTTAACAAGGTTTCCAGGGTGTGATGCCACCTTTCCAAAGCTCCATGGGATTCAGGATGATATGCACTTGATTTTTAAAGTGCTGTATACCTAAGCTATCCATGACTTCTTAAAAAGCCTAGCAGTAAAATTAGACCCTTGGTCTGTTTGAATCTGTGTATGTAGCCCATACTGTGTGAAGAAAGCAACTAAATCCTCTCCCGCCCTTTTTGCCTTAATATTCCATAATGGAATTGCCTCCAGAAATCTGGTAGACACATCCATTTCGGTTAGCAAGTACTGGTTCTAACTTTTAGTTCTCGGGAGGGGACCTACACAGTCAATCATAATGCATGTGAAAGGTTCTTCAAAATGTGGAATTGGTAACAAAGGTGCTAGTTTTATTACTACCTGTGGCCTACCCAATATTTGGCTTGCATGACATGTACGGCAAACGTTAACCACATCCTTGAGCATTCTAGGCCAATGAAAATGCTTTTGTACCTTAGGCCAAATCTTCCTAATCTCGGTGGCCTCCTACTGTTAATTCATGTGCTACCCATAGCATTCCCTGTCTGTATGCTACCGGCAACACAATCTGGTGCACTTCTGCCCATTTCTCCTCTGCATTAACCTGCCGTGGTCTCCATTTTTGTCTTAGGATGCTATGTTTAAGATAATAACCCACAGGAATATTCTCTGACTCCTTTTCTGAGTATGCATCAACACATATATCTTTTATTGTCTCATCTTTCTGTTGTAAGTCCATTAGCCTTTCAGGACTAAACACTTTGGCCTGACCCTCTGTTTATTCAGGATTTTCCTGCCCCATTACATCAAAAAGGGTATCCGCTAACTGAACCTCAACTCCTTCATCTTTCTCTTTAATTTTTGCTTCATGTTGTGACTTATGACAGTGCAATCTTGTTACACATAATCTGGAAAAATTCCAGAGTATTTTTGTTTTAACACCTCAGTTCCCTGGTCTTCCTTTGGCCTCCCTGCCTCGGCTGTGCACTTCCCTGCAGCTCCTCAACTTTTCTTGGAGTTTCCTTTACTACTTTCATGAATGCCATTGGCTTAGCTTCTTTTACCACATCTTTTCTTACAGTGCATTTCTTTAACAACCAGCACTGTGATTTGATACGTCCCACCTCCTGGCAGTGAAAATATCTTTCACCAGTGTTCTTCTTAAACCACCAGCACTGTAATTTTCTATGTCTCACTACATTACAGTGAGAATACCTGAGGCCTTTCACCTCCTTTTCATCCTCCTGGGCTTCTTTTTTAAGCTGTCATAAACTATTACCAGTATGCTCTTTGTTTTGTAATGTAGGATTTCCCCTTCTCCGAACTTCTATCCCTCACAGGACAAAATTCTTTCCAGAAGCTAAACTTTGCCTTATGCACCAATGCATACCCATCTGCCATCTCTGGTTGTCTTCTCACTTCTTGAACTTTCTGTTCATCTACATGCACTCTTATCATCTCTGGAAGTGAGTTTTTAAACTCCTCCAGCAGAATACTCTTCTTAGAGCCTCATAGGTCTTATCTATTTTTAAGGTCCGCACCCATCTATCAAAATTACTATGTTTAATTCTTTTGAACTCAACAGAAGTCTGACCCAGTTCCTTCTTTATGTTTCTGAACCGCTGTCTATCTGCTTCTGGCACCAATTCATAAGCACTCAAAATAGCCTGTTGACCTCTTCATAATCTCTGGACCTCACATCTGACAGCATGGCAAATACCTCACGAGCTCTGCCTACCAGCTTAGTCTGAAATAGTATTACCCCCAAGTACTCTAAACACTCCATCTGCTTCGTCAATTTTTCAAATGAAATAAAGAAGGCTTTGAATCTTTCTCATTAAAATGTGACTGTGTTTTAGCACATTTGTATCTATTACTACCTTCACTTTTCATCTCTATCCTATTAACTTGACTGTCTTGACGAAGTCACAACTTCTGAAGTTCAAATTCTCTCTCTTTTACTTTTTATTTACTCTCTTTCTCTCTACCTTTCTTTTATCCGTCTCTTTCTCTTTCTTTTCTCTTTCTTTGCTCAGCTAAGAACCTTCTCTCTCTTTCTCTCTCCCTTTCATTTTCCTCTGTCTCTCTTTCTTCTCTCTCTCTGTTTCTCGTTCTCTCTCCCATTCTTTATTTTCTAACTCCATTTGCCTCAATTGTAATTTAAGTTTTTCTAACTCTACTGCACTTGTCTGTTTCACTGCCACACCTCAGTGCTCGACTAACTCCCTTACAATTTCAGCTTTCCTTCATCCCTGGTTAGACCCGGTTCTAACTTATTTGCTAATTCTAAAAGTATGTCCTTCTTCTGTCTTTCTAAACTTTCTTGGCAAATTTGGGAATTATCTTCAACCCCCAGAACCTCTTTAGCAATCTTAAGAGCCATTTCTCTCACTTTTAATTTCACCAGCCACAAGTAGCCCAAATTAAAGAAATTGTCTCACCTACAGTTAATTAAAAACCTAGGACACTATTTGGCAAGTGTTTATATCTATTGGGATCTTTCGTACCCCAAAACAATTCAAATCTGTCCAAATCTCCGATTGGATCTGCTTAAACCTGTCCAAATCATGGACCTGAGCCCCCAAACTGTTCCAACATGGCAGCGAACCTTTCTGTTAATTAAACCAAACACTCAGAAAAGCTCACCTTGCCTCATAATCAGTTAAAGTATGAGCAACAGAGAACTCCCAAATTCCACTGCTTAAAGAAAAGTATCAATTTATTCTTTACTGCCAAAAGTGAACATTAAACAACAACTATTTACAACTCTAAGCCTCCTTCCCCTTAACTGTTTGGTATCTGCCTCCAACTCTATGAACAAGAAACTGGTCCAATAACCACCCATTTTAAATTACATGAATTTAATCACCAGGTCACAGCAAATGCCATTGCCATTTCTACTGAAATTTAATCCATATTTAGTAAGAGTGGTAACAAATAGTGATCTTTGGGTCTCCTCCAACTCCATCTTTGTAATGAAGTTAGAAATGTCTCCTCCAGTCTGTCCATGGTGGTCGCAAGTTTAAGGCCACCAGTGGGCATTCGTGAATATAGGTAAGCATCTTTGCTTTTGACTATGGCAATTTGTACAGGTACCCTAACTCTTTCTCTAGAGTGACAAAGCTAGCTCCCAGATTTGTACCAAGTGGAAGTTGTACTACATGTGACATGTGATAATCTAGCAAAGTCTGATACCAAACAGTTGACGGCAACTGGCACAAGCCTTCAAGGACAGTAATGGTATAGGTAGGCAGAAGAACAACCCACTTTACTGGTTTGATCTTCTGATGTGTGGTTTATAGCATATACGGTTCCAAGGGCTGTTGGTTATCTGCTAATCCATTCAATCTCAATGCCACAAGTTTTCTTAGTGCGAATCCCATCAAATTTAATGTCTAGTGTAAAGGTTGAACCGTTGCTCTGGATCAAGTTTCAAAGACAACAGTGATGTAGTTGTTGAGGACATTATTGTTTGAAATGTCCAGTCAATTCAGATTTACAGCAACTCTTTGGAGACTCCTCTGGCAGGATTGGCCATAAGATTTATCATGCAGCTAGGATAGCAAGGAGAAGATCTGCATCAATCAGTTAGTACGACACTTTGTGCAGACAGACACACTCTGATGGTAGCTTCTTCCTTGGTCTTAGGATTCCAATCTTCCCCCACAACATGGATGTTGTGAGCCCATCCATCAATGAAAGACAATTCGTTTGTCACTGTTAATAGCCTGATATTCCCATCTCTGACTGGATCACTAGGGCAGTCCTTCAGCAGCCTGTCCTTTGGCTGAAGTTGGGATCCAGGAAGTAGTTGCAATCAAATAATTGAAATAGCCCCAGGGGCATGAAAACCTTTCCCTTCATCCTCCTTTTTCTCAAATAAACTTCTGCTGCAGCTGTGACAGGCTACAGCTGTCCACAAAAAGAAACGTCAGTATCTCAAAGATCCACTCCAGACTTCTTCAAACAACAGTTTCCCAGCATTTCCGAACAGACTACCTGATCTCATGATGCAGTAGCTGCTTAGACCTATTACCAGCCTTGTTAATTATCATTTCATGTCCCCAGTTTTCTCAATTTTTGGGAGCAGTTCTGGCTTGTGGACAACTAGAAGCAGGCTAGACAGCCTGTATTGTATATGAGTCTGAAAGGATTCAACCTTGATTGAATGCAATAAGCACATCCATGGTGGTGACATCAAGGAGACTTGATCAGAGTAAAGGAGGAGATTGGAGCAGACAAGGCTAACTTTCTTGAACTGTAAGATCATAAGGTCTTTAAAAAAAAAGACTAAAACCAAGTCCTTGAACTGTAAATGATAAAGAACCAAACTTCAAGCCAGAGGTGACCATGACAGTGTAAAGGCGTTAATTGTAACTTCGCAGAAGGATGAGTCAGGCAAAACTCTGGTTCATTGAAATACTACTGAAACTAGGATTAAGACAAATTGTAGTCCAACGTAACTGTCATTCTCTAATGCAGTTAAGAAAAGGGAAGAGACATCATCATAAACAACAGTACAGGACAGCAGCCATTAAAACATTATAAATGTTATTATCATAAACAAATGGCCCTGGACAACAAAACAATTAGCTGAAGCCAGGAAGGGAAGGAGCATTCACATCCATGAATCATTGAGCTCGGTATTTTCCACCACAGATTAAGGATTGTATTTCTTTTCTGTTTTGGAAAGAACATTATGGCTGTCCAGTCCTGTTTATACCAGACTATGGAATAAATTAAACATATAAGTGGCATGACACACTGCACAATTCAGCAGGATGATAACAGCAAATGTATCTGTGATATTTGTTTTATGAACCATCAGACAACCCCAGAGCACGGTTCCTGCAGTTGGGAGAAGGAGGGCCAAGACTGCTCACATCTAGACCCAGCCTACAATCGACATCAAAAACAAACAGCTGGGTGACAGTAGGAGTTACTCAGTAATTTTCTGTTGATTTAGTCAGAAGAAATGATTCAGCTAGAGGAAAGATGGCAGTTTTTTTTTCACAATCTCAGAGATTCAGAGTGATGTTAAAGAGATGGAACTGTTACAAAAATAATTTCCAGGTATTTTTCTATGATCTGCTGAGATCAAAACAATTTTCAACATCAGAGTTCAAAGTGGTACCACAGGCAGCTGTTAGAGTAACTGAAACTTTCTTTTAAGATGAGGATACTTCAAACGAAGGATTTAGTAAGTATTCTTTAAGTGGTACTCAGAAGACAGATCCAGAGCTAAGCAAGTTAAATCAGTCAACCACACAGAAGCTGAAGATGAATGAGTTCCAGAATGTTAAAAATGGAATTTTGATGAGCAAGCGGACTCATCAATGCAGACTTGCAGTGGAAAGATTGTGTAATTATTCATCAGGTAGCGGTACAGATATCGTTGAGATATTAAGAGTAGCACATGAAACCCCTATGACAAAATATGTAGAAAACCCAACTTCTAGGCCAGGTTTTCATAATAATACAATGCAGTGACACAAAATGTGACACAAAATATGTATCAGGTGATATAAAAACTTTAACAAAAATATTAAACTAGCACCAATAATAATCATTCCAGGTTTTGAAGAATCATTTAGTATAATATTAATATACTTGCAGGGTCATCACTGGAAATGGAACAATTGTCAGGTTATCTTTACAATTGTGGATAAGACAACTCAATTTTTGTAGCTATTCCTTTGACAATCATCTCTGAAGTAGTTGTGGAAAACAAACTTTGGTCTTTTACTCATTATTGACTATCATTAGAAATACAGTTGGATCAAGGTTCCAAATTTACATCTCTTCAAAGCCAAAATAAATAATTTGTATATAAAGCAGTTGAAGTCTCCAACATTTCATCAAAAAATCTTTCTCTCTCTCAAAATGATTGTTTGCTCCCAACAGCTTACTCTCTGATTTAGAAGTTAAAAAAAGACTATCAAGAGACTTCTTACATGATTAAAAGTTGAAGAAACAGCAGTAAAATAATCCACTCCATTTATATGCAGAAACCTTTTGAACAAACATTTGAACGTACAACATTTAAAGGACTAAAAAACACACTTCTAAACTATTAAAGCTTACCTTTATGCAAAGGTTCTTTGATTCTGCCATTTTCTCTCCAATTTAGTAAAAAGGTACAGAAAAGCCAACATGATGTAATTACTCCTTAGTTAGTTTGACCACCATCTACAGGCTGAAATATACTACTAGAAGCCTTGATTTCTTAAAAGTTCATAGAAAATAAAGCCCAGTAAAGGAGCAGCATTAATGCAAAATTAAAGAAGAGAGAAAAGTAAAAACAAAGCACGGCATAACAACTAAAAGAAAGAAACAAACAAACTCTGTAATCTACATAGATTAAAAATGTCTACTACCTTTGACAAAAAAAATGCAAGGCAAGCAGTTAATGGTGAGTAGATATAGAGTCATAGAGTCATAGAGAGGTACAGCATGGAAACAGACCCTTCGATCCAACCCGTCCATGCCGATCAGATTTCCCAACCCAATCTAGTCCCACCTGCCAGCACCCGGTCCATATCCCTCCAAGCCCTTCCTATTCATATACCCATCCAAATGCCTCTTAAATGTTGTAACTGTACCAGCCTCCACCACATCTTCTGGCAGCTCATTCCATACATGTACCACCCTCTGTGTGAAAAAGTTGCCCCATAGCTCTCTTTCATATCTTTTCCCTCTCACCCTAAACCTATGCCCTCTAGTTCTGGACTCCCCAACCCCAGGGAAAAGACTTTGCCTATTTACCCTATCCATGCCCCTCATAATTTTGTAAATCTCTATAACGTCACCCCTCATCCTCCGACGCTCCAGAGAAAACAGCCCCAGCCTGTTCAGCCTCTCCCTATAGCTCAAATCTTCTAACCCTGGCAAAATCCTTGTAAATGTTTTCTGAACCCTTTCAAGTTTCACAACATCTTTCTGATAGGAAGGAGACCAGAATTGCACGCAATATTCCAACAGTGGCCTAACCAATGTCCTGTACAGCTGCAATATGATCTCCCAACTACTGTACTCAACACTCTGACCAATAAAGGAAAGCATACCAATTGCCTTCTTCACTATCCTATCTACTTGTGACTCCACTTTCAACCTGCACTCCAAGGTCTCTTTGTTCAGCAACACTCCCTAGGACCTTACCATTAAGTGTATACGTACTGCTAAGATTTGCTTTCCCAAAATGCAGCACCTCACATTTATCTCCATCTGCCACTTCTCAGCCCATTAGCCCATCTGGTCCAGATCCTGTTGTAATCTGAGGTAACGCTCTTCGCTGTCCACTACACCTCCAATTTTGGTGTCATCTGCAAACCTACTAACTTGTACCTCTTATGCTCGCATCCAAATCATTTATGTAAATGACAAAAAGTAGAGGGCCCTGCACCAATCCTTGTGACACTCCATTGGTCACAGTCCTCCAGTCTGAAAAACAACCCTACACCACCACCCTCTGTCTTCTACCTTTGAGCCAGTTCTGTATCCAAATGGTTAGTTCTCCTTGTATTCCATGAATTCTAACCTTGCTAGTCAGTCTCCCTTACTGAAGTCCATATAAATCACATCTACCACTCTGCCCTCATCAATCCACTTTGTTACTTCCTCAAAAAACTCAATCAAATTTGTGAGACATGATTTCCCACACACAAAACCATCCCTAATCAGTCCTTGCCTTTCCAAAACATGTCCATTATCTTGTCCATCAGGATTCCCTCTAACAACTTGCCGACCACTGACTTCAGGCTCACTGGTCTATAGTTCTATATTATTGAATTGTAACTATTCAAATAACGCATGCAGCTTTATTTTGCAGATCAAGTGATAAATAATCCTGGGAAGAGATCTCTGAAAATCTTACTTGTTATTTTGCTTTGCAGAAATAATACATCTGATCTTTCCATTGAAGATCAAAAAAGGCCAGAGAAGATCTGGTGGAGACCTAGAGAGCAGCTCAAAGTAGAGATTAACTTCAGGATTAACAGAGTCCAATTTATGTCATAAAAGTTTTTTGGGCACCTTCGTTGCAAGGTGTTCCCGCAATGCGCATCAGGGCAATTTCTCAAAGAAGAATTAATCACATTATCAATTGTATCTGCACCAGTTAAAGCATCTTCTGGGCAAGGAAAAGAACAATATTATTGATGCATTATTGAAGATAGATGCCATTGCGGCACTGCTGAGTTGTTGCTGCATTCAGCAAAGCTCACCAAAGAAACAATATCAGTTAGAGATACAGTTTGATACAACTATCAAACATTTCTCCAAAACATGTGGCATCAAAGTGCATTGTGTATGTATGTTCAGGAAATTTAGAAACAATACCAGTTAGAGATACAGTTCGACGTTCCTACCAAAGGCTTTTGTTCATATCTCCAAAGCATGTGGCATCAAAGTGCATTGGATATGTATGTTCAGGAAATTTAGTTCCAAAGGCCAAGCTAGGTTCTGGACAGAACACAGCTGACTGTCAAGATGTTATAGTACCACAACACTGGCTGCAAACCAATCTTAAAGTTCACAAATGCAAACAAACACATTGGTAAGTGGTACAGTAAAGCGGGTGAAAAACAATTTTTGTATTGTTAATCTAACCCACCATATGTCCTGAAAAAACAGAATTTCACACCCTGAATGCTAAAATTGACACAGAATTAACAACATTATGCCATTATGCATTCTGAGGCAATCTCTTATAGGTTGCTATATGGCACAACCTATGAGAGATTGCCTCACCAATTCCTCATGTGTCAGAATCACACCACTGTGACAATGCAGAAGTTCATCTTGACTTTCCAAAATCTTCTATCTGGCCAATGGTTCATGAGTGGCGGACATAACAGTATGCAAAAATCTTTATGTTGTCACAATTCAGATTATTCAAACTACATCTATTATGGTAAAACCGACAATGTATAATGTAATAGAGATGAACATGGTTTATCATGACATTTTATTTTCAAGAGCAAACAAATTCTAAAACTGAAAGGACCCATGCGAAGATAAGATGACAACATTATTTCCAGGGATAAATGAGTATTCAATATTTAAGAAGACCAGCAAGCAAATCTATGTACTGGTGAGTGACAAATCAGAATATTAAACAACTCATGATTCCTGATTAAGGGCTTATGCCAGAAACATCAATTCTCCTGCTCCTCGCATGCTGCCTGACCTGCCGTGCTTTTCCAGCACCACACTCTCGAACTCATGAATGTATGCGAGGCAAGCCAAACGTATCAAGAACATGCTGAGGGAGGATATTGCCGGAAATACAACCAGGGAAGTTATTTGGGTGGAACTGAGAAATAAGAAAGGGATGATCACCTTATTGGGATTGCATTATAGACCCCCCCAATAGTCAGAGGGAAATTGAGAAACAAACTTGTAAGGAGATCTCAACTATCTGTAAGAATAATAGGGTAGTTATGGTTGGGGATTTTAACTTTCCAAACATCGACTGGGACGACCATAGTGTTAAAGGTTTAGATGGAGAGGAATTTCTTAAATGTGTACAAGACAATTTTCTGATTCAGTATGTGGATGTACCTACTAGAGAAGGTGCAAAACTTGACCTACTCTTGGGAAATAAGGCAGGGCAGGTGACTGAGATGTCAGTGGGGGAGCACTTTGGGGCCAGCGACTATAATTCTAGTCATTTTAAAATAGTGATGGAAAAGGATAGACCAGATCTAAAAGTTGAAGTTCTAAATTGGAGAAAGGCCAATTTTGACAGTATTAGGCAAGAAATTTTGAAAGCTGATTGGAGGCAGATGTTCGCAGGTAAATTGACGGCTGGAAAATGGGAAGCCCTCAGAAATGAGATAACGAGATTCCAGAGAAACTGTATTCCTGTCAGGGTGAAATGGAAGGCTGGTAGGAATAGGGAATGCTGGATGACTAAAGAACTTGTGGGTTTGGTTAAGAAAAAGAAGGATGCATATGGTATAGACAGGATAGATCGAGTGATTCCTTAGAAGAGTATAAAGAAAGTAGGAGTATACTTAGGAGGGAAATCAGGAGAGCAAAACGGGAACATGAGATAGCTTTGGCAAATAGAATTCAGGAGAATCCAAAGGGTTTATACAAATATATTAATGACAAAAGTGTAACTCGGGAAAGAATAGGACCCCTCAAAGATCAGAAAGGCGGCCTTTGTGTGGAGCCACAGAAAATGGGGGAGATACTAAATTAACACTTTGCATCAGTTTTTTCTGTGGAAAAGGATATAGAAGATATAGACTGTAGGGAAATAGATGGTGACATCTTGCAAAATGTCCAGATTACAGAGGAGGAAGTGCTGAATGTCTTGAAACGGTTAAAAGTGGATAAATCCCCAGGTGTACCCGAGAACTCTGTGGGAAGCTAGAGAAATGATTGCTGTGCCTCTTGCTGAGGTATTTGTATCATCGATAGTCACAGGTGAGGTGGCAGAAGACTGGAGGTTGGCAAACGTGGTGCCACTGTTTAAGAAGGGCGGTAAAGACAAGCCAGGGAATGATAGACAGGTGAGTCTAACCTCGGTGGTGGGCAAGTTGTTGGAGGGAATCTTGAGGGACAGAATGTACATGTATTTGGAAAGGCAAGGGCTGATTTGGGATAGTCAACATGGTTTGGGCATGGGAAATCATGTCTCACAAACTTGATTGAGTTTTTTGAAGAAATAACAAAGAAGATTGATGAGGGCAGAGCAGTAGATGTGATCTATATGGACTTCAGTAAGGCGTTCGACAAGGTTCCCCATGGGAGACTGATTAGCAAGGTTAGATCTCATGGAATACAGGGAGAACTAGCCATTTGGATACAGAACTGGCTCAAAAGTAGAAGACAGAGGGTGGTGGTGGAGGGTTGTTTTTCAGACTGGAGGCCTGTGATCAGTGGAGTGCAACAAGGATCGGTGCTGGGTCCTCTACTTGTTGTCATTTACATAAATGATTTGGATGCTAACATAAGAGGTACAGTTAGTAAGTTTGCAGATGACACCAAAATTGGAGGTGTAGTGGATAGTGAAGAGGGTTACCTCTGATTACAACAGGATCTGGACCAGATGGGCTAATGGGCTGAGAAGTGGCAGATGGAGTTTAATTCAGATAAATGTGAGGTGCTGCATTTTGGGAAAGCAAATCTTAGCAGGATGTATACACTTAATGGTAAGGTCCTAGGGAGTGTTGCTGAACAAAGAGACCTTGGAGTGTAGGATCATAGCTCCTTGAAAGTGGAGTCGTAGGTAGATAGGATAGTGAAGAAGGTGTTTGGTATGCTTTCCTTTATTGGTCAGAGTATTGAGTACAGGAGTTGGGAGGTCATGTTGCGGCTGTACAGGACATTGGTTAGGCCACTGTTGGAATATTGCGTGCAATTCTGGTCTCCTTCCTATCGGAAAGATGTTGTGAAACTTGAACGGGTTCAGAAAAGATTTACAAGGTTGTTGCCAGGATTGGAGGATCTGAGCTACAGGGAGAGGCTAAACAGGCTGGGGCTGTTTTCCCTGGAGCGTCGGAGGCTGAGGGGTGACCTTATAGAAGTTTACAAAATTATGAGGGGCATGGATAGGATAAATAGACAAAGTCTTTTCCCTGAGGCCAGGGAGTCCAGAACTAGAGGGCATAGGTTTAGGGTGAGAGGAGAAAGATATAAAAGAGACCTAAGGGGCAACTTTTGTAGGCAGAGGGTGGTACGTGTATGGAATGAGCTGCCAGAGGATGTGGTGGAGGCTGGTACAACTGCAACAGTTAAGAGGTGTTTGGATGTGTCTATGAATAGGAAGGGTTTGGAGGGATGTGGGCTGGGTGCTGGCAGGTGGGACTAGATTGGGTTGGGATATCTGGTCGGCACGGACGGCTTGGACTAAAGAATCTGTTTCCATGCTTTGACTCTATGGTGAAGATTACATTATTATAATGGATTACTTCTCCAAATTTTCCATTGTTCGATGGCATAGCACAACAAGTACAAGCATCACTGAAATGGTAACTGCTTTTTTCAGTTGATTCCACATTCCAGAACTGATAATGTCTAACAATGGACAATACTTTCCTGGAAAACCATTTCAAGACATGTATATTAAGTGGGGAATGAACCATACAACATTATCACTCCACTATCCACAGTTAAATGGTCTAGCAGAATGTATGGTGCATATTATCAGATCAATTGTCATTAAATGTCAAGCAACAAATCAAGATTTTTGCATTATTCAATTGCTTTGTCTTTGTGCATTTTCATGCAATAGCAATGAAGAAAGGATTACAATTCCTTGCACAATCAATGCTCAGAAGACAAGTCACATAGTCATACCCAGTAACTCAACCATTCTAAGACACAGGGCCTTCTTCTTCAAGAACAGAGGAAAACAAAAGAGATACGCAACCAGTGAGGTCTCAGAGGAATACTACAACTATGCAGATAGTGTACATCAGAAATCCAAATGTTAATACAGAGGAACTTCGAATATCCAGCATTCAATAATCCAAATTTCGGATTATCTAGCAAGATTGCAAGGTCCCTATACTTGTCTAAACTATGTTATCTGGCATTCGCTTATCTTAAATTCAATTAATCAAAAGAAATACTTCCCGCCCATGTACTTCGGATAATTGAGGTTCCTCTGTATTTGGAGAAAAGCAAAGATTTCCAAAATATAGAACCAGCCCAGTCCAGTGCCCTTAAAAGACAAAATATCAATATCAAGGCATGTAACCTGAGGGTATAAATATTTCAGTCTCTGTCTCAACTGGAACCATTTGAAGCATGACATACTGCTGGAAGCATGTAACAGTTTGTAACTGAGTAGCTTCACATTAGCTCAGACATTGAAATGCTTTTGATGATTTTATATGCAGATTTCAATGCTTTCTCTAATTTGTGTGGCCATTCTGAGGTTCTGCCAAGGTTCCATACATGCCAATTGACAGGTCAACACACTGATTTCCTGTTTCAGAAGTCACTGCAATGTACCCACCTTAGAGGTCTGTGCACTGCACTGAAACAAAATTAGAGGAACTGTTGGTAGACATATGTGATATAAAGTGTAAATATGCCATAGTCTTACCAGACAATACAGCTGTTGTCTCATTGGAGAGAGAGATAACTGGTGGTGGTTTAATGTGAAAATCAATATATTGGGCAAGGAGAGGTTGAGAAGTAGAGTCGTCCATGTTAATCTTGGCTGGCTTGATATATAGGATCTATAATAAACATCTGTTAAACCTTTCAAAACTACGTTACACATGTCTGGTTGTAACGTTACAGGAGTTAACACAAGTATTATTTCATCCAGTACAAATATCCTGCCGGAGGCAAAAACCCACAACACAGTGAACGAACAGAACTCGTTCTACAACATGTGCAAGAAGCTAAACTTCTTCTTCCCTGGTCTAAAACATTTTTACGCTATTGCAAGAAATTTTGGTCTTTGGCTACTACTTCTTTTGATACTTTGGAGCAATTCGCTTTAAATGGAATTCAATAAAACCTATGTACAAAAGCACAAGGCTGTCTTTAGAAGCAGCAAATTGTTTGTGATTACATTATATTAACAATAGTTTCACCCACACTGTACTGATGCATGGCCTTAATTTTTCATTTCTTTGTTTACATTACTCACACAGCTGTTTAGTACTGATTTAGGAGTCGATATAAGATATTCTGCCTAAAAAGCCTTCTTTATGATCTGCAGCCATGTTTCTATTTGAATTTCCAAAATTTCTCATCAAGAATAACATCTTTTACATCACCACTGTAGTATTAGATAAAGCTGCCAGATACCAAGTCCAAACCAGCATGTTATGTTTGGTCTTTTCGTTTCCTGAAAGGATTCTCTGGAATTGGTAACTTTGTGATATTGTTATTTATGCACTAATCAGTGATGTCTCTGCTCAAGTAATTTTGAGTCAATGAAGCTACAAAAAATCCTTTGTTTTTTGAAATTAAATAGGACAAAGGTTAGGAAAAGATTATTTAGTGGCCGTTGTTTACTTTCAGCATTATTCATTCAGCCCACATTCTCTGCTGGGTACTGATGTCTGAAATATCAGTGAATTGTTAGTTATTCACTGGTAGTAGTGCTTGCTTCAACAGCGCATACACTAAAATTGGAACAAATCTGAGATGAGCATGGCCCCTGCACAAGGGTGATGCAAACTCATGAAGTGCTCCATATTTAAGGCCTCTTGTAGTGCAGTGGTAAAATCCCTTGTTTCATCCAGGAGGCAAGGGTTCAAGTCCCACCTATTCCAGATGTAATTCCCTGAACAGTTGATTTGAAAGTAGTTTTTCACTGGTAATACATGCATATACTGTGGATGTTTCCTGCAGTCACTAAAATGTTTCTTTTCCTTTTTTAGCTTATTTCTACTTCATAACTGCATTATTCTTTTTTCCATTTTAATAAAGAGTAATACAAATATAAAAAGGCAAGAAAGCAGCTTATATGCAAATATCATGCAATATGGAGAAAAATACCAACATCACAATTGTAGTACATAGTGGCACAAATAGTGGCATGGAAAGTGAAAGACATACATAAGGATGGAAAATGACAAGAAAAGGGCATAGGAACAAGGGCCATACCAGTATTATGTTTGCAAGAGCAGGTGAAAAGCTAAGAACCCTGCAGTGTGTAACTCACCTGATAACTCCCCAAAGCCACCAAGTTAGGAGTGCGATGGAATACGCACAAGTTAGGAGTGTGATGGAATACGCCTCATTTGCCTGCAACTCCAATAACACTCCATATACTTATTGTCATCCTGGACAAAGCAATACTGTAATTGGTACCAACAAACATACAGTCCCTCCATTAATGGCACTCAGCAGCAGCAACATGCACCATCTAAAAAAGTATCATAGAAATTCATGCAAGTTCTTTAGACAGAACCCTCAAAACCTACAACCGTTACCATCTAGAAAGATAAAGGCAGCAGATACAGTGGAACACAATCAACTGCAAGTTTTCTGCCAAACCATTCACCATCCTTACTTGGAAATATATTGCCATTTCTTCACTGTTGATTTGTCAAAATCCTGAAAATCCCATCCTCACGACATTGTGCGTCTACCTACAACAAATAGGCTTCAGCAATTCAAAATGGCAGTTCACCGAACCTACTCAAGGACGACTAGGGCTATGCAATTAATGTTGAACCAGCCAGCACTGCCCACATTCCATGAATTAATTAAAAAAGAAGAAACAAGGGAGAATTTCTGGATCTGCTTTTCTCATGCTTGGGGAGGAGACTCAGGAAACAATGGAACACCACTCTAATTAACATTTTCTTTAGCTGCAATTTCTGATGATCACAATTGGATAACAATAGAATCACGCTAATAATACAGCATTTTATGATAGCAATATTTCAATCTTCAACACTACCTACCACAAATCAATTGTATATTATGACTTTATGGCTCCTAGGAGCATAAGTGGGCAATTTGTCTGCTGTGTTGGAAGCTGAGGTGCTCTAACAGTGTTTTTGTATTCTTGTATCTGTCCCCTTGTGGCTGTTTAATTTTTGCTTTCAGAATATTAAGATCTGATGCATAAATTACTTTTCTAAAAGGAAAGGCAAATGAGTGGACTTATTCATATGATAATGTCATATTAAGTTTCTTGTCAGGGCCATTTCAAATTTAATTCTTTGGTTTTAGCAAATGCCATCAATTATATGTTTGTGAGTGAGTTACAATGCAAACTTGAAGAATCTTTGTTTACTTATCTAATTTCTTTGGAATGACTGTTTGATATCTCCCAGCGATTAATACCTGAAGATTTGATTTCTTCCAGCAACATAGATTTTCATCTGAGATATTTAAGCTTTGATCATCTGTGACTTAATTCTTTTGGTTTTCTATTCATTGTAAATTTGTGAAATTCATTGCAAGATTGACCAATATTTCCAGGTTTAAACAGCAAGTACCGAATTAAGAGATCACAGAATGTTTTCGCAGTGAATTTAGCAGACTATCTTCAACAGAAATAGCCCATTAATGCTGTGAACACAAGTACCTATGCACTCACAAGTGTCTATTTTCAAATCCCTGGTAAGGTCATTGCACTATGCTTTCTGGCAGCTTTTAGCAAATTGCAGTAATTTGTGGAGATGAAAAAATGATAACATGCTGAAAGGTATTGTGTTACTGACAAAATGGCTCTTCCAGTAGCTATTAAAAATTCTCTTAAGCTTACATTTACCTCTAGAAAGCCTATAATACTGGGTTGCTAGTTAATTATCCCCCTTTATGCATGTCATAAATGCCCAGCAGTGACATGAAAATGTTTTTCAACAACACACCAGTAGGGGAAAGGAAAGCAAGAGATATGCTCGTGGCCAATAGCAAAGGCCAGAGAGTCGAAGGTAAAAAAAAACAAAATTGCTCACAGACTAATTACTTTATGAAGAGGTACAGGTTTATGTAATAACCGTTTAGCAGGAACAAAAGTAGACCTGTGATATTTTTCAGAATGTCAAAACTAAGACACAAAGGCGCAAGCTCTATAACTCTCACTATTACTTACAACATCTTCCGTCATTCACTGTCGCCACCTCAACACTCCACAGCTTTAACATAACATGGTCTCTGTGTTTCTAATCAGTCACCCAAAATGACTCCCCACTTGCACCAAAAGTAACAGTTGTGCCACTTGCTTCCATTGCTCTTAGCACCCACCTCTTGCTTGGTCCAAGAGGAAAGTAGCCCCCTCGCATTGATAGAATATTTCAAGATGGGTGGTGGGCTGCCTGATATTCGGCTCCTCATGCCTTATGCAGAAAACGTCCTTGCTCAAGTTGCCCAGAGCTTCTAACTGGCTGTATCCCAGTCTCTGGATTGATGTTGAAAATTGCCCTTCATTTATTGTATTCCTGAGCAAGGCTATCTCCCTTGTCTTGATTGAGGCCTGAAGACAATTATGACACATTTCCCATCTTTATGGCTGTGTACTAAATTCACAGCAAGATTGGACTATATGAACCTCTACTTCGAGGGAAGTGGGCAGAGTGCAAAACTGCATGGCAAGGCAAAGATGCTGTGAGTATCCAGGTAGGCTCAGAATGAGTGAGCAATATGATAGCAAACAAAGAGCTCAGGGATGCAGCCTGGTCTAGTCCATGATGCTCCCACAAATAGAAGTGGGGATCATGATATATGATTAATCATAACCGTTGATAATTTTTTACAGTGTGCCAACTTCACAGTAAACTCTGGCAGAAGGGGACTCATTATGTTGTCTTCTTAGAATGTCTTTTTCCTTCCTCTTCACTTCTTCTGTTCCACTGCTGTTTCCTTCAGACTGACAAGATCTGTCCTATCACATTGTAAGGTTATCCACCATGCCACTGAGTATAAATTGTTAACTACAGTAGAGCTGACTGGGAGGGCCTGATGTCGTTTCTTGGTTGAGTTGCATTGCTGGTATGATATGACTGAGTACTCTCCTATATGTTAACTCATTGAACATGTGATACAAAGATCTTTTGAAGTAGATGTCTTAAAGTCTATGAATAATCCACGAATTACATTGCTATAATGTCACAGGCTCATTCATAATGCAGAACTCCAGCAGGATAATCCAGGTAATGAAAGTATTGTTTCAACATGTCAATTGCCTCTTCAGTTGCATTTTGTTTAACAGCATGGCTTTCTTTGCACGCACGACATGCAAATGTATGCATTGTACCCCAAGGTTATCAGCAAAGTCATGAACTACTATACCTTGTTGCGCAGTAACCACTCTTGGTTTTCCTTGGTAGTTCTACTATAACTCTCATGGTGAATTGCTGCACAATGATGACAACATGACCACTGCCAGGATATCAATTTGAATGATTTACTACCTACTGTCACTTACCAGTTAGGTATTTTGCAAGGGGATTATGAGCTTTATTCAAAAATTCCAGGTCAGGTGGCCAAATATACCCTCAAGACAGTTAAATGATATAATGACATGTGACATTCCCTTATGAATGTGCCCATCTCATCTTCAGTCACATGATCAGTGCAATGGAGTCAGTATTGTGTGTTCAGTCAGTCAGTTGTGTATACTTAATGTACAGGAACATCAGTGAGAAAAGAAAACAGATTATGAATGAGCCTGTGAAATTATAGCAATGCAAATAGTAGTATTATTCATAAACTTCAAGACATCTACTTCAAAAGATCTTTGTGTCACATGTTGTACAAGTTAACATATAAGACAACACTCAGGCATATCATGCCAGCAGTGCTGTTTAATCAAGAAACTACATCAACTTCTCCCGTCAGTTCTACCACAGTTGACACATGGCATCCATAAAGCAATGGGCTTCAAAATGCTTTCAATATCCCCCTAACCATGGCAAGATCTAAGCTCTTTGTGAAGGTGTATACTCACTCTCCTTGCTGATCTCGAGCAAGAAAGAATGAAATATAGTTAGTTTTCTGAACAGAAAAACTCAATGATCTCTTTTTTGATGGAACAGTGGATGTTAAACAGCGAGCTGTTATATTTAGCCAGCTCCAATCTGGATGAAGCAATATTGAGAAAAGTTCATAACTGTAAAGTACTGTCAATGCTGGAAGTCTGGAACATAAAGTGGAAAGTGATGTGGAAAATCAGTATGCAGCATATGTGGAGAGAGAAATAGGGCAAACATTTTGCAATCAAATAATGCTACTTTGGAACAAAAGTTCATTCTATCATTGCGAGTAGCTGTTGGGGAGGTGATGGTGCAATGGCATTATTGCTACACTGTTAATCCAAAGACCCAAGTAATGTACTGAGATCTCAGGTTCAAATCTTGTCATGACAGTTAGTGGAATTTAAATTCAATAAACAACAAAATCTGGAGTTAAGAATCTAATGATGACATGAAACCATTGCCAATTGTTGGAAAAGCCCAACTGTTTCAAACATGTTCTTCAGAGAAGGTAACTGCCATCCTTACCTGGTCTGGCTTACATGTGACTCCAGGCCCATAGCAATGAGATTAACTCTTTACTGTCCTCTGGGATGGGCAATAAATGCTGCATAGCCAATATTGCCCACATCCTGCAACTGAACTTTTAAAAAAGGCAATGTGATCCTTGCACCATCCTGAGGTTTCTGATGTGATTACAACAGGGGGATGACAGGTTTCAATTGGGATGTACTTTCTGATTTACAAAACTTTCATACGCTTGTTTCTTGCTGAGGTTCAGTGAAGAGAATTGCTCCCTCATGATATGACCTCTTGCTGGCAACTTGGCAACACTCCTTTGGCCTTTTCCAACAAATTAAATTGCTCAATGGCACCTGTTCCTTCTTCAGCTGGCCTTTATGTCATGGAACAATTGATTTGTGCAGAAACCTGAAGTCAGCAAATGCCACATACTCCCCACGGACTTCTGTAACTAAAGAGAGCAATTACCAAAGATAGAGATATATGACAACTAAAAAAACATGAAAGCAGTTGACAATACCTCACTCCCAGTGTTTGGCGTATTCTACGGCCTGTGTTAAACACATGTTCTGCTATGCAAAATTGAGATTGAGATTTGTTGGATTATTGAGTTTGAATGGCACCAGTGACATCAGATTAGTATCAAGTGTTGATTCGAAATCGCAATCTGCCTGTTCTGCTTAGTGTGGATTAATGTTCTTGTCATTGCATGTAGTTTGCCCATAACCACACTCACGCTATTGACACCATTTTGAACCTCTTGGGACATTCATAGCACACAAAAGCTAGGTGCTAATGAGCCCAGTTTCTCCTCCAATAAATGTTTGTCACCTTGATGTCTCTGCATTAAACTGAGGAAAGAACTGATTCAATGCAGAAGATTAAAAAATTGCAGTTGGCATAAATTTGGTTCTCACATACACAAAACTCAGATGAAGCTTGTTCAAAATAGCAACCAATATTTAAAATTATGAGAAATTTTGGCAATCCATACTTTACATAATCATCAATAATTTAATTTTGCAACCAGATGTCATAAATATTCAACTGAAATGACATTAGCTTGCTTGGAAACAAAACACATAATCCTAATTCAACTGTAGAGCAGAATATTTTAAAGAGTTTGTGTTTTTTCTTATTCGGCTCAAATACTGAAATTTAAATGAAGTTCAATCCTGTAGTAATCAGATGTCTCTACAAAAAAAATAGAAAGAGCAGATTGCTAATAAAATCAAAAGAAATACAGATGCTATAAATTAGAAACAAAAAGTTGTTGGCAAAACATGTTAATAATGTTTCACTACAAGTGTAAGTTGATTTACCAGAAACATATAAATCAATATAGATGATAAAACATGTTTTGAATTTTGAATTCATTCAGATACCTAAGCAGAGAAGTTTCAAAACTAAGCAACACCAAAGTTTATCTGCAGTCAATGTCATTTAATTATCCTAGGACTTCTCTGTATCTTAAGGTTTACATTATGATCCTATTTCTGTTGTAACATTGTATTACAAAATTCAATGTTGACAACAACTGAATAATTTAGAATTGCCACAATGCAATGGGACCCTTTTTGATATTTATTAATCTGGACATAATGTTCTTCACAACGGGTTTTCCATAAATATGGTATGAATGCTTGGTTGCAATTTGTAAAAGATTGTGCATGGCACTACAGTACATCTAAAATAACAAGCAAAAAGGTTACAAGATCTGCAAGAGATCATGGAAAGAGCAAAGACTGTTCAGAGTATCAAATCCACTTGTTCAAATAACCATGTACAATATATTTACCATGCAGTGTCAGATACATTCCAGTGGTTCCCTGGTAGAACTGCACATGTTATTTACTACTCTTGAATAACTTGCTGAGACTCCTGTATAAGCCCCATATGAATTATTACTTTCCAAAAACACAAAGGGCAACTAGCATAGCAAATTATCATTTTTTTAAAAAAATGTCAAACTAAAATTAACAGCTATTAAAAGTATTTTTAAAATTCTTTTCTCATAGACTCATAAAGTTATACAGCAGGAAAACAGACCCTTCTGTCCAACTCCTCCATGCTGACCTGATCTCCTAAACTGATCTAATCCCAAATGCCAGCATTTGGCCCATGTCTGTCTAAACCCTTCATTTCATGCACGCATCCAAATGCTTTTTAAATGCTGTAATCCTGCAATACTAAGCTTCTCAAGAATATTTTTCAAGTGTGACATTGTTATGATCAGTGGAGGAGGAAATGCTGCTTTCCTCTTTCATTAATTCCCTCTTGGTCAGTTATAACATTTTGATCTAACATTTATCTCTATATTAACATGCAACAAATGTGCTTCAATTAAGCAATTATGTAACTTATTTAACAAATGAAAGGGAATCAATTCCAATACATTTTTAGTGAAAGGGAATGGAATTTGATTACCTTAAAAAATAATAAAATGCAACAACACAAAACACAGCTTACAAATGAGGTGGGGATAGGAGTGGAATGTGAAGATGAATTCACTTGCAGCTACAATTTTTAGAGAGCCTCTTGAGTTATGAAAGTGAAAGATTAGTCCGAACAGCTTACCTGCCTTACTATTTCTTCAGGAATGGGAAGCTTGCACATTCCCTTGGTTTTACAATTTGTTGATGTTAAATTAAGAGAGATAAAGAAAGGTGAATTTCTATCATTGCTGTCTTTAGTACAAGCTTATGATTCATTTATATATTTCCAGTTTAATTTCATTGTCTTTGACCAATTAAACCTTCTGTGGGTAACCTTTTATCTTCAATATGTGAAGCTATCATTTAAATGTGAGTAAAACAAGAGATGCAAATTCCTTAACATCTCTGAGTTTCAGGTATTGATTAAAATAGTAATTCCAAGGATACTGGATTTGGATATACATCAGTTGGGCTTCCTGCGCTGGTCAGGTAATCACAGTAGTCATGTAGGTTGGTAGTGTTTTTAATTTTAAAACCATTTTTAGTCCATGGATGTTTAAGGTATTAAGGTTAAATGATGAAAGTTGAATATTGCTAGTCCATTTTGGCTATGATCATAGCAATGTCCAAGGGAGGTGGTTTGAGAGTTCCTTCCAACCCTGTCCTGTGTATTGTAGCCTCCACATTTTTGACTGGAAAATAATATGTGTGTAATTCTTCATCTCATACTTATGGTAATTGAAGTATTTGAAAACCAAACTCTAACAAGTCTGCAACTTGTCTGTCTGTTTCACATCTTCATGCATCCTTATTTCCTTTGGATATAATAGAAAAGTCTTGGAAAGGTTAACAGACTGATTGACCCTAATCCATCCCATTGAACCACATCATTGGCATCACTTCCACGACCAACCTGGAGTGGAATTTGAACCCAGAAAGTCTGGCTCAAAGCCAAAGCTATTACTAACTGAAAAGCAACCATTCTTCACGATTATGCTGGTGAGATGTAAGACAGTGCTATACCCTCTATCGTTTTCTTAGGTACTTACTACAGAAAGTTCTTTGAACTGTACATCTGGGAATTTTCCACTCTAACATCACCCACTTCTCTTCATCTTTGTAAGAGAAGATGCTAATACTATATGCTTCACGCTATTAATGAAGTCAGCAAAGACAGCCTAATTAATTTTTCTTAAAGTCATTTCATCTGTTACTGACAGACTCAAACATAGGTCAGAGAGTCAAAGTTCTCCCCAGGCAGATTTTTTTTCAATTTCGGTTCCTATCCAAATTTGCATAATATTTTAAAATACGTAATAAATGACACAATTTTCTCCTGGTAATGGACTGGTTTAGTATTCTATTTCATTTCAGCTGAATTATGTTTGACAAAGCCGAGATAAAGATCCCACCCTCCGATTGAATGTGTTTTTCAACGTTACTATTTTAGGATCTATCCTATGGGGTTTGGATCCCTCTCAGTATAGAGGCCACTGGAAGACATGCCTGTGAATAGACAATCCCCAAAGGACAACAGCAGGAAATATATTTCTCAGGTGTGTAGAATCACAGAATCCCTACAGTGTGGAAGCAGGCCATTTGGCCCATCGAGTCCACACCATCTCTCTGAAGAGCATCATATCCAGAACCAACCAACTATCCTATACCTGTAATATTGCATTTCCCATGGCTAATCCACCTAACTTGCACATCTTTGGACTATCTTTTTACCTGGAGTAAACCCACACAGACACAAGGGAGAATGTGCAAATTCCATACATACAGTTGCCCAAAGTCCCCCGTGCTAACCATTGAGACACAATGCTGCCCTTCTTGAATATTGTAGCAGTCTGTCAGAGACACACATGTGTTCTTATTTACTATCCATAATCAGAATTACATGAAATTAAAATCAGATGATGGAAGTTAAATGTTAATCATGCACATTTACAAAAATAATACCATTTCACCATATTACAGAATCACAGAATTTTTATGGTACAGAAAGAAGTCATTCAGCCCATTATAACTGCGCTGGTTCTATTACCTCGTGCCAATCTCCTGCCTTTTATCATGTCCGTGCACTCACCTGTATCCCAATAATCAGTCTCTCTCTACTTGAATTCCTCAATTGAGCCTGCTTCGACCATATTTCCAGCCGGTGCATTCCATAGCCTAACAACTCACTGAGTGAAAAGGTTTTTTTTTACTCACAGCACCCTTGTTTTTTGATGAGACATTTACACTCTCTGAGAGGTCTTGATTTTTTATAAAGCAGACAGTCAATTAAAGTGGGAAAAGAGGTAATGAAAAATGTTGGCATTTCTTTTGTTAGAAAGTTGTTTCTATTATACCTTTAACATTAAATGCAATGTTCCCTGGACAACATCTTTGATTTCCTGTCATCATTCAGCCAAGGATTGTTATCTGATAATATTCTCACACTTGCTCATTTACTTGAAATTTGTAAGATGTACTTGACATCAGTATCAAAATATTGGATAGTAATCACTGAATTCTCCTAGTAAAAAGATTATCTTCTACTGGAGATTGTTCTACCTCAGTTATCTATTCACATGGGTAGTATACTGGTATTCTTTTTGACTATGTCCTGTTTTGGCTCTTACAATAAAACCTTCTTCTAAGAAATATCTGGACATCATCGATGCCTGTGAGATTCTTCTTCCTTATTGGCAAGAACTTTAAATATCTAGTGTCTGTCCTATCTGTGTATTTCTTACTGTGTATCTTTCTTGTAATTCTTTGCCTTATGGATTGAATAAGTTCTGAAGATCTCCAGTGCCAAGTTTACTGCCCTCTCTTTAGAATTAATCAGTGTTTCCTTTGGACCTCTGCTTCATTCACCACCTGAAAAGCATTCACTCAAGTTTAGATTTTCTTTGAACTATAGTAGTTCTGACTTGAGAATCATCAGTGATTTCTAGGTAAATTCATTCCCTTATCAATTCTGACCTTAATGAATCATGGTTGCATCTATCCTCTACAAATAGAGATATTAAAGAATGCTTTCAGTATCTCTTCAAATTTGTCTAACATTTCTCACTCTTAGTGAGAAATAACATCATCTCCCATATTCCCCATCATGCAGAGAAGTAAATTTACTTGTTCAGCTTCTTATTTAATAATAAATTTAGAAGTTATTCTATACCTAAATAATTATTATCTCCTAAATGTTCAATTGAGTATTCTATTAGGCACATATCTGGAATTAAATCTTGCTGGCAAATCTGCTCTGATTCTACATCTAACTAATGTGTTTCAATGTTTGAGCTTAATCAAAAAGTTTTTTTGTCTTGCGTTGATGGCTATTCATTACTTACATGCTTTATTTCTGTCTTGTTGCTTGGAATGCTCTTAAAGTGGTAAATCCATTTATTTATTTATTTTATCATATGGATCTTCTGGAATTTATGGCCTTGTGCTGGATGTCAGATCTGCATTATTACAGCTATGGGACATTTTCTCAAATGACTGCTACTGGTACCTTATGATACCTGTCACCTCTAACATGATATGGTACAGGTTAAGGATTGTCTAAGGTGGTTCAATGCCATCAATCCTCCATTGTTCTTGCTGTGTCTTGTGTATAATTCCTTATCATGGGGCAGCACAGTGACTCAGTGTTTCGCACTGCTGCCTCACAGCGTCAGGGACCCTGATTTAATTCCACTCTCAGACGATTGTTTTTGTGAAGTTTGCATGTCTTCCCCGTGTCTGTGTGGGTTTCCTCTGGGTGAAAACAAGGACTGCAGATGCTGGAGATCAGTGTCTAGATTAGAGTGGTGCTGGAAAAGCACAGCAGGTCAGGCAGCATCCGAGGAGCAGTAAAATCGACGTTTGGGGCAAAAGCCCTTCATCAGGAATTTCCCAAAAAGTCAATTTTCCAGTTCCTCAGATGCTGTCTGACCTGCTATGCTTTTCCAGCACCACTCTAACCTTGAAAGTTTCCTCTGGGTGTTCCAGTTTCCTCCCACAGTCCAAAGATGTGCAAGTTGCATCGGTCATACTAACTTACCCATAGTGTTCAGGTATGTGTGGGTTAGGTGCATTAGCCATGGGAAAATTATGATTGGAATACTTAAGACAGAAGTAGAAAGGATCTTTCCACTGGTGGGTGAAACTAGAACAAGGGGACGTAGCCTCAAAATCAGAGGGAGCAGATTTAAGACTGAATTGAGAAGGAACTTCTTCACCCAGAAGGTTGTGAATCTATGGAACTACCTGCCTAATGAGGTGGTTCAGGCTTCCTCAGTAAATGTTTTTAAAGCTAAGATAGATTTTTTTTGAACATTAAAGGAATTAAGGTTTATGCTGAGAGGGCGAGTAAGTGGAGCTGAGGCCACAAAAAGATCAGCCATGATCTTATTGAATGGTGGAGCAGGCTTGAAGGGCCAGATGGCCTACTCCTGGCTCCTGCTCCTATTTCTTATGTTTTTATGTTCTTATGAAATGCAGGTTTATAGGGTAGAGGGATGGGTCTGGGTGGGATGCTGTTTGGAGGGTCAGTATGGACTTGTTGGGCCAAATGGTCTGTTTCCACACTTCAGGGATTGTATTAACAAAAAAATCACTCTGCACAGATTGTGTGTGACATCAATAGTATGGGTGCAACTAATGTTACATGAAAATTAACTCCCTTCAAAAAATCTTCCCTCATGCAGCAAAATCTACACCAGAACATTGGCTGATGATTCTACTCCTTTCATTAAACTTTTCAATGGTGATGATTATGCATGAGATTTTTTCCTTCACGTTAAAAATATGCAAGTTGCACAGAGATTTCCCTTGTTACTACATATTATATAGGGGTGACAATTCAATGCATATCTGTTTTAAAGCATTTGAAGTCCAGCTGAGCCCATTGAGGCTCACAATATAAATGTGACTGAATAGATTTTTAGAAGTATTCGTTTGAATGTTTTCATTACAGGATGGAAAGAGATTTACGTTATATTTGTCCAAGGGCAAAAGAGGCAACTTTGCAGTTGTGTTTGCTAATGGATACAAATTAGCACCACATGGTTGAATTACCCACAATTGTGAGGTCATTTAGCATGCACAACAGAATCTGAAGTGCTGGAGATTATTCTGGTTCCCTCTGTTTTTCTGCTTTACACTTCTTAAACCTTTCCTATCCAACTGTCGCAACTCTCATTAATAATATCATGATTACTTCCTCCTCTGTATCTATAGGATTACAAATTCAATTTCATTATCTTGGTAAAGATAATGCCATTTGTTTGAAGAAAACATATTCCAACAAAGAATTAGAATGTTGTGATATTTATAGCAAATACTAATGTGCATCATATGCAGTAATATTATTTCTGAAGCTAAAATAGACAGAGCTCCTTTAACAAAGAGTCAGCTGCTTATTACAAATTGATGGATAGCAAACTATTTAAAATTGAGAGGTTTGGATGGGATCATAAACTGCAAATTCAGTCATTTCTGAATGTATTTTACTAATTTGGTCTTGGTGCATGTTTCATTAAATATGTAAAGAGAAAAGTGTATAATGATCACAATGAAGTCATTTTTACACCATTTTTCTATCTAAAGTTTTTGATTTCTTCCTTTTCAGAGTAACTTTGGATATCAACAGACAGGCTGTTTAAAGATTCAACATTCAGACATGAGCACAGACAGCAATATAGCTGTTTCTCTAAATGTTAGGTAGGAAGGTTCAGGATGAGGCTTGTACTATTTGTAAATGTTAAAATATTGTGAGATAAGAAAAACAGACATTTAGGCATGGATACATCCATAACTTCTCAGTGGCTTGCATAATTGCAGAGAATTGTATTTCACAGAACATTCTATGAAATTCCATGAAATCAGGCAGACATAATCCCTGTTTTCATGAGCAATATGATTCTTGTTGAATGTTCATGTGTGGAAGATTGCTTGACAGGACTTATTTCGTATACCGTGCTTGATTTTCTCTCGCCAATTATTTTCTTAACTGACAGCCAGCCTAATAGAGAAGCTCTTAGAAGAGTTGGATCAAATCCTTTTGGCTAATTGTACAAGACTCTTCTTATCACTACCATGCACTGGTGAACATTATGACTGATGGTTGTTGTATCAAGCTGAGATGTAGTGAAGTGGCTGACTTCAGCTTCTAATGTTCCAAATACTATTAATTTATTTATGGAACACATAAATAATGATTGTGTTGAAGAACTCTTCCCCTAGAAGCAACATTTAGGCTGTGAGAGATTAAAAGAGCGTTCTTGCATTTGCAAGTTATGTAAATCTTTTTCATCCTCTCATATGGATCCTGCATTATAAGCTTTTTTAGGAGACACTGCATGCATATTTCAAATCTATGAACAGATAGGATTAAAAAGCCATATGGGAAGATCATCAAAAGCCTTTGATTGCCTTATTTCCACATAGTTTTCCCACTTAGACTGTGGTACTCTTGTCAGTCACATTGATTTAATCCTGAAGTATTGGCAGTTATAGCATTTTAATTAGATGGAAAAATATGATGTTAATGGGTTTAACCACAAGGCACTGAAACAGCATTTAATCCAATGCACCTGGGACACTGAGTTACCTCGCAGCTTGCAATCAATGTCTGTAACACAGACTCCTGCAGAAAATGGTTAAATTCAGAGTAAAATTAGAACAAATAATTATGGTTACCAAGCACCTTCTGACTATTGTATAAATATACTCCATGGCAGGAAAATCTTTTAGAACTTTATTACAAATTTCTAATTAGTATGTTGGATAATGAGTAGGATATTGTACTATCAAAGTCAAGAGTTCACAGAATTTCATATTCCGAATCTCATTATTATACACATCTCTTGAAACACTGAACCACATTATTGTCTTTCTCTATCTTCTGCCAAGTATAATTTGAATGTTACAAGACCAATCTGTATTTATAAATATAGTAATATTACTTTGATTTCCCAGTAATGATAGGTGTGTTAAATTTGCTCCTTGTAACCTTACAGTCGACCTGTCAAGGTCTGTTATGAAATAAACAATCATATGTTTATTTTGATGTAACTGTTATTTTACTTGTGGATGATTGATGATTTTTTGGCTGAACTGCTAGATTCTTTTATATGGTTTTATAATTACATATGTATCTACAATCAGAGAGTAACATCAACGTCCTAATGGTGTGGCAACTCTAGATGATAACGAGTGTAATTTATACTATTAATGTACTATAACATTTACGTTATGGATGCAAGCTCACTTTGCTGCCCTTAATATTGATCATTTATTGTTGGATAAAGATTGTTGAAGGTAAGGAGGGACATTTCCAATGAAATTTCCTGGAGGCCCACAAAAGTTATATTTAATTCTTCCACTCAGCCCCTGCTTCAACCCTTGATTTTACGGTTCAGCATGAATTCTAATCCTGGAGCCTCCTTATTTATCAGTGACAATGATGTGATTGTCATTACTGTTATATTGCTTTGCCTACATTTTTAAAATGGTCACCCTGGCTATTTGTCCCACAGCTACCTGGATTACATCTCCTCCCACCCTGCCTCCTGTAAAAACGCTGTTCCTTATTCTAAATTCCTCTGCCTCCACTACATCTACTCCCAAGAGGACCAATTCCACCATAGAACATCCCAGATGGCCTCCCTTCTACAAAGACCACAACTGCCCCTCCCACGTGGCACCATCCCCCACATTTTCCTCTGTTACATTGATGACTGTGTCAGTGCTACCTTGTGCTCCCATGAGGAGGTTGAACACTTCATCAACTTCACAAACACCTTCCACGCTGACCTTAAGTTCACCTGGACCATCTCGGACCACTGCTTCCCCTTCCTGGACCTTTTCATCTCCATTTCTGGTGACCGACTCAACATAGACATCTACTTCAAATCCAACTCCCATAGCAACCCAGACTACACCTCCTCCCACACTGCCTTCTGTTAAAACATTACCCTTATTCCCAATGCCTCCACCTCTGCTGCATCTGCTCCCAGGAGGACCAATTCCCAGATGGCATCCTTCTTCAAAGACCGCAATTTGCCCTCCCATGTGGTCGATGATGCCCTTCAGAGCATCTCCTCCACTTCTCACATGTCCGCCCTTGAACTGGACCAAGAATGCCTTATCTTCTGCCTTGGAACCCTCCAGCTGCACAGGATCAACTTCCCATTTCCCCATCTCCCACCTTATCCCAGATCTAACCTACCAACTTGGCACCATCCTCTTGAACTGTCCTACCTGTCCATGTTCCTTCCCACCTACCTGATCCACCCTCCTCTCTGACCTATCACCTTCACCCCCACCGCCGTTTACCTAAAGCATTCCCACTTACCTTACCCCCAGCCCTACCCCCTTCCCATTTATCTCTCAGCCCCTTGGGCCAGCCCCACTCCCCACCCCCCATTCCTGATGAAGGGCTTATGCTTGAAATATCAGCTGTCCTGCACCTCGGATGCTGCCTGACTGGCTGTGCTTTTCCAGCACCACACTCTTTGACTCTAATCTCCAGCATCTGTGGTCCTCACTTTCTCCTATTTGTCGAATCTGCTGCTATGACTAGTTTGATTGTTACCAGATCATGCACCCACTTTGCTGGTGCACTCACCTACCCTTCTTGCCTTGTTAGTTCAAACCTGCCAAATACCCCATGACCTGCATGCCTCACTAGCTTACCTACATGGCTGCTTATAAACTTATAAGTTTATGGCTTATAAGCAGTCATGTCTTTTGTACATAACTAAGCCTGTGCATTTGCACAGCAATTTTGATTTTCCCTTATCTCTGGTGTTCCACTAAAGTGGCCCTGTACATTCTGACAAGTTTCATTCTCCACTCCCCCATAGGCTTCTCGTGACCAGAGGAAAAGATGGTGCCCATCCAGCATCTACACAGCTCCACGACTCATCCCCCTAATCTTTATTTATTTAATTAATTTCCCTTAGTAAAGCCTTATTCTTTACTCAATGCTATGGAGTAAAATTCAGGCTTTACTATTTGATGTTTGTAAAGCATAAATCTATCAATCTTCTATAACCATAACTTGTAAACTGAGTAAACTTTTTTTCAAAATACTTTATTTTACATTGGTGATACCTTTAATTACTTATGCACGTTTACACCCAGGCCCCTCTGCTCTTTCAACACCTTTAGAATTGTACAGTTCTTCCTTCCAAAGTGTATCATCTCACACTTTCGTATCTGTACACTTTCCAACCTGGATGTGTAATTTTAAAGTTCCAGGCTATCATCAGTTTACACTGCTTCCGAGTTTATATTGTTCATAATATTAGCCAGGTTGCTGCACAGAGAGAGAGAGAGAGAGAGAGAGGGGGGGACCATTCAGAGACATACTTCAACGAATGAGATGTTAGCCAGGAGCCTGCAGAGAGACATAGAGGTACTAGTCACTGACAGGAGCTAGGAATGCTCAGTATAAAAACACCTACTGACACACAGGGGAAAACAGCTTGTGTACTGTGAATGACTGGAGTCCACGTACTGCTTGTTACCAACCATATTCTTCAGAAAAAAGTACGAAATATGACGAAATGTGGAAGCCTTATTTGGATGACGGGCAATGAGGTAATGCTCCTTGGTCTGGAGCCAATAAGGTAAAGAGATGTAATTAACAGATGAGCCTCAGCCAATGGGAAAAAGACACTATGGATTGAGAAAGATAAGAAAAGAGGATAAAGAAGACCCTCAAGACATACAGGCAGCGATAACTCCAGAGAGCAACACTTGCGAATCAGACCCTATGTCACGGCCGTGGAGAGGGAGAGAGAGAGAGAGAGAGAGAGAGAGAGAGAGAAAGAGAGAGATAGAGAAATAGCAGTGTGTGGCAACATTAGCTGTCCTCATCAGCAACAAAAAAAATTATCCAGACTGAGTATCATCTCTTATATTCTGTGACTACTCAGCGAGTGTCAAAGGTCTCAAGTGGGTGCATAAATATGTTGTTAGTTCAATTTGTGGGAAATATATAAGCTCTAGTTTGTAATAGGACATAATAAGAAATAAGTGCATGGTTTAATACATTAATAAAGTAACTTGTAAAGTTCTAAGAATTGACTCTCCTCCTGTCTGCATATACCAGCAGCTGCAGCTGGCAATTGCTGGGCACAGACAGTGGCTGGTGGTTGCCGGACTCAAACAGGCATCAACAGCAAATTTTGAAATTGCACCCTGTGCCTAAAGATTTAGATCATTAACTTATATAGGAAAGGCAAGGCTTCCAACATTGACCCCTGAGAAATTCCACCACAACTTTCCTCCAGAGTTATTTAAAAAAAAGTCAATTAACTGTTGCTCTCTGAAATTAACTTACAATTATCCATGTGACTATTAATCCAATCATGAATTATTGATTCTAGAAGCTTCCCAATAACTCTGTCATTGCAGAGCTTACCCTAACACCCTTTTTGAACAAGAATGCAATATTTTCAATTTTCCAATTTTCTGCGATGGCTCCTGGTCAAAGGAAGTCTAAAACATTATTGCCAGTGCTTCTGTGCTTTCAATTTTCAATTCCCTTTGTAGTTTTGGATGCATCTCATTCATTCCTGGTGCCTTGTTAACATTAAGTAGAAACAGCCTATCCAATATCTCCTCCAGTTCAATTTTAATTTCTTCTAAAGACTGAATTTCTTCCTCTTTTCCAATGGCCTGGGTAACTCTTCTCCCTTAGTTAAAAATATATTAATTAATTAATTAAATGCCTCCACCATGTCCTTTGCCTCCATGTGCAATTCATCTTTTTGGACCCTAATCGTCTTTAAACTCCACTTTTAGTTTTGATTTGTTTATGGATAAATTTAGAATTCCCTTTTAGTTAGCTGCCAGTCTCTGTACATGCACCCTCTTAGATAGTTTGTTTGCTTTTTCTCTATTTGTCTGAACTTTCTGTATTAAGCCTCGTTCTCAATTGTATTTTCTAATTGACTTCTGTCTTAAGTGCAGTTCTTCTTCTTTATCATAATTTCTATTTCTTATCTCATCTTGGGACCTCTGGATTTATTTGGCTCACCTTTCCCTTTTGAAGGACTATGCCTTGAGTGTACCCAATCCATTTCTTTGGTGAAGGCAGCCAATTGTTCAGCTAGACTTTTTCCTGACAACCTTTGACTGTAATTTATTCAACCTAGATTGATTCTCATCCCACTTAAATTTGCTTTCCTTCACTTATTTTTCCTTACTCTGTATTGTTCTGTATCCTTCTCTATAGTTATTCTAAACCTTGTAGTTCTAGATTATCCTCACAATGATCTCAGCTCCTCAGGATTCTCTCTGAGAATTTAAACTATTTGTCCCACCTCATTCCCGAGAACCAGATCTATTATACTTCCTTTCCCAATGGAGTGAACACAGTGTATCATGAAAAATTCTCCTGAACACACTCCAGCAGTTCTTTGTCCCTTATTAGAACTGCACTTACATTACACTTTGTGTAATACTCACTCATCAGAGCATGGGCGAATCATTCATTGCTCAGGAAGTCTTTGCTTTTATAGAATGATTGCTTATGATATTCTTTAATGGAAACCCAACAAGCAAAACATTTAAAATGTATGGAACAGATCAGTTAATAAAACATCTATTTGATTCAAGATATCCCAGGTAATTGATATCATAGCCTTGTGACTTGGATTGACAACTGCATCTGGGATAAAACTATAGTTCTGGCTTGTTGTCAAGGCAGGATCAATAATTCTTTGTACTCCCTTTAATGGACAACTCTACTGCCAGAAGGCCCCAGCTGTGAACTTATATTGGTTGACAGGTAGTCAGACTGAAGCCAGCAAAAAAAATTCTGTATAAATCAATATCTCAGCAGTAGTGCTACATAATTTTGAGCAATGGTGTTTCAACGATCAATTTTAGTCTGAGAGTTAATGTGGGTAATACGTTTTTGCTATGACATATTAAGAAGACAGTAGTTTATCGTTACTATAAATACTTGTTTGCACTATATGTTGTTCGATTATGTGACTGCTATTAAATTAATTTACCTGCTGATTATATAGTCTCAACTCTCATCTGAGCTCATCTAAGTGAGTGTCAATTCAGTTAGCCTTTCAAAATGTGAGTTCATATGATGATATGTTGAAAAAGGCAAAGCAAGGCAAAGGCTGTTTTATTTTTCAGGCCTTGTTTCATTTATGTAGAAGCTGAACAGGTAAAGACACTTTCCAACTCACAGCAGATGCCAGATCCATTAATGAAAGTTGGGACTAATACTGAATCCAAAGGAATTACACAATACAGAGTTTAATTAAAAATATAATACCAACAGGGTTGGACAAGTATCACAATGTAGTTGTGAACTGACTGCAATCCTGTATGGTTAATGCAATAATTATTCTTCTTCCTGAAGACATTGGATAAACTTTGTGATGGAAAAACATACTTGTATTTAAATATTTATACGTTCAGCAAGATCCATTATTTGATATCTGGACAGCATATAAAGATCTGAACATCATTTAAAATCCTCTATTAAAGACACTGGTTTCAGACCTCCTATTCATTTGCTAATGTCTAATATTGTGAGCATCATAACACTTTCACTTACAAACATTAGTCTGATACTTCTATCCCACTCATAGATATCATTTGGAGTGTATTCAAAGTGTCCTCCATCTGACATAGTCTGAACCTGGCTGGAATTCTACATGATATTCTGTCAGAAGCTTCAATAGCTATCAAAGCTTATTACCATGTGATGTTAGTTACTGTTTCATAGCCTAATGCATTTTCTATAATGGTCATTAAGACGTGTATTGCATTGATACTATAGTGTGACAATCCAAAAATATAAAATGTACCATCAGATAGATAACAATATATTTATTCAGTGACATTAAATGTCAGAACTCGAAAAGTAATAATATCCACACGTCTTTTGCTCTAATCAGAGGGTGTTTGCCATGTGAGCAGAATATTAAACAATTAAACAAAATCCAAACCCAGCTCTTTTAACCTGGAAATAGGTTTCATCTCTGGCCTCTTGGGCTCTGTCAAGTTTGTAGTGATTGTAATGAGGTCAGCCAACTGGACATCATAGAATATGAATTCTGAGGAAGGGTTACTGGACCCAAAAAGTTAACACTGATTTCTCATCACAGATTCTGCCACACCTGCTGAGCTTTCCCAGAAATTTCTGTTTTTGTTTCTGATTTACAGCATCCTCAGTTCTTTCAGTTTTTATAAATAATATGAGTTCCTGATTGGGGAAATTAATCTGGTCCAGTCAGGAAACTCTGGCTGACAGATAAAAGAGCAATGTTCATAAACAGGTCCAGGCAGCGGGCCGTGGAGGGGGTCATTAGGGCCGACTGCCTGCCCCTCTTCCGCGGTTACGTTAGAGCCCGGGTGTCTCTGGAAAAGGAGCACGCGGTGTCCACTGACACCCTGGAGTTGTTCAGGGAGAGGTGGGCACCGCAGGGAGTGGAGTGCATTATTTCCCCCTCCAACTCTATTTTGATTTAATCCCTGCCCTCTCCTTCACTGTTTGATCACACAGCATTGCCCTTTGTGAAGGGCACTGCTTGTCACTGGCTACTCGGGTGTTTCCTTTCTTCCTGGTGGTGGAAATTTGAATAAAGATTCATGTGCCTTGTGTCTCTCACTGTGTCTCACACCTGCCCACACACAACATGGGTGCTGGGGAAAAAGTAAGCACTACCGAGAGAAAAAAAATAAACAGGAATGGCAAACATCCTGTT
This sequence comes from Chiloscyllium punctatum, assembly GCF_047496795.1. Taxonomy (NCBI): domain Eukaryota; kingdom Metazoa; phylum Chordata; class Chondrichthyes; order Orectolobiformes; family Hemiscylliidae; genus Chiloscyllium; species Chiloscyllium punctatum. The sequence continues at coordinate 64,655,125 of NC_092748.1, read as the reverse complement.
CACTCTGAGAGCTGGCTCTGAGGGAGCTGGATCCTTATCAAGGACTCTCAACATGTAAATAAAGGGTGACTTGGTGATAGGAAAAAAAAACACAGGAAAAAAAAGAGCAGTGTTAGAGCTTCTGGCACTCTGATAGCTGATTCTAAAGAGGCAATACTAGAGTTAAGGACTCTCCATGTGCATATAAAGGGTGGCTTGGTGATGGTAAACGAGCCTCTGTAGAGTTATTTCCATGGTGATGAGAGTATTGCACTTTCCTAAAGAAACTCACTCACAACAGTCATCTTTGAGTTGGGGTAAGCATTTGTTACATCATGCTTTTGTTTGGGAAGCTTGACTCGTTCAACCGTGCCATCGCAGACTGGACACAGTATGTGAAAAGAATGTGTTACTTTTTCCGGGCAAACAGCATTGTGGAAGATGAAAAGAAACAAGTTATTCTCCTGACAGACTTTGGAGCCATAGATTTTTTTCTGTTATTAGGAGCCTGACTTTCCCTCAGGCACCACATACTAAAACTTTTCAAGAATTGACAGACACATTACAACTCCAGCCTCGTTTAATTCTGAGATGCTATCGTTTTGTCATGGTGACTTGAGAACCGGGAAATCTATATCAGGATTTTTGACCAGATTAAGATGACTGGCAGAGACATATACCTTTAGTTTAATCCTTAATGAGGTGTTTAGAGACCATTTGATATTCATGTGGGATTAATGATGTAACTATGCAAAAACATTGAATCGTTAAAGCCCACTGGACTTCAAACAGGTATGCAACTGGCTTTATCATTGGAAAATGTAGCAAATGAAGCATATGCATTGCAGAGTATTCTGATGGAAGTGGACACCCTTGCCAATCCATCTGAGTTTGGGGGCCAACACTTGTGTGCAGGTCCTATGAGACCTAAATTAAGATAACTCTTAGACTGGTACCCAGGAGAGGTCATACTCTGGAAATTCCACTTATATCTGGTTGGAGCACTGATATTGCTTAGCAATGTACAAATCAGTATGAATCAAAATAAACATCTGGTTGAATAGTCATCTGTTCTCATGGAGGTCAATACGGGTGTGGCTGTATCAGTGATCACAGAACCAATTTTTAACAAACTTTGCTCTACACTCCAGCCCTTAAGTTTGTTCAAGACCTCAGCTGGTCTGAGGACCTACACTGGGGAGCCATTTACAGATTAAGGGAATACCTTTGGTTCCAGTCTCTTGTGAAAGCAGCTGATTCAGTTATATTGATTGGAGTAAAAAACGTACGCCCAAGATTGATGGAACTAAATTGGTTGCGAGAGATTCATCTAAACCGATTCAACATTTTTCAATTAGAAAATGGCTGCCTGAGTGAAGTCCTAATTAAATACTCAGAAGTCTTCCAGGAAGGACTAGGAACTATCAAGGGAGCAAAGGCCACCTTGCATGTTTACCGGAAAGCAATTCCAAGTTTCTGCAAGGCCAGGTCAGTGTCATTTACCTTACAGGCAAAAGTAGAAGTAGAAATTAGAAGCTGGAATTTGAAGGAATCATTAGCCAGTCTAGTTTGCGGATTGGGTAGTACTGGTTGAACCAATTGTGAAACCCGATGGGCTAGTTCGCCTTTGTGAGGATTTTAAACAAATAGCAAACTGCTTCTCGTAGCTGGATAAATACCTTGCTGAGAGGATTTTTTTTATTCGCAGGATGATGGTATCATTGGCCAAACCAGCATTTATTCCCCAACTCTAATTGCCCAGAGGGCAGTTAAGAATCAACCACATTGCTATGGGTCTGGAGTCACACATAGGCCAGACCAGGTAAGGGTGGCAGATTCCTTCCCTAAAGGACATTAGTGAACTAGATGGATTCTTCCAACAATCGACAATGGATTCACAGTCATCATTAGACTCTTACTGCCAGATTTTACCTGGGTCTCTGAATTAACAGTCTAGTGATAATACCACTAGGCCATCAACTTCCCATTTATACACAAAGCTGGTGAAGGTGCTGTCCTTCATGAAGCTGGACAAGAGCTATGTGTACTTGCAATTGCATTCAGACAAGGATTCTCAGAATAATGCTGCCATTAATACCATAAATGCTTGTACCAATCTATGAGACTGCCATTTGGTATATCATCAATATAGTGATCGCAATGAGGTCAGCCAGGTAGATCTCATAGAACATGAGTTCCCAACTGGGGTTGTTAACCTGGTCCAATCAGGGAGGCCTGGCTGACAGATATAAACAGGAGTTTATTCACTCTGAGAGCTGACCATGAGGAAGCTGGAGCAGCGTGAAGAGTCACGCATGTAACTAAAGGGTCACTTTGTGATGAGATATTTTATTGGGGACAAGAGTAGGGTTATGATGTAAACATGCAAAAGCACCTACTACCGAAGCCCAACTGGACTTTAAACAGGCACAATAATTGGTTTTATTAATGGAAAATGCAGCAAGTGGAGCATATGAGTTAGAGGGTATGCCAATGGAAGTGGTCATCTCACCAGGCCAACTGAGTTTGGGTAGGGATAAAATCAATGAGGAGAAATGGAGGACTGCAGATGCTGGAGATCAGAGTTCAGAGTGTGATGCTGGAAAAGCACAGCAGGTCAGGCAGCATTCATGAAGTAGGAGAATCAACGTTTCGGGCATAATCCCTTCATCAGGAATGAGGTTTGTGAGCCGAGGGGGTGGAGAGATAAATGGGAGGGGGGTGGGGTTAGGGGGAAGGTAGCTGAGAGTGAGATAGATAGATGGAGGTGGGGGTAATGGTGGTAGGCTGGACTGGAGTGTGGAGCGGATAGATGGGGAGGAAGATGGACAAGTAGGACAGGTCATGAGGATGGTGCCAAGTTGGAAGGTTGGATCTGAGATATGGTAGGGGAAGGGGAAATGAGGAAATTGGTGAAGTCTACATTGATGCCATGTGTTGGAGGGTCCCAAGACAGAAGATGAGGTGTTCTTCCTCCAGGCGTTGGGTGGTTAGGGTGTGGCGATGGAGGAGGCGCAGGACCTGTATGTCCATGACGGAGTGAGATGGGGAGTTTAAGTGTTCGGCCATGGGGCGGTGGAGTTGGTTGGTGTCTCAGAGATGTTCTCTGAAGTGCTCTGCAAGTAAGCATCCTGTCTCCCCGGTGTAGAGGAGACCACTACAGAGTCGGGCTAGACCCATTGCAAGATACAGCAAGGGTGATCAAAGGTGCTCCTGCTCCCATGTCTGTACTGGAGCTTTTGCCTTTCCTTGGTTTGGTGAGTTATTATTGAAAGATCATATATAACCTGGGTTCCATCCTGGCAACTTTACATCTGCTATCGAGAAAAGGTCAGCCTTGGAAATGGTCTTGTAGTCGAGACTTAGCCTTTAGTGAAATAAAGCAATACCTATCATCCTCTTAGGTGTTGGCACACTATAATTCCAATTGAGATCTGGTACTGATGTGCAATACCTCCCCACAAAGTATTGGGGTAGTTTTAGCTCACAGATGACCCAATGGAGATGAAAGCCCAACAGCTAACGCTTCCCGGACTTTGGCTGATGCCAAATGCAAATATACTCGATAGAGAAGGAATGTTTAGTGATCATCTTCAGTGTGAAAAAGTTCCACCAATACCTTATGGATGTAAATTTGTAATAGTAATATATCATAAACCCCTGCTAGGTCTACTGAAAGAGGACAAGGCCATGCTGCCCATAGCTTCAGGTCAAGTTCAGCTGTGGGCTCCAATTCTATGTGCATACAATTCCAAGTTGGAACACCGTCTGGGAGGCCAGGTTGCCCAAATATAGATATCTTGAGCCCCCTCTTGCTGGCAGATACACCACCGGTGACGCCACTACTGCAAGAGTTCATTCTATTTTAAACTCTCTGGACACTCTTTCAATCACGGCTGATAATATCGGACTGTGGACACAAAAAGATTCAGTCCTGGCAAAACTAAAACAACTGATGGTGATGGGGAAAGCAAAAGGGCCATCACAACCAGAATTGAACCCAGTGAGACCAGATCACTGCAAAGGAGAGCATTTTATTATAGGGAACAAGAGTGATTGTCCCGAGCAAAAGTCATCACCAGATACTGGCTAAACTTCATCAGGGTTATCCAGGGCTTTCCAAAATGCAGACGTTGACGAGATCTTATGTCTGGTGGCCAGGATTAGATGCAGACATAGCTGCATTGGTGGGGCCATGCCCAGAATGCCAACAGGACAAAGATTACTGCCAGCATTACTTCCACATTTGTGGAAATGGCCAGATAAACTAAGGACTCAGTTACACATTGAATGCGCCTGCCCCTTCATGTGCTCAACATTCTTAGTCATTGTGGAAGCATATTCAAAGTACTTGGATATACATAGAGTTAATTCATCAAACATGGGGATGACAATGGCATCTTTTGCAATACAAGTCTCCACCAAGCAAGACAGACAGTTTGATACAGGGGATGAAGTTTGGTGTAAGAATCACAGATATAGCCCCGAATGGTAAGAGGCATATTCGACACAAGGTCAGGACCAGTAACATATGCAGTTTGGGTCAGTGTCATGGTCATTACCAAACATGTGGACCATACAAAAGCTGCAAATTCGCAAACGGTGTGACAGCAAACTGGCCTGCCCCTCAGAACAGTCAGAAAGGTTGCTGGTTCATGCCCGCCGTCAAGTATTAACAGTTCCTCTGAATCAGAGACGTACATGATAAATGTAGCTGCCTCAATGCCTTTGCTGCTGGAGGAAGAGAGTGAAGTTCTACTGGAGTGCTCCTGTCACAAGAGGCGAGCTCCTGTGCATTTTATGGCGCTCATATTGAACAGCAAGTCGACAGAACCTGACTCAGTGCTGAAACACCCCAAGACGCTGTCTCAGGAAAAGGACCAGCCTATGTCCTCACACTCAGAGGAATGTCAGAGCTTCTGGCATTGAGAACTGACTCTGAAGAGGCAGTCAAGGACTCTTCATGAGTAGACAAATGTGACTTGGTAGTGGGATACTGGCCTCTGTGGAGTTATTTCAATGTTTATTTCAGATAGCCCACTTGATAAATGTCTAGGTTTTCATTCTTTGAAGATTGCTGTCTTGTCTGCAGGGCCAGAATAGCTTTATATCTTTGTTCTGGGTAAATCTGAGAGTTTTATATAAGTGTTATCAGTCCTTCGTGGAGAAGGTAGTCCTTGCAGCCATTCCTGTGTGCACAAAGTCAGAAGACAGGCGACATTAGCTTTTAGTCCAACAGGTTTGTTTGAAATCACAAGCTTTCATAGTGCTGCTCTTTCATCAGGCAAAGTGGACTCTATCTTGATTTCAAGGTTGCGGTGTCTGCTGTAGGACTGGTGTACGAGATGATTGAGGAGTTTGTGAGAGGTGTAACAGTAGAGTCTCTCAGTGTAGTCTGTTATAGGTTGACTTGAGTGGGTTCATAATCTGTAGTCCTTTTGGAATTTTCTCTACTTTTGCATCTCTGCACAAATGTGATGTCTGTGTCGGTATGTGCGATCTTCTTGGAGATCCTCTCCACTTTGAGCTGACAGTTTGCGGTGTCGATGATAGCCATGGTGTGGACATGTCGGAGTTGGACTGCGGTGGACAAAGTCAGAAGTCACCCAGCATCAAGCTATAGTCCAACAGGTTTATTTGAAATTACAAGCTTTTGGAGCGCTGCTCCTTTGTCAGGTGAAATGGTTTCAAATTAACCTGTTGGAATATAACCTGGTGTCACATAAATTCTGATTTTGTAAAAACAAGGACTGCAGATGCTGGAAACCAGAGTTTAGATTAGAGTGGTGCTGGAAAAGCACAGCAGATCAGGCAGCTTCCCAGGAGCAGGAAAATCGACGGTTCAGGCAAAAGCCCTTCATCAGGAATGTTTGTACTGTTTGTCCTTTTCGGTTCCGAACTCTGCTGGCTTAAAGGTGGTCCGGAGTCCGTGTGGCATGAGTTGGTTATGGAGGTAGGCGCTGAGAAAGCAAATGTGGCTGTGGTAGCGAGTCTGTTTTCAGTACATGGTTGAAGAGCTTCAGGGCAGAGGAGATGACCTGGGGGTTGCAGTGAGAGAGAGACTCACTGAGATTCTTGTAGAGAGAGGAGGAAAATTTCTTCAAGGCAAGCATCCTTGCAAGACGATTTGCAGTAGGATTAAAATCAACAAGGTAAAAACAAGGACTGCAGGTGCTGGAAACCAGAGTTTAGATTAGAGTGGTGCTGGAAAAGCACAGCAGGTCAGGCAGCATCCAAGGAGCAGGAAAATCGACGTTTCGGGCAAAGGCCCTTCATCAGGCTTCTGACTTTGTCCATCCCAGCCGAACACCAGCAACTCCACATCATTCCTACGTGGTTCAAGAATCTTGGGAGATTGTAGGAATGTGTGTGCACTTGCGACTTAGTTAAGCTCATTTGTCTGGATGGCTGGTTTGTGATATAGAGTTGATACCAGCAATGGGGGGTTCAGTTCCTGCATTGACTAAGGTTATAATGAAGGACTTGTTCGCAACCTCTTCCCTTCACCTGAGCTGTGGTCATCCTCAGGTTAAAGCAGCACTGATCATTTCCCTGTAGTGAGGGAGCAGCCCTGTGGTCTGGTAAGTCTATGGCAAACCTATCTTTACCTTTTACTCCACTGAGAGAATAGACTTTGGAAGTAAGCCACCAAGGTAATATCTGAGACTCCTGAGAAAAGGCTACTCTACACATTTCTTGTACAGTTCAGTGTGTGAATAATTTGATGTCGCATTATGGGTGTTTATTACTTTTTGAAGGGTTTTGTTCTTTTGCAGACTGTGAGGTCAAAGAATCCTCACAGAGCTGTGACCTTATTTAGAATGCATCAAAGAACAGATGACTCTGTGACTTTAATGGAAGGATTTTATAATGCTGGATTTGTAATCTCTAGTGGAAATGAAAGCATAGTGATATTATCACTGGACTAATGACTTAGAGCCCCAGTCAGGTGTCCTTGGAATATGGGTTTGAATTCCAGCACATTAGATGATGAAAGTTGAATTCAAAAGAAATCTGCACAGATAAAAGCTAAACTAATGGCAACCATTATCATAGAAATACCGTAAGACCATAAGATATAGAAGCAGAAATTAGGCCATTCAGCCCATTGAGTCTGCTCTGCCACTCAATTATGGCAGATAAGTTTCTCGACCTCATTCTCCCACTTTCTCCCTGTAACCCTTGTTCCCTTTGCTAGTCACGAAACTATCTATACTGGATTAGTGGTGCTGGAAGAGCACAGCAGTTCAGGCAGCATCCAACGAGCAGCGAAATCGACGTTTCGGGCAAAAGCCCTTCATCAGGAAACTATCTATCTCAGCCTTAAATATACTGAATGACTTGACCTCCACAGCCTTCTGTGACAATGAATTTTATCGATTCTCCACACTCTGGTTGAAGAAATTTCTCCTTATCTCCATTCTAAAAGGTATTTCTTTTCGTCCAAGGCTATGGTCTCAGCTCCGAGTCTATCGTCCCAAAGGAAACACCTTCCCAACATCTACTCTGTCCAGGCCTATTAAGTATTCTGTATGTTACAATTAGATCACCTCTCATCCTTCTGAACTCCATCGTGTAAAAACCCAGAGTCCTGAAATGTTTCTCATATGTTAAGCTTTTTATCCCTGGGACCATTCTCGTGAGCCTCCTCTGAACATGCTCCAGGGTCAAGTACATCCTTCCTGAGATATGGGGACCAAATCAGTGTACAATACTCCAAACGTGGTCTGACCAGAAAATACATCAAGAGCCTATTGGGAAGGCAATCCGCCATCCTTACCTAGTCTGACTTACATATAAAGCCAGATCTTCAGCTTCGAGTAAGGATTGACTATAATTACTGGCTGAGCCAGTGGTGCCCATGAATGGATTACAAAAAAAAAACAGAGGGTGTATGAAGCTCATAATGCCATTACCTTTGTTTTCAGTTCAGAAGAACAGATGAGCATTCTTAAAAGTTCAGAAGTAGGTTTTTCAGTTCCGTTCACAAGCCATGATGATTTTAGAAGCCATCCTCTCTGAAAAGAAGGATTCAGGATAGTTCAGAGAATGAGTTACCGCAGCAAAAGGGTTTAGTTAGTGAAACTTCCAAAGCAGGAGAGTTTGATTAGTAATCTGCAGGTTATTAAACCTGAGAATTTGTGAAAATGTTTGTGTCAGCAGTTTTAGAAAAGATTAATTGAATTGTCTTCACAGTCCATGGCAAAGAATCTGCCAGGAGAGAATTATTTAGAACCATAAAATGTTGAGATATGGATTTTAATTTCTCCAGACTTGAATCTCTGTACCAAATAATGTCAGGAAACAAGTTGAAACTTTATGTCTTATAACTTGCCATCTGTCTTCCATATTTAGATAGTTTGGTTTGTTTTATTATCTCTTCTTTTGAGTCCCCTGTTCTGGCATAAAAGAAAATTTATAGCCTAATATGGATATGTTTCATGATGAACCACTATGATGTCTAACTAAACAAAAAAAAACGAAGAGCTAGATTTCATTCTGAGATCTAACTTGTCCAGTTGTACTATCGACTGGGATCATAACAATATGGTAGCTGTGAAGCATTGTCTTCCAGTGTTAGCTGTGAAATGCGTTTCGGAAATTCCAAATTCTAGTCATGTATGAAGTTAACGTCTGAATACGTTTGTCATGGCAAAGTGGAAATTAGTCTAAACAATGTAATGGTCATGATTTCTCAAGGCCATAATTTAAAATATTTATTCATGGACAATGCCAACAAAATACATTTTGATGCGGGATGGATGGCAGAACTGATTCATGCAATTGTCCCTCGCGAGATATTAAATTCAAACAATTTTACACCAGCCACAAGTAAAAAATAATGAACAACCACTCCAAGCACTCTGCATGTGATGGTAATAGTTTTGTATTATTACAACAGAGTTAACTCTGGATTGAATATGACTAAGTTTCAGCTTTGTGTCCTTTAGGAATGATTTGGATGCTCCATCCGAGATGTTGGTTAATTTCCCATCCTTCTTGTTCCCTTTCGTGTTCCTTCACTGTGTTGCTGATGATCTTTCAGCCTCTCAAGTTTTCCATTCAGACCCTTTATATAACCATTAATACCTCCAATGTAGCTCCTGAGACCATAGCTTTGTGGATTACAGTGCCTTGCTGACCACAGAGTGATAGTGACTTGTAAAAAAACATCCCTCACAGAGGTCCCCTTCCCCTCAATGTTCCAGGACATCCCACCCTCATGTCTTGAATTGTCCCCTTTTACGGTGATCATTCTCTCAGCAACAGAATTCAAGGAACTCCAATCTCAATAGTTGAAATTCCCACTTACCGCAGGAGTCCATGGATTGCCCTCTGAGAAACCCACTGACCACAGACTGACTTGCAGGGCATCCCCTACTACACAGGACCCAGCCTCTCCCAAAATGGATTGATGTATCCACAGCATCCCAACTGACCAACTGTAATCCCTAACTGACTGCTCTTAATTTGCAGGACTGATAGGGTCCAATCCTACAAGACTACAAGGATATGGTTCTCCAAAATTGGATAGGACCACACTCCGGAATGACTACAGCCAGCCCCCTTATACACTAATTGGATAAACCTCTTGTGGTGTTATCCCCATAAGTGACAGTAGTTCTTGACCCCACTGTCAGACATGGCCATTTAGTTGAAACAAAAGCAGTGTTTATTTTGTAAGAGGCTGGCACATTACTGGAGATCTGATATTGATGTGATACATTCCAATGCCTCTTTGCCTGTTCAGTGCTTCATACTATGACAGAATGCCTGCCTTTCCTTCTGCACTAAAACACCTAAGTCACAGAGGTGCATGCAGGTCACAGAGACTGGTACTTGCAGTTGAGCACTGAAGACCCTGTGTACTAAGGAAACAATGGAAACTGCAGAGGCTGCTGTCTTTAGGTGAGTGCTATGAAGTGAGGCATAGGATATACTTGGTCATATGATATATTCGTAATCAATGCACAAGATATGTGAATGTCCTTGTGGTGTAAAGTAGATGCACGCGAGCCATATTTGGGCTCTAAAGGTAGGTTCTGAAGCCTTAGTGTGGTGTGAGAGTTGGACTGACAACAAGCATAATAATGTGCTAAGGTTGGTGGTTTGCCAATACAGACTTGCATGGGCAAAGAGTGGAGAGGGTTGGTGTTCGAGGAGCATGCAGGGATGTTGTGCTGAAGACAGAATTGGAGAAAAACTGGGCAAAGCAATTTGTGAGTTGCAGCGTGCAGCTACCTCCTTGAGTTTTCACGATGGAATTTGTCCTACCTAGCTTTTTCAGGAAGGAAAGAAGAATTGGAAGTGACATATAAATGAGGGCGAGTTGGGATAATAATGAATTACAAATGGATGGAAATAAAGTTGTTTCTATTTAGTACCAAGATTCTGAAGTCATTGCTCACAGCTCAAGAGAAAGTCAGGAATATTTTTCTCAATGTCAAGGTGACAATTTTTCCATTCTCACCACATTTTTGCAAATTTCTAGCCATTGCCTATGCTGGTCCAGGGAGAGGAAATTTGATCCAATGTTACTGACAATGGAAGTATATCAGAAGTGAAGCATTTCACAAGTGGTGAAAACTGACGTGTTCTTCATTATTTTGCTCTCAGCTCAGCTCCCTCTAAGTGGAAGTATGTACTTATATTAATTGGCTTTGAATATAACTGTAACTGTGTTATTGGCACCTTGGATAAATAGCACCTGGGAATTAAATTCATCATAGTTAAAGCTGGCTTTACAGTTCTTAATCGTACAATCCAAATTGCTCTCCACTTATTTGTGATATGTTTGATTAGTTCCAGCATTAATGAGATGAAGCATCATATTTGTGTTAAGCATTCCACAGGAGAAGATAAAAATGGCATTGTTTGACACACTGTTTATAATTAGGGAGTGACTCTGATAACTGTTATGGACAGACTGAAAGGCTAAATATTGATAATAGCAACTCAGAATGAAATAAGTGCAGACACCAGAGCAAAAAAATTTAAATTGTATGAATTGATGCAATGTGATTGATTTATTCCCATTCCAAATAGTTATTACTTACAGCTTTCTTCCCATTGCTTTACAAATGGTAACAAATTTAAAAATGCTCCTAAACTAAATCAAAAGATTTTCTGAGGTGAGTTGTGTGTGTATGCATGTTTGGGGATGGCTAGCGAAGCATTTTTGTATCCCATAATTGGTGTCTGGTTTGAAATTTCAAAACACTTAAGTTTGAACTAGCCCTGAGCACCTTGCTTTAACAAAAACAACCACCTAAAGATAGGTGGGGTCTGATAATCATAGGCAGATTTGAAGTCATTTACTCATTGCTAATATATTGTTTCAGAACACCCCATAACCTTGAGAAGCTATATGGGAAGAAGCGTTTCATAGCAGGGAGAAGAACTGATTAGTTTTTTATGACTTTGCTCTCATCTCATGACCACATCAGTGGAAAAAAAATTCATATTAATTGGCTTTAAACATGATTACAATGCTACAGTTGGCACTTTGGTAATTGGAAATATCTTTGGAAGCAGGACAGGGTGGGTGCCTTTGACTGGACAGGAGGCTGTCTCCTGGGGATCCCTCTACCTTTCAAACTCCTGTTTATCAAGTTCAGGGTGAAGAGAATGAGGGACATCCTTCAAACCTGGAAACCAACTGAGGCCCTGAACATGAAGCACTTTATAGACACCTAAAGATCTCATCTTGTTGCCATTCGTATTTAACCAGTGGTAACCAGGTTATCATCAAAGAGGGGACTACCCAAAACAGCCCTCTGGGGTTTGCCTGTGGCAGGGAAGAAGAGAAGGTTCTTGTTCTTAAGCACATTTTTTCCCCAATCAAGGGACCAGCATCCAGACAAGGGGGTCTCACCGAACGTCAGCCTCATACACTTGTTTTCGACTTCCTTGCCCCTTGCCAGCAATCATCCAACCCACATTCATTTCAACTGGGGTTTCAACAGTGATCCTCAAAGTAATTTTATATTCTCTTCAACGTTAACATAATAGTAACACAACAAGGAGTGTTGAAAGAGTGGTGCCTGTTCTCGAGTTGAAGGTGAGACTGGACATAGTCAGAGTTATCTTGGAGGCTAAGAATAGCAAATCTGATCCCTACTGCTGCTGGTGCAGACTGACACCCAGCCATTTGGGCAATACAACATATGAGGTGGAGGTGATAGTAATTAACAACAGTTTCAGATACGCTTCCTTCAAAGACCATGTACTTCCTATGGACCAGTCGAGCCAGGAACATTCCTCACTAGACACCTGAAGGTGCTGAAGGACACCCTCATAAGAATGGAATATGATGCTCAACTCATCAATTGCCAGTTCCGATGTGTCACAGAGAGAAACTGTAATGACCTCTTCAGGAAACAGATATGGGATATGACTGATAGGGTATCCTTTGTTGTCCAGTACTTCCTGGGAGTGAAGAAACTACACCATGTTCTTTGCAGCCTGCAACACATTATCGAAGAGGATGAGCGCTTTGCCAAGATCTTCCCTACACCTCTATTTATCTCCTTTAAACAACCAACAAACATCAAACAGACTATTGTTCGCAGCAAACTGCCCAGCCTTCAGGACAACATTGAAAACAATACTGTACAACCCTGTCCTGGCAACTTCTGCAAAATATGTCAGAGTATTGACATGCATATTACCATTACAAGTGGAAACACCACCCACCATCTACATGGCAGGTACTCATGTGACTTGGCCAACATTGTTTATCTCATACACTGCAGGCATGAATGCCCTGAGGCATGCTATGTTGGCGAGACCAAGCTGGCTCTACAACAATGGATGAATTGTCACTGTGCAACAATCACTAGACAGGGTGTTCCCTCCTAGTCGGGAACACTTTAGTGATCAGGGATATTCGGCCTTGAATCTTCAAGTGACTATCATCCAAGGTGAACTATGGGATACGCAATAATGCAGAATGGCTGAGCAGAGGCTGTACCCATGAGGATGGCCTCAACCGGGACCTTGGGTTCATGTCACACTACAGGTGACCCCACTACACTATACATTCTTTCACACACACTCACACACAAGCACACTTACACATATACAAACACTCTTACACACAATCACACTCACACACGCACACAGACCCTCTCTCATACACAGGCTCTCTCTTACATGTGTACACACACACACACACTTTCACAAGCATTTACTTTGTCACCCTTACACACACATTCTATCAAACACACTGTGACACACTCTCTCACATGCACACATCCATACACAGACTCTCCTACATGCACACACACACATAAGTTTATAGGGTGAATTTGCATTTGCAGATTTGTATTTGCAGATACATTCTATTTTGTTCAAAAAACACACAATCTGTAGGCAGTCAGTCAATGTGACATTTTAAAAATTTCCTACTTTCAAAATAAAACCAGTCTGACTGGTTAGCACTCTGCCTCATGGTGCCAGGGACACGGGTTTGATTCCAGCCTTGGGTGACTGCCTTTATGGAGTTTGCACATTCTCTGTGTGGGTTTCCTCCTGGTGCTCCGGTTTCCTCCCACAATCCGAAGATATGCAGGTTAGGTGAACTGGCTGTGCTAAATTGCCCATAGTGTTCAGGGATGTGTAGGTTAGGTACATTAGGCAGGGATAAATATAGGGGGAGCGGGTCTGGGTGGGTTAGTCTTTGGAGGGTCAGTGTGGACTTGTTGGGCTGAAGGGCCTGTTTCCACACTGGAGAGATTCTAAGTTCTAGCAATTCCAGGTTAGGATACAGACAGATTCTAACCTTGCCCATTTAATGCATTGGCTGAGCTGAGATGTCACTTTTTGTATATACTGATAAATCCTGAAGTTATTTCAGGGCAGCGACTTGAAAGAAATTCTGGAATTTACAAAATAATCAGTCTGCATGCCCCTTCTAATTGATTAAAGACTTAACAGCAATCTAGGCTTGTCTAACATGTCACATCATTTGTATGATGCTTTGATCTTTTACTATAAGCTCTGTGTCTATGTATATTGCCCCACTAGCTATCTGATGAAGGAGCAGCACTCCAAAAGCTTGCACTTTTTAATAAACCTGTTGGACTATCACCTGGTGTCATGTCATTCTTTTTATTTCATCCAGGAAAAAAGCAATGCAAGGTTCTGCAATCAACCAGTGAGATTCCTTCCATATGATGAATTCTGCCTATTGTAATGAAAGTGCTATGTAAATATAAGGACTCCTACACAAGTTCCATGGGGTTTAGGAAAGTTGCAATTAAAACGTAGATGATCTTGCACAAGTTAAGACGCTGAGAGTTGAAAATAATTTAGTTGAAATGAGCTCACAGTTAGGTTTGGAAAACCTTTTGGCAAGACTAGATTCCCTACAGTGTGGAAACAGGCCCTTCAGCCCAACAAGTCCACACCAACCCCCTGGAGAGCAACTCACCCAGACCCATTCCCTTACATTTACCCATGCACCTAACACTACGGGTAATTTAGCATGGCCAATTCACCTAACCTGCACATCTTTGGATTATGGGAGGAAACACACACAGACATGGGGAGAATGTGCAAACTCCACACAGACAGCTACCCGAGGCGGGAATTGAACCTAGGTCCCTGGTGCTGTGAGGCAGCAGGGCTAACCACTGAGCCACCGTGCCGCCCCTACTTAAGCAAAATTTTGTTTCAGTAATTTGAAAAAAATTTCCATGCGGGACATTAAAGTTTAGACTGAGTTTCATTTGAAAAAGTCATTCAGCAATCGAAAACAACCAAGTCCTGTTTTGGAGGAAATTGCAGCTGGAAGGGTGAGCAACAAGGAGATTGATGTCCCACGTGCCACTATCCACACAACATAATGTACAGACATAAGGTCAGTTTCTTCCAGCGGTGCACAGACTCATCAAAAAGATGTTTTACAGCATAGAGTAAGAGTTAACAAGCACAATTATGCCTTCCAGTTTTTGGTCTTTCACCTTGTGGGCTATGGTACCCACATCTTGTCTTTCTTAAATGTGATGGAGCTTCTGTTTCTGCCACTTTTTCAAAGTGAATTTAAAATGACCATCATCCTCCACATGAAAGAATCATTCCTCAACTCCCTCATCTACCAAATATATACTGGCTGGTTACTTAACTGTTGTAACAGAAATATTTCCTTTCTATCATTCCTTTCTAAATCCCTCATAATTTAATATTCCCCAAGTAATTCTCCAGAGAACAAAAACCCAAGCTTATCCAATCTTCCCTCTAAGATAAATTACTTCAGCCCTGGCAACATCCACTTTTTTCCATACCCTTTCTAATGTGATCCCATTATTCCTTTATTGCAGTTTGCAAAGCTCTTTGCAGTACTCAAATTGTCATTCCAATACCACTCTCAGTTTTCACTTGTACACTAAAGACCTCAGTCAACAAAGGAAAGCATCTTCATGTCTCCTTGACCATCTTTACTCTGTGTTCTAATATTTTTAATTATCATTTCCATCTACTGCAAAGCTCCTGATCTGCTACATTTTAAGAACCCAATCATTTATTGTGTAGTGCCTTACAATAGCTAATAACTTTGGGGCACTTGGCCGAGAATTGGATGAATTGAATGATGGGATTTATGTGAAGTTGGCTAAGAAGCTGTCAGATATACTCTCTGCACAACCCATACAGGATGCCGGTTTGATTAAGTCACACTGCAAGATGATAATGACTGTCTCCTTAATCAAGCAAGTGCTAATGGACACAAATGGCGCATGGTATCAATAGAGACAAAGGGTGTGTTTGTGTTTGACTGCATCCCCAGGACAAAACGACACCCAGCCTTAGTCATGTACACCATGAACAGAGGAAGGAATACAAATGATCCAAGACCCCAGAATGAAACATGAAACTATCTCCAAATATTAAGGGCTACATCCTTACTGGGTGGGGGTGTCTAGAATCATAGAATCCCTACAGTGTGAAAACAGGCCCTTTGGCCCAACAGGTCCACACCGATCCTCCGAAGAGTAACCCACCCATGCCCATTTCCATATCCTATTTACCCCTGACTAATGCACCACACCTACACATTCCTAAACACTCGGGGACAAGTTATCTTAGCTAATTTACTTGCACATCCTTGGACTGTGGGAGGAAACTGGAGCTCCCAGAGGAAATCCACGCAAATACTCTGGGAGAAAGTGCAAACTCCACGCAGTCACCCGAGGGTGGAATCGAACCTGGGTCCCTGGTGCTGTGAGGCAGTGTGTCTAACCACTGAGTCACCGTACTGCCCATGAGCCAACGTGGGGTTGGGGGTTTAGGGGAGGGTGGGGTGCAGCCCAGCAGAAAACAAAAACAAGTCCACTGACTCTCCCACTGAAACTACTGTTAGAACGGGTAGGAGGTTCAGTCCTGGGGGTGACCCACAGCAGCGTCACCGATGGGATCCGAGTGTTGGGAGCGCTGGTGCACTCACTTTCTGGGAATGTATATTAAAAAAGGTTTTATTACCCTGGATATAGAGTCATAGAGATGTATAGCATGGAAACAGACCCTTCGGTCCAACTTGTCCCTACCGACCAGATATCCCAACCGAATCTAGTCCCACCTGCCAGCACCCAGCCCATATCCCTCCAAACCCTTCCTATTCATATACCCAACCAAATGACTTTTAAATGTTGCAATTGTACCAGCCTCCACCACTTCCTCTGGCAGCTCATTCCATATACGTACCACCCTCTGCATGAAAAGGTTGCCCCTTAGGTCTTTTCCCCTCTCACTCTAAACCTATGCCCTCTAGTTCTGGACTTCCCTACCCCAAGGAAAAGCCTTTGTCTATTTATCCTATCCATGCTCCTCATAATTTTGTAAACCTCTATAAGGTCACCCTCAGCCTTCGACACTCCAGGGAAAACAGCCCCAGCCTGTTCAGCCTCTCCTAATAGCTCAAATCCTCCAACTCTGACAACATCCTTGTAAATCTTTTCTGAACCCTTTCAAGTTTCACAACATCTTTCCGATAAGAAGGAGACCAGAATTGCACACAATATTCTAACAGTGGCCTAACCAATGACCTGTACAACCACAACATGACCATCCAACTCCTGTACTCAATACTCTGACCAATAAAGGAAAGCATACCAAATGCCTTCGTCACTATCCTATCTACCTGCGACTCCACTTTCAAGGAACTATGAACCTGCACTCCAAGGTCCATGGCCTTGGGAAAACAACTGTAATTCCATGAACTAACTGCACCAAGCATGGTATCCTGTCACCAAGCCACCGTTTATTTACTTGTGCACAGTACCCTGGGCAGTCAGCTCAGACTCAGTCACCTGAACTGAGGAGATCTGATCTCCTGGTTATACTTGGCAGCCAGAGCTCCTCTGATTAGCCCGAGTTAACAACCCCAAAAAAATGACTTCATAGTCAATGAGATCAACCTGGTTCCAAATTACTACACCCCAACAACAGAAACGCTACACCCAAAATGAAAGCACACTCTACCTACAGAGTTCGGCTGTGTTGCAAGATTCACTTCTGCAGAGAGAAAAAGAGAAACTGAAAGATACAGAGAGACTATTGAACCTTGAAAACTTCACCAGCCCATCACGAGTTCATATATGCATGGGAAATAAATCTGGGGAGAGATTTCCTGTAAATCTCTTGTTACTAAATGTTGGGTAGTTTGCTTAGTTTAACTATTTATTTAATAAAAGTTGTGACTGTTTTCCTGATTATTCAAGTTATGTCTGTTTGTTGGCCTTGAGACTACAAGGAGCCCTGGTTAAATAGGTTTAGTGTGGCATATTGGTCAACGTGTTTAGATTTATGCATTGTGCCACAGACAACATTATCAAGTTTGTCCTTGCAAAGAACATTACTTGCATCTCTCTGGATGGAATTCATTTGCCATATTTCTGCCCATCTGACAAGCCTACTGATATTGTCCTGAAGTCTAAAGATTTCTTCCTTCGAATCAAATATACATAGCCTGTTTTTGTACTGTCTGCAAACTTATTAAACATACCTTATACAAATCAATCCAAATTATTGATATAAACACAAACAGCAAAGAGAATTGTACAGAAGTGAGGGATAATGAACAAACAGAATGATTATCCAAGTCAAAAATATGCCAGGAATAGAAACTATTGTGTAAAAAAAATCTATTTTCAGTTAAAGTGTTTGTTGAGGATTGTCAAGGTGCTGGTCCACCAGTGCTTGGAGTAACTTTGCTCATGCAATATTCTGTTCTTCTCCTCATTACTTTTACAACGTGGCTCTTGCATGCCTTTCCCAGGTAATCACATGGTCAGAGAGGAAAAAATCCTCAGCTTTTCTGCAAGCCACTAGCATCACATTTAAAACCCAGCTGCATAAGACTTCATCACTTTTAAAAGTCAGGGACTGTATGCAACAATGTGGTATGTGAGCCTCTATATTCAGGAATATACAATACTATTCTTTGCTCTAAAAGTTCTGGCTTTTTAAATACACCACTATCCTGTTCAAAGCTATCACCATGAGTTTTCTTTGGATGCCTTCTTCCAGGCCGTATTTGAATAAACACAGCCAGTCATCTAAAGTATTAGCTCCAATATGAATTTAAATGGTGGGATATGGGAGCCTGTTTTATACTTACAGAAACAATATCCTAAAGCACAGCTCAAGCACAGTTTCAGACTTTTAGGAAAATCTGTAGCTCTTCCCATCATGTTTTTCTGTTCTCATATCCAAATTCATGAGAATACCAATTTTATCTTCAATGCCTATCCCACCAATATGAGACAAAAATCAGCAAACAGAACTTCACCACAACCAGTTTAGTTAGCCAATACAAAGAAACAAAACACTGTTATATAAATCAAAGTGGTTAATACAATGCATAAGTAAATAATGCATTGGCTTACAGAGATTTTGAGTTAATGTGTCTATATGCATGTACACAAGTGTATGAATGTTGGATCATACAAGAACAATTGGCTCAACTGACAAATGCAGGGTGGTGGTGATGTTGCAGACACCAGTTCACTCACTTCCTACAAGAAGTAAATTTTGGATTTTGCCAGAGAAAATCGCTGCTGCTCATGCGAAAGTGAGGAAACCTCAATGGACAGCAAATGCAGTCAGCTTCATTGTGCTGTGCTGCACCACTCTCCCGTTAACACTGGCACTAATTCATTCTTAATCTATACAAGCTTTTATCCATCTCAGGCAGCTATTTTTGTTTCTCTTTTGCAAGCATGAGCATACTGTCAATTTGACCATTAAAACATACTAGGTCAGTAATGCCTGAGAACAGAGGATTATCTGCTGCCTGACGCTGTGCAATACCTTTGTCTCTGGTTTTCCTCTGACTTTCTGTGACTGGATATGTTTCTTCCTTGACCAACTGCAAGGATGAGTCAGTGATGTGCTCACCAGATAATGTATCCAAGTCTTATCTCAGTTAAATACCCACTAAGGTGAAAGTCTCTGAGATGTTGGAGGGTGAAAATTAGAAGCCTACATGCAACCTGAAAGATTGAAGAGATGTCAGTGATGAAAGAATCAAAAGGAAATTCATCAGGATTCCAGTCACCCTTCTGTCTATCCCGAGAGACATCATGCACAATTCTCAATTGTAATCTCTTCACAGAAACCCGAAGGGCCACCTCACCTTAATACTATATGGTGTTCATGTACTGTCTCACTAACTGATGCTTATTCCCTAATTGTCAGTAGGATGTGGTACATGTAGAAACTTTAAACTTTAATGTCAAGGACTTCAAAAGTAACAAGGTCTATATGTCTTTTCTATGAATCAGAGTCTGCTAGCCAAGTTGCTAGCAGACAATTTAACAATGAAATGAAGTCCAAAACCAGCTTATTCAGCAGGAAAATGGGTTTCAATGAGATTCTCTCTGGCCCCTGGGTTTCAATGATGCATTGTTCTGTCATACTTTCTTGGATGTTTTTCCAGGTCAATGTCCAGCTCCCCATCTTCATCCTCAGAAGGCTGTTGTCACTTACCAATTCAACTTGTTTCCAGGACATCCCTCGTTTGTCAGCTCCAGTTGTGAAAAGATCAGCATTGCACAATGATGTGGCACACCCTTTCTGGGTCATATTGTAAGGCTCTGCCAGAATACAGGCAGCAAAACTTCAACTTAAGAAGGCCTGTGGCCTGTTCCACGATGGTCCTGGTAGAGTTGTGAGCAGTATTGTTACTTTGTCTGTGTCAGTTTGTGAGTTTTGTAAAGGTGTCATCAGCCATGTTTGTCTTTGGTAGTTATTGTCTCCCAGCAGCCATTCTTTTATGGCTCAAAGACCTGGGAAAGAGTCAGAAACCTATGAGCTCTTTAATATGTAAGAGTCATGGCAGCTCTTCAGTAACCTGCATGCAGACTACAGACATTTGGCATCAATGATGGCATATAATGCCTTCTGTTGAAAACTCTGCAGGTTGGTGATGGGAAAGCAAAGTGGGTGCAGTCTACAGCCCCTGTACCTGGTGAATGGCAATGATGGTAGGGAATCACACCTCCCAAGCTGTTTGACCCTTTTCATTATGGGAGAAGGATATGAATTTTCTCAAAAGAAAATGTCATCAGCTACACCTTGGGTGCGGGTATGAATCGAAGATTGGAAGATTTCACACCAGTGTCTAATTATTTTTTGAAATAAGTTACTGTCAGTAAAATTTAAGCCATCTGTGACCTTGATAATCACTGGGATAAGATTGATAACCAGTCCGAAGCAGAGGTCCTGCTCAAGCAGATGACACAGCTTGGTGATGATGGTTTGAGACATTCTTAATTGGTGCTTGCACTATCTTTGAGACAATTGAAGAAAATGATAATAACACCTTTAGAAGCATAGCTTCAACATACACTTCCAACTCTTTGGTGGATCTTCACCTACTACTTCTTGTGCTGAAGAGTACAGCATCTCCTCCATGAAACACTCAACACTGGAGCCCCCTTAAGATGCATTCGTAGCCTCCTATTGTACTCCCTGTACACTGTGTAGCCAAATTACAAATGAACATCTACAATATTGCTGACAATACCACAATAGTAGGACAGATATCAAAAAATGATGTCAGAATACAGAAAGGAGATAGAGGTTCTGGGGATGTGGTGTAATAATAACAACCTTTCGCTCAATGTCGGCAAAACTAAAGAACTGATCATTGACTTCAGACAAAAAGAAGGAGAACATGCCTCCATCTACATCAATGAAGCAGACATTGAGAGGTTGAGAGGGTTGAGAGCGTCAAGTACCAAAGAGTGAGGATAACCAACAACTGGACTTCCCACGCAGATGTGATGGTCAAGAAGGCACAACCACGCCTCTTCTTCCTCAGGCGGCTCAGGAAATTCAGCATGTCCATTAGGACCCTCACCAACTTCGACAGATACACCAAAGAAAGCATTCTGTCAGGGTCCATAATGGCCTTGTATGGTAATTGCTCTGCCAAGGACCGTAAGAAACTACAGAAGGTTGTGTGCACAGCCCAGACCATCACAGGACTCTTCTGGTGGCCGTGGAAAAGCTGTCAACAGCATCAAAGACTCCTCCCACGCTGGTAATATTGTTCTACACCTCTTCCATCAGGCAGAAGATACAGAAGCTTGAACATGCACCGGCAGGTTCAAGAACACCTTCTTCCCTCCTGTTATTAGACTAAAGAGTAGACTCTCTAACTTCAAATAATATTGAACTTGTTAATGTTGTTCTTGTCTCATGCAGTGCAATCTGTATGCCTCACTCTGTCCAAGTTTTTTCACCCTATGATCTGTATATCCTCACCTATACTCTGGAGAAATTATTATGATCTGCCTGTACCGCTCACAAACAATGATTTCCACTGTACTTAGGTACATATGATGATAAATCAAATCAAATCAAATCAATCAATCAATAAAACATAGAAAATCAGAGTAGGATTAGGCCTTTCAGACCATCAAACCCACTCTGCTATTTAATATGATCATGGATGAATTTTTATTTCAACAATGTACTCCAGTTTTCTCCCAGTAACCCTTGACACTTTTAGCCGAAAGAAATCTATTCCCTTTATCCTTAAATATATTCAGTGACTTGACTTCCAAAGACTTCCATGATGAAGAATTCCGCAGGTTAACCAGTTTCTGATGAAGAAATTTCCCCTCTCCTATTGTGTATTCTGAGTCTGTAATCCCTTGGCTGAAGAGCCCAGCCAGGGAAGTCTAGATCAGAGTGGTGCTGGAAAAGCACACCAGGTCAGACAGCATCCATGGAGCAGGAAAATCGACATTTGGGGGCAAAAGCCCTTCATTAGGCAGTACCCACTTCTAGCCAGGGGAGTCATCATCCCTGCATCCCATCTGTTGAGCCCTGTTAGAATTTCATATTTCAATGAGATCCCCTCCCTTTCTTTTAAAGTCCAATGAATACAGGCCCAGACAACCCAGTCTCTTCTCATCCAACAGACTATCCCAGGGATCAGTCTGGTAAAGCTTCGCTGAACTCTCTCTATGGCAAATATATATTTTCTTAAATAAGAAGACATAAAATACACAAAATATTACATGTTTGGTCTCACCAAGGCCGTGCACAGCTATAGTAAAACCTCCTTGTTCTTGTATTCAAATTATCCTGCAATGAAGGCCAATATACTGTTTATCCTGGTAACTACTCGCTGCACTGCATGCTATCAATTGCTGGTGTCCAATGACACCATGTCCTTTTCTACATGAACATTTCCCAAGCTATCACTGCTACAAAAACAGAAATTGTTGGAAAAGATCAGCAGGTTTGGCAGCATCTGTGGAGAGAAATCAGAGTTAACGTTTTTGGTCGAGTGACCTGCTGTCCTTTTCCAGCACCACTCTGATCTAGACTTTGATTTCCAGCATTTGCAGTACCCACTTCTGCCTTCATCTGCCATGAATTTGCCTGTTTATTTAACTTGTCCAAACTGTTTGAAGCTTCTTTATGTCTTCATCACTACCCACAATCTCACTCTTTTAACTTGGAAACATTTGATTCCATCAACAAAAGCTGAAGTTTGTTGTTCATGTTGAACTTACTGAAAAAAAAATCCATGTCCCTTTCTACATTGTCTTTGTGGTTATACAAAGGCCCCAAGAGCTCCAGTCACAGCAATGTTAGTGTGAGATTGATGAGATGTTAATCTGTGGAAAATGTCAAAAAGATAACACACCTTTTCAGAGTTACCAATCACTATAAGGTATCAGCCTATTATCTCCAATTGCCCTGATCATTGCCCTCAACAGACCAGTACAGTGAAGCATATTGCCTGAATTGAATTACCTACTCTCCCAGGATTAGATTAGATTAGATTACTTACAGTGTGGATGCCATGGATAGTCCCTGGAAAATCCCACTGAGAAAGCCCCCAGGATGGGCCATAGCCCAACCCATCTGACTGATGTCTCTGCAGCAAACTAACAGACTGCCTGTAATCACTGAACGATTGCACTTACTTTCAAGACTAACCATGGCCCAATTCCCAGACTGCAGGAACATGGGTCTGTAAACTAATTGCCATCTTCAAAGTTAGGGAAATCAGCACATCAGTGCAAAAGGATAAAGCTTTAGCATTTACAAAAATCTTTATGCAGAAGTGCCAAGTTAATTATCTATCCTCCTCCAAAGGTCATCAGTATCACAGATGCCAGCATTTAGCCAAACTGATTGACTCCACATGATATCAAGAAACATGTGAAGGCACAGATACTGCAAAGGCTAAGGGCCTCGGCAAAGATGCTGTAGATGTGTGTTTCAGAGCTTGCCATATACCTAGCTAAGCCATTCCAGTCCAGCTACAACCTGATAAGGTCAAAAGGTGGCCAGGCATGTCCATTACCCAAAACATCAAACACATTCAAACTGGCCGATTACTTGCCCATCAGTCTATTCCCTATCTTTGGTAAAGTGATGGAAGATGTCATCAACAATAACCTGCTTATTCATATCCGGTATGGGTTCGGTCAAGGCCACTCAGTTCCTAACCTCATTACAAATTTAGTTCAAACATGGGCAAAAGCTGAATTCTAGATGTGGAATGAAAGTGTCTTTGACATCAATGCTACATGTGATCAATGCGATATCAAGAGCACTAGCTAACCTGGAGCCCAAAGGAATTAGGACAAAGCTCTGCACTGGATGGAGTCACACCAGGCATATAGGAGGATAGGTTGGTTCTTGGAGGTCAGTCATCTCAGTTAAATGACGTCTCTGCAAGAGTTCCTCAGGCTAGTGCCCTCGGCCCAAGCATCATTAGCTGCTTCATTAAAGACCTACCCTCCAACATATAATCAGAAGTGGGGACATTTGTTCATGATTTGACAAACTTCAGCTTCATTCACAACTCCCCAGATATTGAAGCAGTCCGTGCCCAAATGCAGCACGATCTGAATTATATCGAGGTTTGAGCTGACAAGTGGCAAGTAACAGTTGCAGCACAGATGTATCAGGCAATGATCATTTCCAAGAAGACAGAATCTAACCATCAACCTCTGACATACAATTGTATTACCATTGCTACATTTCCTAATATCAACATGCTTTAACTAGAAACTAAACTGGATTTGCTAAATAAATACTGAGCTGCATTCTTGAACCATTTCAGTCCGTATGCTCTAGATAGACACACAATACTCATAGAGAGGGAGTAACAGGATTGACCCAATGTGTCTGAATAAATGGTAATATATTTCCAAGTCACGATAGTGAGTGGCTTAGTGGGGGCTGGGGATTTTGCAGGTGTTGTTGTTCTCATATATCGACTGTCTTTGTCCTTCCACCTGGGAATGGTCATGGGTTTGGAAGGTGTTATCTGAGGAGCTTTCGATGAATGGCTACAGTGTATCTTGTCAATAGTACACATTGCTATTACTAAGCATTGGTAAAGGGATTGAAAGTTTGTGGGTCTGGTGCCAGGATTCCTAGCCTCTGACTTGTTCTTATAGCCATTATATTTATATAGCTAGTTCAGTTTCTGATCAATAGCAAACCTCAGAATGCTAGTCATGAGAGAATCAGTGATGGCAACGCTGTTGAATAAGAAGGTGTAATAGTTGGATTGTCTCTGATTAGAGATGGTTTATGCCCAGTATTTGTATGGTGGGACTGTTGCTTTCAAAGTTGATGTCAAGACCTTTCAATCAAATAAATCAGCCACCAAGTCAGCAGTTAGAGATTGAAGGAGGTCAGCTGCTCAAGCCAACAACCCACTGCAATCCTTACCAAATGACAAAAAATGTGTTCAATCTGGAGGAGCCTGCAAAGCTAAAGCCAGTTTCCTATGTCATCTATGAATCAACAAACAAAACTGACATCTGACTTCCAGCCAGCAATCTACAAGAAAGAATCGTACTGAGCATGAGGAATTGCCAATTATCTCCAGATCACTTAAATTAAAAGTTCCATAGCATTTGCTTTCCTTATGGTTTGCTAATTCTGTACCTTCTATAATTTGTGCTCAAGGGCACATTGGTCCCCTGATTTCCGCCATTTGCCAGACACTCACTATTTTTAAAAAATCCTGCTTTTCTATTTTCCCATTGTTTGGCAAAGTTGACAACTTCATAGTTCACCGACTTAAATCAGTGTATTCGCATTTGACAATGTTTGAAACACGGCACAGTAGCTGTTCCATGTATAAGCATCAATAATTTAGTTTTACTAATTTTATTTTATTTCTCTAATCATCTA
The DNA here is from genome assembly GCF_047496795.1 of Chiloscyllium punctatum. Taxonomy (NCBI): domain Eukaryota; kingdom Metazoa; phylum Chordata; class Chondrichthyes; order Orectolobiformes; family Hemiscylliidae; genus Chiloscyllium; species Chiloscyllium punctatum. The sequence continues at coordinate 64,629,466 of NC_092748.1, read as the reverse complement.
TTCTTTGCAACACTACTAATCCTACTCATGTAGTCAGCCAACCTTCACATGCACAAACTTCCAGCAGGAGTGACTGAATATTAACGAGCCAATGTCAGTATTTTTCAATGTTTTAAGGACTTAGGCAGCACAGCAGAACACTTCTAAATTTTAGTTTTAGAAGTGGTTGTCAATTTAATCAACTTGCTTCTAACTTTAACATTCAAATGACAGGTAGAGACAACTAAGTGAATACTCATATATGTGTTCAGATATAGATGCATGAAGCTAACTTAAGTACATAGCAATCCTACTGTCAGTGCCACTGTCTATAATACATCACTTGGTGCATTCTAACAGATATCATGAATCTCTCAAAAGCCCCAATCGTGCATTTCATAAAGCTGGAGATATTGCATAACTATTCTGCAATTGTTCGCTTCACGTGGCAACTCCACTTAGAACGGAGTAAGCATCTTTAGCTTGAAATTATATGAGAAATCTATTTGCATTTCTATTCATCATTGAAACTTATTACGAAGAGTAATTGATGGAACATTTCTTCCTTGTACAATGCATCCTTAAGCACCATAATGAAGCAAAGGTTAATTGGTGTAGAGGAAATAAAGAAGAAAAAAAACTCTTTAATTTATCCTAAGCCTTTCATGACTTCCAGATACTTCAAATCACTTTACAGTCAATGACGCACTATGGAATTATAGCTATTGTTGTAATGTAGGAAACTTGGTTGCCAGTTTGTGCACAGGAGTTCCCATAAACAGTAATTTTCAGCATTATTCTTTCCTCTATATCTGTACTGAACGCAGTACACATGTAATCAAATAAACATAGGACAGCATGAGCTCACTTCCTTGTGCAGGTAATGCACTATTGTTGTTCATAGCACGGTGTCAGCTGTGGCTCAGTAGGTTATATTCTCGCCTCTGATTCATACAGTTCTGAATTCAAGTTGCATTCCAGGACTTTAGCATAAAATAAAGGCTGACATTCCACTACAAGTGTGATAGACTGTGGGACTGTTATGAAATGCTAAACTGAAGCTCTGCTTGCCAATTCAGATATATAGGAAACATCTCACAGAAACATCTTGAAGATGAGGAGGAAAGTTATCCTCAGTGTCCTGGCTAATATGATCCATCTGTTCACAAATCATGTTTCCTAGATTACAAGTGCAACAACACCTTGACAATTCTTAGATGGCTGAGAAGTCTTTTGGTGTTATATAAATGCAATTGTTCCTATTATTTTCTTTTAACAGTATGGGGTTAAAGGTAATTACTAGCGGGTCATCTTATTCAAATATCTTTCAATGATGCATGCTGGGAGCCAAAACCTTGGCCTAGATTTTCTATGTTTTATTAAAATTATATTGGGTTTACAAATACCATAGACAGAAATATAGATGAGCGCTCAAAATGTCATAACGTGCAAGGCTATGGGCCAAGTGCTGGAAAGTGAGATTAGATGTAGATTGTGATGGGTATTATTTGTCAGTGCAGACTCAATGGGCTGATCGGGCTATCCTGTACTGTGTGAGTCTATGCACCAAAAATGCTAAACTTACTCTCTCGGTTTGTACAAAAAACTTTCACGGATACATCATACATTTCCTAATTCAATAACATAGAGACTAACTATCTCACTTCCACCAAAATTGTCATGGGCCAATCAACTAACCAGCTCAAATATTCAACATTTTGCAACTGTTCACATAGCCACCGTGGACATGTTCATGCAGAAAGGTTGGCATTTCTAATGTACTCCTATCAAAAGACACTATCAAGCGAATATTTCTAAACAACTGTCTGTACATTGTGTCGTTGAGGAAACTAACACAGTTCCTGAGGGAAATCATGCAACATTTATAATCGCATGTTTTGAGGGAAATATTGGATCTCAATGAATTTATTCTGCCTGAAAGATGAGCATTGCTGTGTCTCTTGGATCACAAGGTGAATCCAAGTGGTTCTTCGGGGTCGGTTAAATGTAGTTAAGCAAAGACTCCACACATAGATTTACTTAGATATGATCATTTATTACATAATAATAAAAAAAGTAAAAGAAAGGGGAAAAAGCCTGAAATATGAACATGTATTAAGTAATACAAAAGACAAAAAAGCAAAGAAAAGAAAGCAATGAGCCTCACACCCACCTGCCCATCGGGAACCCCTCAATCAAGGGCTGGTCTGGAGACTTAGGATTGTTCCAGGCACCGTTCGCAATTCCGGTCCAAGGTGATATCTAAAGGCTTGAAACGAAACTCTGTGTCTTACACATTGTAACAAGCAGCCAGCACAGAAAAAACAGATGAAGAAAACAAGCCTCTTGCAGGTTTTGATTATGCTGTCTTGGCATGTACAAAGGACTTTAACCCCTCCAAATTCACAGGACTCATTCAAGGTCATGGGGATGTCGAATACCATCAAGAAGGTTAGCCCTTCAGCCCATCCTATACAATCCACGCCTGATGATAATTGACAGCGCATGCTACAGTGACAAATTGCAAATTGCAGTTGCAAATCAGCAACAGCCGCATGAGAATATAAGAGTACGTAACTTACACTAGAAGATTAAACCTACAATGAAAGTAATGATCACCAGTACGAGTAGCATATCAATAGAGTATGTCAACAAGTTAATGATCGTGGTGGCCTTTGGGGACCAACCTTTAAATATACATCCCATCCCTGATGTATGGTCAAAGCCGTGATGGAACTAGCAAGTTGTACCACCTGCCTGTCTGCCTCCAATGGGATCAAAATTGAAAGGAGAGAATTAGCATTTTCAAGCTTCCGCTAATAGCAGTAATATCTTTAATTACAGTCTCGGCACAACTGGGTCACATATATACATGCAAATCAATCTATTCCAGCTTCCGTCTTGGGTTCCAGGATCCTGTTCCTGCTGAGGACCCTCAGAACCTGCAAGAGGGAGACAGCAAAAAAAAGAGTGCCAGACTAACTGGCTGTTAGTCCATTCCTTTCTATTCTTCAATTTTAATTATTGCTGCCACTGGGTACATGATTAGGGTCTCATGTTGAATTGTAACACCTTTAGAGGTAAGATAAGCATGGCTTGTCCATGTAACCAAAGCCATTAAATCTTTGTCCCATTCCTAGCTGGAGGGCAGCAGTAAGTGCTTTTAGCCCCATGCTTTTAATTCAACTACCTGGGTCGATACCATCTTTCTCTTCTCTCTCCTGCCAAATGTTCTCATTTTAAATTAATCATGCTCTCCCCCCCATCCAAGCCTCACCATCATACTACTACTGCACTCCATCTACAAACATGCATTTCACATCTGGCCCCTCTAAAGGCTCTTCCTTAACTTGACCCTGTCTCCCTTCTTGCTGCTCCATGAGGAGAATACAATCATATGTCTCTCCTTTTTGATTCCTGTGGCACACTGGGTTCTCTCTATTGTCTTTAACCCTTCCACGTGCTTGTCTTCTGACAACAGAGTGGTTTCCAATTTGGTTTGCCAACTGTCTGTAACATCTCCAAGTTTGCCACCTTCCAATAGCAAGACTATACTATGTGGGGAATGGGCATCCTCTCCCGGTTGTGTCAAGATGGGGAGGATGTCATTTGTGCCCAGGTAGCACATTAGATGGCTCAACCACACAAGTTTGTCCCATCATGACCAGAATCAGTTTGCCTGAGTAGTACCCCACAGACTGGAACTTGTCCATGTGTCTCTGAAACATAACTGCAGACTGGTTGCCCTTTGTTTTCACTGCAAAATAGGTGAAAGGGCTTTTTTTTAGATCAGGGAGCCTTAGTGCTGGTGCGGATGTCAATGTCTGTTTTATTTTGACAAAGGTCGTCTCTTGCTCAGGTCCCCAATCAATTGCCTCTGAGCTAGCCCGCACCCATTTAGTAAGGTCTTATAAGGGTCCGACTGGTTCACTGTAGTTTTCCAGAAAGTTCCTGCAACAGTTAAATAGTCCTGAGACTTGCCTTATCCCTTTAACAGTAGCTGTTTTTCTCACTCCGATAATGCCATGTGACTGAGGCAACCAGAATATCGTCTATATATTTTTTTCAGTTCATCTATTTACATAACTTGCTCTAAACTTCAGTATAGTCTAGATTCAGGTTCTTTAATTTATGTTTTTTTATTCTCCAGTTTGCTATCCACAGATCACTCCCACCCAATGATAGTAAAGTAACACCATACATGGACTCAAAATTTCTCCAGCTCTCTTCATCTGTATCTGTCTTGAGGATACTTCTTCAATATGTTTCCTTCCTTACCAATTTTATGAATAATTGTACCATTGAGTGGTAACTACCTCCATATACAAGTATCCACTTTGAGCTACAATAAACATGATATGAAACAATACAGTTCCAATGTTCAATGCTTATACTTCCCACCATTTATTTTCCCGAGAGTTCCCTTACCACAGATTCCTACACCATCTGAGTCTGAGCTCAGCTTTCTTTCGTACACACTAACTGTAACTGTACAATTTTGCCTATTGGTTTAGTCTACAAACGCTCAAGGTGGGGGATCTGTATGCTATCCGATGGGCCCTTTCAGTGAGTTCAACATTACTCCTCCCAGAATCCATATTCTTTCATTTCTGTAACATTTTGTCAGAATCATCAATCACACTTTGTATTTTGATTGCAATTTTTCTTGCATCCCTTTCATTAACACTACATTTAAAGTCAGTTCCTCTGTGGGCTTTTGTTGGTGTCTTATAGTTTAAGCTATGTTTTTGCGCTCTTCCAAGCCATACTTTTGTCAAGTAGGTATACATGTACATATCCAGTCTTCAGTGCATGTTTTTGCGCCACGTCATGTTTGCTACCTCTGAGGTAGCGTTCACTTTTGCACAGTTATATCAGTGCCCCAAGACCATATCACATATTCTTGACTCCCACATAATCTTATCAAATGATCTATGAGTTTTACTTATCACTCCATGTCTGATACCGATACCTTGGGTAGTGGCTTGATCACCAATTCAATCTGTCTTAAAAAGAAGGTAAAAGACACAAACATCACCAAGAGAAAACTATCAGTTTGGTGCTCTCATCTGAACTCCCTTTTCACAAAAATGCATTTTAAACTCAATTGTGATTTCAACCCATTATTCTATTTTTTTTTGTTTTCTGCCACCAGTCTCCACTCTTAATTACTTCTTCTCATCCAATTTTGCAACTTAATTATTATCACCATACCTAATTCCAGAGATCTTTAGAGATTTGTAGTCAGTGGAACATAATCTTACAATATTTTAAAACAGAAGTCAAATATTTCTGTTTGATTCAGGCACAACATACTTTGTTTGTTCTTTATCTAATATGACCTACATTTGTTTTAAAATTACTCAATAACTCATTCTACATAGTTGATACAGGTAGTTTTTCTATAACGCAATGGTTGTGTTCCTGTGTAATGTCCCATTATAGAAAAATCTCGCTTTTGAAGCAGTGCTTAAAGTGTTGGCAATGTGATCGCATTACAGTCAATGCAGGTTTTAAAAGTACACGCTTTACAAACAGTGTCCCTAATTTGCCAATCATGTTACAATAAATCGGTGTTAACAAAATGTGCGTTATTAGATTAGTTTACCTAAGGATAGAAACAGGCCCTTCGGCCCAACAAGTTCATACCGACCCTCCGAAGAGTAACCCACCCAGATCCATTCCCCTATAGTTACCCCTGACTAATACACCTAACACTATGGGCAATTTAGCATGGCCAATTCACCTGACTTGCACAGCTTTGGGAGGAAATTGTGGGAGGAAAACCACTGAGCTATAGTAGAATGACCTATATATCTCTATATAAATTGTCCAAGTTCAATATTCTGTTTACTCCCATAAAGTCACTAACCATTTTCACACATGGAAACCAGTGAGACTATGTACATGCACTTTATCATTTCCCAGACATACAGTGGCACGGTGGTTAGCACTGCTGCCTCACAGCACCAGAGACCTGGGTTCGATTCAAACCTCAAGTGACTGCTTGTGTGGAGTTTGCACATTCTCACCATGTCTGTATGGGTTTCCTCCCACAATCCAATATATGTGCATGTCAGGTGAATTGCTCATGCTAAATTGCCCATAGTGTTAGGTGCGTTAGTCAGGGGTAAGTGTAGGGGAATGGGTCTGGGTAGGTTACCCTTTGAAGGGTCGGTGTGGACTTGTTGGGCCGAAGGGCTAGTTTCCACACTGTAGGTAATCTAAATCTCAGAATCCCTTTAAATTTTCAGGTAACTATTCCCATTAAAATGTTTTAGAAGACAAGGGCATTATACGCTTAAGTGTACCCAGGCTCAGCGGTTTCGAGATTCCTGGCATTCACTGCATTTAATGTTTCCACAGTACTTCCCCATCATTGAAATGGCTTGATGGGTTGAGGGTGCCTTATCCATTACAATGTTGCAACTTTGAAATTCCACAAATGAGCTCATCCTTCAGTGTCTCCAATTACTAAAAAATAACAAACTGGCTTAATCTATTTCATGTGAAGCAGAATGGGCAAATTAGTATTAATCTACTCCAAAAGAAAGGGGCAGTGCATAAACTCCTGCACGTAATTATATCTTCCATCTCCCCTCCTCCATGAAGGAAGGAAAAGCCCACCCCTTTGTTAAATTTGCCTTTCCTAAACTCCTTGTACACAGGGAGTTGCATTTTCAACATTCCAATGTCCCTATCACTTGGATATTAATAATAAGTCAATCTTGTCATCTGGAATTGAAGATTCACTCATGTGTTAAAACAATATTTGGAAATTCACTCTGGCCAGAAAATAAAATTCCAAACATGGTAATTTCTGGAATTAAAATTTACCCAAATCCAAACACAACACAAGCTTTACCAAGCTTTACAAACCAAATTTTTGGATCAACATTTCACAGAGTTTTGCTTTACACAATCATTGATGGTTTCTTAAAAAGTCGTGATATTAACCATACATGCTCCACACAGGTACAAGTACACAACATACTTTCAAATCACTGCATGTTCCCAAAATGTAAACTAACTTCAAGCATCCCCAGATTTCGAGCTCCAGGGAAATAAAATACAGAAATGATACAAGACAACATTTAACAATGAACAAACAAAGGTGCATTCAAACTAGACCACAAAGACTGGATTAGTGGTGCTGGAAGAGCACAGCAGTTCGGGCAGCATCAAACGAGCAGCTGCTCATTGGATGCTGCCTGAACTGCTGTGCTCTTCCAGTACCACGAATCCAGTATTTGGTTTTCAGCATCTGCAGTCATTGTTTTTACCTTGTTGGTTTTAGACCACAAAGAGTTAACTGATCTGTAAAGTTCATTGTGCTTGCACAGTGCAGAAACCTAGACTCCAGTTCTCCCTTTTTCCGGTTATAACCATTCCCCATCTTTTCGGGGGCCCTAACGTGTGAACATATTAGCTATGGTCCTGAATCCAGAGCTTGCCGCAGTCCAACCTGGAATACAGAATGTCTCCAGAGCATCAAGTTGCTTTTCCCTCCTCTTACACATTTTCCCGAATCCCATCCTTGTCACTAAACACGTTTTGGATTACAGAGTTAAAAATCACATAACACCAGTTCTTGTCCAACAGGTTTATTTGGAACCACTAGCTTTCAAATCACTGCTCCTTCATCAGTGGTTGTGGAGTGTAGGATCATAAGACACAGAATTTATAGCAAAAGGGTTATAGTGTTATGGAGTTGTAATGATATATTAAACAAATTTAGATTAAGTCTTTCATCTTTTAGAATGGAATATGCTAGTTTCAGTTCTTTAATATGTAAATCCCAGAATTCTTATTAAGTTACCCTTTCAAGATAGCTTTAGCTTTTCTAACAATAAGTGCCATCTCAGCTCAGACAATGCCTTAAAGGTGTGAGGTTAAAGTCTTTCTGTGTCCCAATGTTGAGTCAGACTGATTCTATTTCTAAAGTGGGACTTGCAGAATCTTACATTGATTTATGCAGTTTTTGAGCAAAATAAAATGTAATTCTGCAAATACAAATTCACCCCATAAACTTATATTAGTGTGCATGCAGGAGAGACAAAGTGAGTGTGTGCATGTGAGTGCATGCATGTGGGTGTGTGTGAAAGTGTGTTTGTTTGTGTGTATGCAAGTTGATCAATTATGTGTGTGAGTCTGAAGGGGTATAAGCCTGTGTGAGGGTGCGTGCGTGGTGTGAGTGCAGGGGGGTACTTGTGTGTGCATATGAGAGAGGGTCTATGTTAGTGTGTGAGTATGTAGGAGTGTGTGTGTGTGTCCGTGCCTGTGTGTGTGTGAGAGAGAGTGTATAGTGCAGTGGAGTCAATCATGGTGTGATGTGAACCCACATGAACCCAACTTCCTGGTTGAGGCCTTCCCCATGGATACTGAACTTGGCTATCAGCCTCTGCTTGGTTACTTTGCATTGTTGCCCATCCCGAAGTGTACCTTGGAGGATGGTCACCCGGAGGTATGAGGCTGAATGTCCTGGACTGCTGAAATGTTCCCTGACTAGGAGGGAGCACTCCTGCTTGGTGATTGTCATGCGGTGTCCATTCATCTGTTATCATAGCTTGGCCTCACCAATGTACCATGCCTCAGGGCATCCTTGCCTGCAGCGCATGGGATAGACAAAGTTGGCTGAGTCACATGAATACCTGTCGCATACATGGTGGGAAGTGTCCCCATGTATAATGTTGGTATCCATGTCGACACTCTTATTGGATCACAGAGTATTTCCAAGCAATTCTTTGGATTTGGTTAAATGAAGTTAAGCGAAGACTCAATAACATAAATTTACTGAGATATGAACACTTGTTTAGTAATAATAAAAGGGAAAGAAAGGGGAAAAGGTACTGAAATATGAACATCTATTTTATAATAAAGATGAAATAGGAAGAAGAAAGCAACGAGCCTCATGCTCTCCTGCTCATTGGGGAATCCCTCAATCGATGGCTGGCTGGAGGCCTGAGGATTGTTCCTGGCACCGTTCATGAGCCCGGTCTGATGTGAAGTCCAAAAACTCGAAACGAAACTCTCTCTCTTCTACAGTGTAACAAACAGCCAGCACAGAAAAGTAGATAAAGAAAACAAATTATTTTAAACTACAGAAAACAAGTTTTGTTAATGCCGTCTTCAGCACAGACAGGACTGGTCACAGAACTCATTCAAGGTCATGCAGCTGTCAAATATCATCAACAAGTTTAGCCCATCGTAAACAGTGTGATAAAAGGTAAGATGCTACTGGAAGCCCAATGGTTGCTCTTACATATAGGATTCAACAAATAAAGGCTGATCTATTCACATATTAGTTTTTTGCATATATCCATCTTAACTCATTAATGTCATTTATGAACACATAATATTGCTTTCATCATTAAAATTAAAAATATTTTTGTTTCTTTTCAATAATAACAAATAACACATGCTTTGAGTAGGACTTTTTGTTGTTACATGCTTAAAAAGTTATGATTTCTGTGTAAAATAGATTCATTATTTGCTGAAATATATGTCAACCACATGTAAAGTTTACAGTTTTGCTCCCATTAAATGCTGCAAACCATATTGTAAACTATTAACACACTCCTAACTCTTAACGTGACAAAATAAAAATGAATAAGGCACATGATACTTGGACAGCATTCCAGAAACTTGATAGAAAGTGAAATTATCTTAATAAACTTAAAATAATGAATTTACAACACGCTTGGTAGCTCATGCTGATCAGGTTTTAGTTCAGTTAACATTGTAAAGACCTTTTTTTTCTGCATTTACAATTGTAGACTGAAGTGGAGAAAGAGCAATATTAAAAAGCCAGGGCTGTTAAAAGTTTGCTGCAATTTTTAAAAACAAATAACCTGACACACATTGTTAATACTGCTACTTGCTACAAAGCTGATGGTTCAAATAGTACTGGAAGCTTAGTTTTTTTTTGCTTATTTTTTCCCCAGCACCCATGGTGTGTGTGTGCAGGTGTGAGACACAGTGAAAGACACAAGGTGCACAAATCTTTATTCAAATTTCCGCCACCAGGAAGAAAGGAAAATCCCGAGTGGCTAGTGACAAGCAGTGCCCTTCACATCAAAGGGCAATGCTGAGTGATCAAACAGTGAAGGGGAGGGCAGGGATTAAATCAAAATAGAGTTAGAGGGGGAAATAATGCACTCCACTCCCTGCGGCACCCACCTCTCCCTGAACAACTCCAGGGTGTCGGTCGACACTGCGTGCTCCTTTTCCAGAGACACCCGGGCTCTAACATAACTACAGAAGAGGGGCAGGCAGTCAGCTCTAACGACCCCCTCCACGGCACGCTGTCTGTACCTATTAATGGCCAGTTTGGCCAGGCCCAGGAGCAGATCCAGGAAGAGGTCTTCAGACTGGAAGCTTAGTTTGTGTGTGTACAAATTGAGCTTTGGCTGGCAACAAGTAGTTGATTGGTTCACAAAGTTATCAATGACAAAGGCACACTGCCTATCATTAACTATGTGAATTGCTTCCAAATAATTGAACAGCTTGGGGTGTGAATGTTTTGAGAGAAACCATCAGACAGAAGGAAAGAAATAGCTGTCTCTTTTCTTTATAGTAAAAAGCATCTCAAGCCTGAAGATTTCCTATTTTTTTCACCAATCTAGTTGCTGTAAGCTGTGAATTTTAACTGATATGTCAAAATAATTTATAAATAGGAATCAGTCACCCAGTGCCTTTTGCAAACAACTTAAAGTATCTGAGGAAAGAAGGTCAAGGAGTAGCATTCTGATCAGCACGTCTCATACCAACAAACCCCTGAACGTGGACCATGCACCTGCCTTCCTTTCTGTTGTATCGGCTCATAAGACAGATGAGATCATTGCTGCTGCTCCTCATAAGGCTGCACCTATTACTGCTGATGTTGCTGCTCCTCTTGATGCTGCACCTATAACTGCTGATGTTGATTATCCTCTTGATTCTGCACCTATTACTTCTGATGTTGCTGGTCCTCCTGATGCTGCTCTTGTCACTACTGATATTCATGCTCCTCTTGATGCTGCACACTAATTGCTGATGTTGCTGCTCATCTTGATGCTGCACCTATTACTGCTCATATTACTGCTCCAACTGATGCTGCACCTATTACTGCTGATATTACTGCTCCTCCTGATACTTCAACTGCTACTGCTGATGTTGATGTGCCTCTTCATGCTGCACCTATTACTGCTGACATTGCTGCTGCTCTTGATGCTGCACCTGTTACTCCTGATGTTGATAGTCCTCTTGATGCTGCACCTATTACTGTTGATGTTGGTGTTCGTCCTGATGCTGCTCCTATTACTGCTGATGTTGATAGTCCTCTTGATGCTGCACCTATTACTGTTGATGTTGGTGTTCCTCTTCATGCTGCATCTATTACTGCTGATAGTGATATTCCTCTTGATGCTGCACCTATTATGCTAATATCTGCTCCTCCTGATGGTGCACCTATTACTGCTGATGTTGCTGCAACTCTTGATGCTGCACCTATTATTTCTGACGTTGCTGCTCCTACTGATGCTGCACTTGTTACTACTGACATTGCTGCTACTCCTGATGCTGCACCTGGTGCTCCTGATATTCATGCTCCGCTTGATGCTGCACCTTTTACTGTTGATAGTGATATTCCTCTTGATGCTGCACCCATTTCTGCTGATGTTGCTCCATCTCTTGATGCTGCACTTACTATTGCTGCTGATGTTGCTGCTCCTCTTGATGCGGCACCTATACTGCTGATGTTGCTGCTTCTCTTGATGCTGCACCTATTTCTTCTGATATTGATGCTCCTCTTCATGCTACACCTAGTATCGCTGATGACGATTATCTGCTTGGTGCTGCACCTATTACTGCTGATATTACTGCTCCTCCTGATGCTGAACCTATTACTGCTGATGTTGGTTTTCCTCTTCATGCTACACCCATTTCTGCTGATGTTGCTCCATCTCTTGATGCTGCACCCATTTCTGTTGATGTTGGTGCTCCTGTTGATGCTGCACCTATTACTGCTGATGTTGGTGCTCCTCCTGATGCTGCACCTATTCCTGCTGATGTTGGTGCTCCTCTTCATACTGCACCTCTTATTGCTGGTGTTGGTGCTCCTCTTCATACTGCACCTATTATTGCTGATGTTGGTGCTCCTCTTCATGCTGCACCTATTACTGCTGATGTTGGTGCTCCTCTTCATACTTCACCTATTACCACTGATGTTGGTGCTCCTCTTGATGCTACACCCATTTCTGCTGATATTCGTGCTAGCACCCGGGAGGCAACAAACCATCCGAGAGTCTCGCCCATGTCCACAGAACCGCCTGTCCGTCCCTCTAACTAGAGAGTCCCCAATAACTAGCGCTCTTCTCCTCTCCCCCTTTCCCTTCTGAGTCTCAGAGCCAGACCTCACACCACAGACCCCTTCACTGCAGCTTACACCTGCAAGGCTGTCCCCCCCAACAGTTTCCAAAGCTGTATACTTATTTTTTAGGGGAACGACCACAGGGGAACCCTGCACTGCCTGCTTCTTCCCCTTCCCACCTCTAACTGTTACCCAGCTACCTCTGTTCTCCGGCGTAACTATGTCCCTGTAGCTTCTATCAATCACCCTCTCAGCCTCTCGAATAATCCTCAGTTCATCCAACTCCAGTTCCAGTTCCCTAACTCGTTCGGTGAGGATCAGGATCTGACTGCATTTCCTGCAGACGAAGTCGGCAGGAGTATCGGTGGTCACCCCTACCTCAAACATCCTGCAGGAGGAACATTCCACCGCCTGTGCTGCCATGACTATACACTTTGTCTCCAAAAACAAGAACACTGAGTCAATAACACTGAGTCACTTACCTGTGGACTTTAAAGTTAGGTTAGAGGAGGAGGGTGGGAGGGAGGCCCTACGAAAGTAGGACCTGGGGTCTCGAACACACCCACTCAAATACTAATCACTACCTTCCCGCCCAGCTATGCGCTCCAACCTCACTTCCGCTGCCCGCTACAGGTAAGTAATTTTGAAACAAACTGTCTTACCTTAGCTGTAGTCTCCCGGGTTCGCTTTTACTCGGCCGCTGCTCCCACTCAAATGACCGTTGGTGATTAAAGGGTGAGTATTTATACTCACTGTTCTCCTTCCCGGCTGCCCCTCTGTTTGCCGTCACTTCCTCTGCTGCTCCCGCTCTTTTTGTGAAGAGAGAGAAAAAAAACACCGCTGCCCGCTACAGGTAAGTAATTTTGAAACAAACTGTCTTACCTTAGCTGTAGTCTCCCGGGTTCGCTTTTACTCGGCCGCTGCTCCCACTCAAATGACCGTTGGTGATTAAAGGGTGAGTATTTATACTCACTGTTCTCCTTCCCGGCTGCCCCTCTGTTTGCCGTCACTTCCTCTGCTGCTCCCGCTCTTTTTGTGAAGAGAGAGAAAAAAAACACCGCTGCCCGCTACAGGTAAGTAATTTTGAAACAAACTGTCTTACCTTAGCTGTAGTCTCCCGGGTTCGCTTTTACTCGGCCGCTGCTCCCACTCAAATGTTGCTGCTCCTACTGATGCTGCACCTAGTACTGTTGATAGATATTCCTCTTGATGCTGCACCTATCACTGCTGATGTTGGTGCTCCTCTTGATGCTGCTGCTATTGCTGCTGACGTTGATGCTCCTCTTCATCCTGCACCTATTGCTGCTCATGTTGATGTTCCCCCTGGTGCTGCACCTATTACTGCTGATTTTACTGATCCTACTGATGCTGCAACTATTACTGCTGAAGTTGCTGCTCCTCTTCATGCTGCACCTATTACTGCTGACATTACTGCTCCTCCGGATGCTGCAACTATTATTGCTAATATTACTGCTCCTATTGATTCTGCACCTATTACTGCTGACTTTGATGCTCCTCTTGATGCTGCTCCTATTACTGCTGATATTGATATTCCTCTTGATGCTGCACCTATTTCTGCTGATGTTGACTCTCCTCTTGATGCTGTTCCTATTACTGCTAATGTTGTTGCTCCTATTGATACTGCACCTATTGCTGCTGATGTTAATTCTCCTCTTGATGCTACTCCTATTACTGCTGATGTTGATGTGCCTCTATATGCAGCACCTATTACTGCTTTTATTACTGCTCCTCCTGATGCTGCACCTATAATTGCTGATGTTGATGCTCCTCTTCATGCTGCACCTATTACTGCAGATAATATTGCTTCTCCTGATGCTGCACCTATTACTGCTGATATTACTGCTCCTGCTGATGCTGCACCTATTACTGCTGATGTTGATGTTCCTCCTGATGCAACATGTATTACTGCTGTTATTACTGCTCCTACTGATGCTGCACCTATTATTGCTGATGTTGCTACTCCTCCTGATGCAGCACCTATTACTGCTGATATTGATGCTCCTCTTCATACTGCATCTATTACTGCTGATGTTGGTGCTCCTCCTGATGCTGCACCTATTCCTGCTGATGTTGGTGCTCCTCTTCATACTGCACCTCTTATTGCTGGTGTTGGTGCTCCTCTTCATACTGCACCTATTATTGCTGGTGTTGGTGCTCCTCTTCATACTGCACCTATTATTGCTGATGTTGGTGCTCCTCTTCATGCTGCACCTATTACTGCTGATGTTGGTGCTCCTCTTCATGCTGCACCTATTACTGCTGATATTCATGCTACTCTTGATGCTGCACATTTATTGCTGATGTTGCTACTCATCTTGAAGCTGCACCTATTACTGCTGATGTTGCTGCTCCTCCTGATGCAGCACCTATTACTGCTGATATTTCTGCTCCTCTTGATACTGTATCTATTACTGCTGGAGTTGGTGATCCTCCTGATGCTGCACCTATTACTGCTGATGATGCTGCTCCTCTTGATGCTGCACCTATAACTGCTGATGTTGATGTGCCTCTTGATGCTGCACCTATTACTGCTGATATTACTGCTCCTCGTGATGCTGCACCTAGGACTGCTGATATTCATGCTCCTCTTGATGCTGCACCTATTACTGCTGATATTCATGCTACTCTTGATGCTGCACATTTATTGCTGATGTTGCTACTCATCTTGAAGCTGCACATATTACTGCTGATGTTGCTGCTCCTCTTGTTGCTGCACTTATTACTGCTGATATTACTGTTCCTCTCGATTCTGCACCCAGTACTGCTGATGTTGCTGCCGCTGCTTCTCTCATTTCTCAGTTGAGGTGCAAGGTAAAACTGCACTGCCAGAACACATTTTGATCTGAAAGTTGACATCCAGGAAGTGCAGATCTAAATTATGAAACCAACTTCATGGTTTTATGGAAATGACCTCCAAAGTATTGGAAATGACATCTATAGAATTGAAAACACTCTCAGATTGTGCATTATGTGCAAAGTTCTTTCATTTCCGCAATGAAGCAACTATCATTTGCTATGTTGAAAGGGAACCTTGCTTTTCAGTGTTTGGTCTTGTTAATTCCAACTGTCTTCTCACCTTGGTTCACCTGGAAAGATGAAATAAGCTAGGAAACCTATATGTTTGAAATTAGAGGCAGTTTTGTGAGTTAATGTTGTGAAGATCAGAAATTTTTACTTTCGTTTCATTTTGGATTGGGGACCAGAATCGGAAATGGAAACAAATGGAAACAGCGGAAGAAGAGTTTATGGTTTTAAAAAGAATTGCTAGAGAATTATAAGTTGATTATTTATATTTTGTTTGCCTGTAATTGGAAACATAACTTGTAATAAATGCTGGTTTCTTGTTAAGTAAAGAATCCTAGTCAGTATTTTCTATTAATCTGAGTTCATCAGACTGGAAAATGACAGACCTGCACAATTTGATTAAATCTTTAACTTTTGTGACGGTCCCTAGGCCAGTGGGGCTTAAGTATCAGGACTCTTTTTCCAAGTAGATTGTGATATGGTCCATTTAACATGTTTGACTGAAAGATGCAGATACCCCCAAATGACTTTGCTATGTGCTATAGTGTGTGCACGTCATAACAATGGAAGTTGTTGGATTCCTGCCAGCTTTCTGACACACTAGAAGTTTTGCATTGAAGCCCACCCACCTTTGCAGTTTAAAAGTCCCTGATACTTTTATTCATCGGACTAGTTGCTCCTACATTGTTGTACCATTTTCTAAAATCCTGCAGATCGGTATTTCAGGTACTGAATGGGAAGGAGGAGTGTTGCTACAGCTCTCTTTGTTTGCTCCAAATTTAGAATTACAAAATTTCTGACATTCTTGCCCTTTTAACCTTTTGGTGACACCACTACAATTTACAACATGCTGCCTTATAATTTTGCATGAGAAAGAATACAATGTTCATTTCTGAAACAGTTTAACCATCCACCATCTGGAATGTTCGTAAGTTACAACCATTTATAGAAATAAAACAGTTCATTTCAGTTATAATGATTAAAACAAGGTTAATGTTCTGAAGGTGCATGAAGAGACCTGGGTTCAAGTCCCACCTTTTTCATGGTGTGTTATAATATCACTGAACAGGTTGATTCGGAAATACTTTTGTGTGATGGTAATTAACAAATAGGGTGGCACTAGAAAACAAAATTAGGTGTCATTTAGGATTGGCTGCTCATGCACAATCAATCATCTTGCTCCATTGATTTCACCCCATAATATTACACCCCATAATGTTGTATTATTGCATGTTCTCCTAGGGTCGGACAATGAACATGGCCCAGCCAACAATGCCCACATTCCAATGAATGAATAAAAAAACATCAATTTTATTTTGCATAGAATTAGAGTGTTCATTGAATAAAGTCAGGTTAGAAATAGGAATTCTGTTGTTGTAAATTAACGTAATACAAAAGAGTAAGCAGCATTCACAGAATAAATAAAACTCGCACCATAAAACCAAACTGAAGAAAATTGACAAGTCAGTAGAGTTAAGTTATGTTATATTCATATATTTTACTTAATATTTCTCAAACTCTAGTTTTACATGAAACAGAAAAGATTGTATTGAGAGTTGGGCAAGCAAAGAGGGAAAAGCAAATGAAAATCATTTGGAGGGACCACATTAAATCACTGGGTGAAAATCCTGGAATTCCCTCCCTAATAGCATTGTTGGTCTATCTTTAGAAAGTGGACTGCAGCAAGAAGGTGGCTAACCATGCACCATCTGGAATGTTCATATATTACAACCTTCTCAAGGCAACTAGGGATGGGCAATAAATATTGGCCCAGCCAATGATGCCCAGATCTCATGAATGAATTTTAAAAATATATCAAAGCCACAGACTTTCAGTTGATCAATGATAAGCGGTTGTCATTTAGCATCAGATGAATTGGTTGAGAGCAGGTTGGAGAGGTGAAAATTTTAAACTCTTGATTCCCAATGCATCAACTATAGGGGTTACTGAAGTGTGTGTGTGTGTGTGTTTTGCAGCCCACTCCAAGGAGATAATTTCAATCAAAACATTCATTGAGTTTTATTTGAACAGTGTAAAGAGGTTAAGACAACAAGATCAGAAATGGAGTTGGGTGTAGAATTAAAATGACAGGCACAGTAGGCTTGAGTTCACACTTCCGGACTTAACAAGTCTCAATCTGCATTTAGTCTCCTCATTGAACAGAAGACCACACAGTGAGGAGTGAATACAGAATGCTAAAATAAAAGAAGCACAAATCAAACACTGCCATTTTCAGGCAGTGTTTGTGATCTGGGCAGTAAGAAGGGAGGATGTTTAAAAATATGTATTAGAATGCCAGTGCCATTGGAGGGAAGGAGTTTTTGGGGTTGATTGCAAAACATAAGAAAAGGAGAAATAGGAGCAGAATAGACCATAATACCCTTCAAGTTTACTCCACCATTCAATATGATCATAGTTGGTTTTCTGCTCTAATTCCACTTTCCTAACTGTTTCTTTTATCCTTTGATTCTCTGAAGGATGAAAAATCTAACTATCATAGCCTTAAGTATATTCAACAATGAGGTTGCATAACTCTCTGGGGTACAGAAATCCAAAGGGTCAAAATATTTCATCTCATTTTACTTCCAATGAGGTGTTATCACTTTATCATAAACCTGTGAGCCATGGTCTAGATTCACTAGCCAAGGCACAAGAACCTCTCTGTGTGTATTTTGTTAAACCCTTCAGAATCTGCGTGATTAAATGAATTAATCTCTCATTCATCTAAATTCTAGAGAATATAAACTGAATTTACTTAGCCTCTCATCATGACAACCTTTTAATTCCAGTTTGTAATCTTGTGAAACTTTACTAAAGCAACTCCATGCCAAGTATATTGTTCCTTAAACATGGAGATGAAAATTACACATAATATTCCATGTGTTGTCTCAGCAAAACTTAATAGAATGATAGCAAGATTTGTTTGCTCTTGTACTCTAGTATCCTTGTGATAAGAACTATCCTGTTCTTACCACAAAATGAATAACCTTGCATTTCCTCATATTGTGTTCTCTTTGCCATCTTGTTTAACACTTAAGTAACATGGTATTTCTCTTTGCACTGTCCTTCTCAGAGTATCCATTCTGTAACTTCCTAAAATAATACATTTTGTTAGCTAATATCTGCCTTTCCAGTTCAGAGCCTTTCTCTGGTTGAAACTAACCCAAGACTCCCAAGTTATTAATCGCACACAACTGATTTATTCTTGGAAAGATTAAGACTATGGAAGTGATCAGTTATCTCCTCTGATGTACAAGTGTCCTACCTGCCTATCTTCTTTTCCACCTATCCACTCCACCCTCTCCTCCCTGACCTATCACCTTCATCCCCTCCCCCACTCACCCATTGTACTCTATGCTACTTTCTCCCCACCCCCACCCTCCTCTAGCTTATCTCTCCACGCTTCAGGCTCACTGCCTTTATTCCTGATGAAGGGCTTTTGCCCGAAACGTCGATTTCGAAGCTACTTGGATGCTGCCTGAACTGCTGTGCTCTTCCAGCACCACTTATCCAGAAAGTGGTTGATCAGCCTGCTTCATCCTGAGTTACCTAGTGTAATCTGCTGTCGATATGTGTAAAGTTGTCTGTGCTCGACAGGGGTCAGAAAGAAGCGAATCATCTGTTCTCCCCTTCTGGTTTGCAAGAAGTTGATCATTTTATTTTGTCCTGAGCTAGCTAGTTATCACCTGGGGTACAATTCCTTATACCCAGTTCAGTACTTGTTACTGCATGATTGGCTCAAGATTGGCCAAACATGTCTTCACAGGGCTCAGAAATTAGCTGCTTTTCTCTTGGCATCCTCATTGTGCTTTTCATCAAGTTTTATAGCTAGGTCTCTGTTCTTCAAACCTTACATGATAAGACAATGACCTCATCTCCATCAACTGCTTTGGTTTCTCAGTAACCAGCCCATATGATACATTTATAGAGACCATGCCGACCATGTTTCCAGACTAAACTTGTTCCACTCGCCAGCAATTGTCCCATATTCCTCCAAACTTTTCCTATTCCTGTACTTATCCAAATGTCTGTTAAGTGTTGTAACCTTACCTACATCCATCATTTCCTCTGGCAGTTCATTCCATGCACAAAACACTCTGTGAAAAGAAGTTGCACCTCCTGTCCTTTTTAAAACTTTCTCTTCTCATCTTAAAAATATGTTTTGAACTTGCCCCTGCCAAGGAAAAAAACTCTTGCTATTGCCGCTATCTGTGCCCTTCATTATTTTATAAATCTCTATAAGGTTGCCTATCACACTCCTACACTCCAGCGAAGAAAGACCCAGCCTATCCAACAGATACTTTAATAACTCAAACCCTCCATTCCCAGCAACATCCCAGTAAGCTTTTTCTGAAACCTCTCCAATTTAATAACATCCTTTCTATAGCAAGGCTACCAGAACTGCACACAGTACACCAGAAGAGGCCTCATCAAGGTTCTGTACAAAATTAACATGATGCCCTAACTCCTATACTCAAAGGCCTGAACAATGAAGGTTAAATGTCTTCTTAACCACCCTGTCTACCTGTGACACAAATTTCAAAGAATTATGTACCTGTACCCTTAGGTCTCTCTGTTCTACAACATTATTCAGGGTCCTACCATTAATTGCCCTTATTTGTCTTGCCTAAATGCAATACTTTGCATTTATCTAAACTAAAATCCGTCAGCCACTCCTCAGTCCATTTACTTAATTGATCAAAATCTCTTTGTAATCTTAGTAACCTTCTTCACT
Organism: Chiloscyllium punctatum; assembly: GCF_047496795.1. Lineage (NCBI taxonomy): Eukaryota > Metazoa > Chordata > Chondrichthyes > Orectolobiformes > Hemiscylliidae > Chiloscyllium > Chiloscyllium punctatum. The sequence goes on along the minus strand of NC_092748.1, from coordinate 64,609,358 downwards.
GTCCACTATACCACAATATCGGTGTCATCCACAAACTTACTAACCATGCCTCCTATATTCTCATCGCAATCATTTATATAAATGACAAACAAACGTGGACCCAGAACCAATCCCTGTGGAATACTGCTGGTCACAGGCCTCCAGTCTGAAAAACAACCCTCCACCACCACCCTCTGTCTCCTACATAAAGCCAATTTTATATCCAATTGGCAAGCTCACCCTGAATTCCATGTGACCTAACTTTACTAATTAGTCTTTCATGTAGAACTTTGTCGAAGACTTTAACTAAAGTTCTTGTGAACAACATCAACCATTTTGCACTCATCAATCTTTTTGGTTACTACCTCAAAAAGCTCAATCACGTTTGTGAGACATGATTTCCCTTACACAAAACTATGCTGGCTATTCCTAATCAGTTTTTGCTTCCCTAAATGCATATAAATCCTATCTTTCAGAGTTATCTCCGACAACTCACTCACTACCGTTGACAGCACTGTTCTGAAGTCATTCAACTTGAAATATTCACTATAGTTTCTCTACACAGATGCTGCCAAACCTGCTTAGTTTTCCAGCAACTTAGGAATTAAAGATTACCTAAACTTTGATTATTGCAACTTCACAGGAGTCCTTAAATGTTTGCAAGTTTAGTTGAACTCCACGTAATAGATTTGGCATTTTACACCACTCCATATCCTCTCATCTTCAGCTCTTTGCTTTATGTCTCAGTTATTTCTTACTTAATCTCATCACTTCTGCCTTCAACAGCTTTCCTACTGTTCCCTGGGGCACTGGGAAAAAGCTGGTGGGGTGTTCGTTTACAATTCCCATTTAATTTCCACAGAACCATAAAATTGTTATGGGGTATAAATGGTGAGCGTTTAAATCATTAACAAATTTGGATAGAATTCTCAGTCTCTTTATCTAAGGAATGAATATAGAGCTTAAATATAGAGCTGATGCCCTAGCTCCAAATCCTTGAAGCACTCTATTAGTCATAACCCACTCAACATAAAAATGGCTTAGTTATTCCTATTCAATGCTTCTTATGTATGAACAAATTCTTTATTCATGTTAATATGATACCCTGATATTATTAGTCCTTATTTTGCATATTAAGATTTTGTGTGACACCTCATCAAATGACTGTCGAAAATCTAAGTATACTGGTTCCCCTGTATCTACTCAAATAATCAAGGTCTCGGTGGAAATCAGTGAGCTTATAATTGGTGTCAGCCAATACTTGATTACTGAGAAAGGAAACTGAGAAAGGAAACAAAGAATTGTAGGTAGATCACCTGAAAGATCATTTGGGATATTGTGAATAGTTTTGGGCCCCGTACCTAAGGAAGGATCTGCTGGGCTTGGAAGGGGCCAAGAGGAGTTTCAGAAGAATGATACTGGGAATGAAGACCTTTCATATAACGAATGGTTGAGGATGTTGGATTCATACTTCGGTGGAGTTTAGAAGGATGAGGGGGGATCTCATTGAAACTATCCAGAGGCCTGGATCGAGTAGAATCGGAGAAGATGTTTCCACTAGTAGGAGAGACTAGGACTCGAGGGTACAGCCTCAGAGTGAAAGTACGACCCTTTACAACTGAGGTGAGAAGGACAGTGGTGAATCTGTGGAACTCATTGGCACAGGGGACTGTGGAGGCCAGGTTATTGAGTGGTGTTAAGGCAGAGATAGATAGGTTCTTGATTAGGAAGGGAATCGAGGATTATGGGATGAAAGCCAAGAGAAGAGGTTTCAGAAACTTATTGACCATGACTGACTAGAGGAGCAGGCGTGATGGGTAATTAGCTATTTCAGCTCCTATATCTTATGGTCTAAGTGAAACTTTAATACAAATTTGAAAATAGAAATCAGTTTGGTGAAAGAACAAACAGAGGCATTAATACAGGAATTAGCGATTCAGAGTGAGTTGAGGAAGGGAAACTCAGTAGGGACTGGAACAATCCATTTTTACATATCCTGCAAAAAGGTAGGAAAATTAAGACCGAAATAGATTCATAGAAACATAATTAAAAAGGAGCAAGAATAGGCCATTCAGCCCTTCAAGCCTGCTCCACAATTCATTATGATCACTAGCAATTTTTAAGAATGATCATGTCTGACCATTGAACTCAATAGCACGTTCCTCAATATCCGTTGATCACTTTAATGCAGGTGCAATATCAAACACCTTCTTGAAATCATATAATATTTAGTTGTCAACTGCACTCTGTGATAGTGAATTCCACAGAGTCACCACTCTCTCGGTGAAGAAACTTGTCAGCATCTCAGTCCTAAATCGTTTCCCTATATCCTCAGTCTGTGCTCTCTGGGTCTGCTCTCCACTGTCAACAGGACCATCTTTACTCTATCTACATTTTTCTAGTTCTGATGGAATTTTATTGGTTGCTATGAGATCCTCCTCATTAGTTTGAACTCCAGTGAATGTAATCCTTACCAATTCAACCTATTCTATACATAAGTCATGCTATCTCAGGAATCAGTATGATAAGTCTTCACTGAACATCCTTTATAGCAAGAACAACCTTGCTCAGGTGAGGAAAACAACACCGTACGCAATAGTCCAGATGCGGTCTCATCAAGCTCTAGGACAACGGTAGCAAGACATCCTACTCCTGTATTCAGCACCCCTCACGATAAAAGCTAACATACTATTTGCCTTCTTTACCCCCTGCCGCTGCTACATACTTACCTTCAGTGACTGGTGTGCGACGACTCATTGCAAATTCCCCTCTTTCAATTTATAGCAATTCAGGTAATAATCAGCCTTCCTGTTTTTGCTATCAAAATAAATAACCTCACATTTATCTGCATTACATTGCATCTGCCATGCATTTACTCACCCACTTAACTTGTCCAAATCACACTGTTCCTGTTAAGGCATCTTTGTTTTTGCAGGAAGTGAATGAGGTTGAAGGAAAGGTTGTTCATTGTGAGCCTGGTAGAGGAGGAGAGTATGGATGGTGCCTGGTAAGGGATTGTAGCAGCATCGATCTGAAGTTGGCAAAGTGACAAAAAACAGAGAGGTGGGCTGAATGATTTGGAACTGCAAGATATGTACAGTGGTGTGACCAAGAGATTGCTCTGAGGACCACTACTTGATCAATATTCAGAGTTCTGAAGCAGAATCATAGTGGACTCAAAACGGTAACTCTGTTTCTTTCTCCACAGATGTTGTCAGACCTACAGAGTTTCTCCAGCATTCTGTATCTGTTTCAGATTTCCTGCAGGATTTTTCTTTCATTATCTCTGTGCTGTTGGCTATTTTACAGCCAGTATCTGTAAAAGATCATGTGATAAAAAATCTTCATAAACTTCCTGTTTATCCACTGCCTGATTAGGTTATACTTCTGAATGTTGAAAGAACCATAGTAGGATTGTGATGTGGGGAAATGGGGACATAAGATGCAAATGCTATCTGTACTTTATAAATCCAAATGGATTGTGGTATGAAGGATAATTGTTTTATTTCAAAAATGTACATTATTCATTAAAGATTATCTTTAAGTACCTAAATCAGTTCTGTAAAGTCTCTGCAGAGAGAAAACATACAAAAACATGAGAATTTTGACATCTGAGTGTCTTTGCAGTTGCAAAAACAAACACATTTTCTTCGTATGCAGGACCATATTTACATACATTGAGGAACAATAGGGTCCAATAACTGAACAGACTCTCATTATACCTTGGTTGTGGGATCTTAGATGATGGTCTTTCCCCACTCCACCTTGGTAGCTGCTCCCTGAGCTTCAGTGCATCCTTCAGTAGTCCTGGACCTTGGAATGCACCAATCTTCAACAGTCGATCGAAGTTGACTCTTTGCATTGGACGACCAACTGAATGCTGAAAGGTTTGAGTAAACCAAAGAGCGCCTTTCACCAAGTTAATGGTTCTCCAGGCCTAGTTGATGTTTGTCTCGGGAACAGACCATACAGAACAGAATCCTGTGTCACAGAGCGGCTCGGGAAGAAACTCGACAAAAACCACTGCATTTCTCTCTGGACCTTCTTTGCAAAGGCACATTGTCGAAGGAAATGTGTGACGGTCTCTGCACCAGCACGTCGATTCAAGGGTGGCATGTTGTGACACAGAGAGTCTGGGTATATATAAAGGATCTCACAGATAGTGCCCTTCTCAATACCAGCCAAGCGATGTCTTGTTAGAAAGGTGAGGTATTCTGCCAAATGACTTTGGCAGTCTGCTCAGGGAACACCTGACAGGATATCTTTTTTTTCCCCTAAGGTCCCGGGAATGCTGTATGCTCGAATGGTCCAACTAGTTGGAATGTTCCATGGTGCTGAGGCCAGACCCATTCTTCACAACACCAGGGAACAGGTCAAACCTCGGTACATAGTGACACGTACCTAGGGTCAATGCACATCTTGATACAGCCATACAGAAAGGTAGCCATCAAAATGAAGGCAATATTGGGTTTCTCTTTACCTCATTTTCCAGAGCTTTGTATATGCTGTCCCTGTGGACACAGTCCATCTTTGACCTTCAGATGAAGTGGAAGATGGCTAGGATGACTGCATTGACACAGGTGTGGGAAATGGGCTAGACCTGCATCACATACAATACATAAGAGTGCTTCACACCTGATGACCAGGATATTACCTGCAATAGAGAGGGAGCAGTGTTTCTAAAAGCCCAATCTCGACCTTACCTTGGTAATACACTTCTCCCAAGTTTTTGCACACTGACCCCTTTGAACTACGTCCCCAGCACCTTCAGAAAATCTTACTTGACAGAGAAGGGGATAAAGAACCAGTTGGCCTGGTTCCCAAAGAACATGGCATTGTTCTTGTCTCAATTTACCTTGGCTCCTGAGGCCAATTCAAACTGGTCACAGATACTCATGAGTCTATACAATGACAGCAGATCCCAGTAGAAAATATTGACATCATCCATGTACATGGAGGTTTTAACCTGATATCTTCTTCCTGGAATAGTCACCTATCTCAGGCTCAGATCTTTCCTGACAGGCTTGCTGATGGCCCTATATAACACACAAACAAGGCAACAGAGGGAGACAGAGCAGTCTTGTCTGACTCCAGATCTGATCGGGAATTTTTGGATTCCTTCCCATTGATTGAGACTGCACTAACAATTTTGGTGTAATGGAATTAGATCTAATCGCAGATTCCCTTCACAGAGCACATTTTGGAGAGCATATCCCAGATGTATGTGTGTGATATCCTGTCAAAGGCCTCCTCTTGGTCAGGCTGGTGAGATAGACATCCATCCCCCTATCCTACACATCAGTGAACAAATCCCCAAAGAGTGCAAGGCTCTCAGAGATCTTCCTGCCGATACAGTGCAGGTTCTGTTGCAGTGAATCACTGATCCCACAGCAGACCTGACCTGGATGGCGATGACCTTTTGCAATCAGTGTTGGACTGGTGTGGACAAGGTCAGAAGTCATTCAACACTGAGATTGATCACCAATTTCTAATTTCCTCTTTCTCGCTTTCTGCTTGTAGATGAGGGTGATGATATGTTTCTTCATGGATTCACACATGCTACCTGCCATGCTACCTTCAGTGGATCATGGCCAATCAGGTGCCACAGAGCTTAATGCAACTCAGCCAGTAAGCTATCACTTCCGGAGATTTATTATTTTCAAAGGACTTGAGGGTCTTGATCAGCGATTCCAACAATAATGGCTGGCTGGTCCAGCCTCTCCCACCTTTTGTCGTCGTAGACACCCGTGACTGGAAACAATTGGGAGGCCATGCTGTCTGTGGGCTTCATGCCATATAATCTGGCATCAAAGGATTGGCTGATTCTCAGGATGTCACACTGAGATGACGTTTACCAAGTCATCTTCTTCTTTCAGGCTGTTGATTGCAGAGTTCTTCCAGTGCACCTTTTGGAAGAAGAAATGTCTTATCCTGTTCCATGGAGCAGACCCTGGACCATAAGATTATCTTGGAGGCCTCCAAGGCAAACAGTGAGGCTTGCTGGCTCTTCACCTCCTGGAGATCCTCCATGGTATCAACCCCCTATCATCTGCAGCAGGAGCAAGTTTTACAAGTTTTTCTGCTGTTTTGCTCATTTTCCTCTTCTATTTCTTGCCTTTTGAACAGCTGTGAAGATGAAGAATCGCTTGATGTTTCCATTGACTATTTCCTACCAGTCAGTTGGAGACTCATTGATGGGCTTCATGGTTCTCCAACCTGTGTAATCCTTTTCGATCTTTTAATGTATTCTGGGATCAACAGTTTCATGTTAAGCTTCCACTCTCCCTTGCCAGCACACTGTCATCCTGTAGGTGACAGTTAGCGAGGAGGAGGAAGTGGTCAGAGATGAATACCAGTTTGACTTCGGTAGATCAGACTGAGAACGCTTGGGACAGAAGCTCTAACTTTGAGTGGATCGATCCATCTGACTGCAACCTGGTGTACCTTAATTGAATGTGAGAAGGAGAATTAGCTGTGATAACCCCATGGTCTCAATGATAACTACTTACTGATGGTGACTGTCATCTCCTTTGTGGGTAGAAGGGGTTTGGAGGGAAATGGTGGTATCACGTTAGTTGGAAATGTGAAACAATGTGATCAGCCATGATCCTGTATGGCAGAGCAGGTTTGAGGAGTGAAGTGGTCTACTCCTGCTTCGAATTTGCATGTCCATATGTTTGTAAGTCCATCACAGAAAGGACATCAGTGTTCCCTATTGGTTATCTCCTGTCACCTCTGGTTGTTTGCCACCAGGGTTAAAGGAAACATAGTATCAAGTGTCTTTCAATCTGTTTATGTGATGTAATTGCCTTGACTGTGAGCAAAGTGTCTAAGCTGTACAATGTGAGTGTGTGGTTTGCACTAATACTATCTGTGTGGGGGTCCACTGCATCATTTTAATGTCAGGCATACATCGTAATTGATAGAGAATTTTGGTAATGAGAAATGGATGTATGGTGAATTTAGCAGTTTCTAAGGCTACTGGTGTAACTGGTGGAACATGGCATTTGAAGATACTTTCTCTATCCCTCTTCATTTTTGTGAAGTGACCGAACTTCTTTCCACACTGCATTTGGATCCTCTGTGTTAGATGCCTAGCATTACCTTCCACAGTTGTTTACTGTCACTGTCTTCTGAGAGCATGTCTAGAGAACCTCTGGGCACTTGCAAATATAGGACATCAGTCTACATTTTCATCTTTTAGGCCTGCAATTCAGGTTCTGGAAAGCTTGAAATCCACAATCTCTGATATTATGTGATTATTTAATGTTTCCTAGGTCAGATTCACTGTCACAACTGCCTAAACCTGTCCAATCTCAACACATTCACTTCAAGGATTTTAGGCCAGCTTTAAAAAGTGAAGACTAGTTTTGACTGGCACTAGTCACTCATGACATTGGACCCCAGCTCAGGCATCTAACAAATTAGCAACACAGTTAACAACTGGCTGGATGCTGAAATAATTGCAAACAGCAGGTAGCACCAACTTGGCAAGTTGCCTGCATTGCAGTCAACAGGCTGCAGGAGGACTTGGCAGTTGCGTAGGAAGTGAATCTGACCTGGAAAATAAATAATCATATAACATGGGAGAGTTCCAGCACAATGGCTTTTGGACTCCAGACTAGAGACCTTGTTGGAAGCTGGGAGAGAGGAAAGTGGACAGATGGCAAACAGACAAGTTAATTATACACTGCAATTCCTTCACTTGCTTTCAGGGCTGTTCAATGTATTCCCCATCATTCCCTTAGGTATATATGCGACTTCGATCTCATACTATGGAGCTTGCCCTTACTGACAACAAAGATTTTTTTAACCTTTCAGTTGTAAATCATTGCTCTGCAGTTCAGAATTCAACTAGAAATCAGTGCAAATGTTTATTGTCTCCCAGCATAACTAGTTGAGTCCATTACTGTTCCAATTAACGTAGAACATACCACTATATGTGGTGGCAAAATCATGACTTATAAGTGGTAGAGGAGATCACTTCTCAGAAAAAGGGGAAGTAATGTGAGAGAGTGCCGAAAAACTTTAGGTGATAGTGCAGTGGAAGTGTCACTGAACTAGAATCCTCAAACTCCCACCTGAGATTGTGGGGCCATGGGGTTGAATCCCACTGTAGCAAACAGTGAAATTTGAACTCACTACAAATCTTTATGGTGATTGCTGTAAAAACCTCATCTGGTTCACTAATGTTCTAAATGCTTGCAATAGGAACAAGATGGCTTAGATTTAAGATGATGTCAAAAGATGCAAGTATGAAGTGAGGAAAACCCTTTTCACTCATTGAGAAATTAAGATAAGGAAGGAATTGCCTGGAAATGTGGTGGAGGCAGATTCCATTGAGGCATTCAAGCGGACTTTGGATGATTATTTGGATCAGAATATTGTGCAACGGTCTGGAAACTCAAATTAGGAGATTGGCACTAGGCAATGATGCTCACTTAACAAGCTGGTGCAGGCATAATGAGCCAAATAAACCCCTTATGTGCCATAACACTTCTGCGATTCATGAGAATTGATCCAAAGATGAGGAACTTCAGTTTCATATATTGCAGAAATTGGGACTGTTTTCCTTGGACAGGGGAGACTGAGAGGAAATTTGATATTGGTATTCAGAATCATGAAGGTTGTGGACAGAGTAGATAAGTACAAAGTGTCAGAATCAAAGGGCACGGGTTTAAGATAATTGGCTGAAACCATTCTGCGGTTCTGTGAAATGACTATTACCTTTCCATCATGTGAAACAGCACTTCAAGTCAGTAATGTCACTGATTATTCTACTACACTGCTAATTGTTAATTCACATTCATAAATACCAATCCAATGGGAAATGAAATTACATTTTACTCCACAAAATATATATGCCTTACAAGAAAGAAAAGAGCTCTGCAACATTCAATATAACATTGTTAGCATAAAAATTACAAAAGCAATAAAATTACCCAGTTTATCTGATTTCTTCTAATGATCAATTTTGCTAATGTATGAATTGATACTATAATAAACAAATGATTCAGAAACAACTCTGACTAAAGATCTAACAGTAATATGTCTCCTCTACCAAATTACTCAAAAATCATGAGATTTGTACATTTTGTATTTACAAATTTTGAGATTTGTGACCAATTTCTTGTTGAGTAGTTTCCTCTGGAAAAGATTTGGGATGTTTCCAAGTGAAGAGGAGGATGCAGAGAATAGAGATGACAGCAGAGACTGAAGGCACATGAAAGCTAAGCAAGGAGTGTGGGCGTAGCTGGCTGTATGTATAGATTCAAGGATTACGGGTTGGATTTTATTTTAATATACAACAAAAGATTCAAAATTTACCTTGAGAGGACCTGAATAATTGCTGTAATTAAGAATTTTAAAAGCCTCTTAAGATCATAAGATGAATATACTTCTGCTGTCAAACATTCAAGAAGGTGCATAACGAGGAGAAAAAAACAGATCATTGAAAATTGGGGTCAAAAGGTCAATGCTGCAATAAGACCACAGAATATGTTTTGCATTTTAGCTGTGAAACATACTAATAAACATGAAATTACTAACAGTTAATTTAATATTGCTGGCAGTTTAGATAAATGAACATATTACCATTTTATTGGTAATATTGACTGAAGAGTTTTCAATATTTTTGCATCCTGCTTGTTTGGTACAAAAGGTAGTCTTCTGCCATTGTTTCAATGAAAAAAGTAGTTTTGTATTGTGTACAGGAAACTCTTTCTTAAAAATTGCATCTGCTGATATTTTCTTGAGAAACATCCCTATAAAGATTTGCAGTTGCTAATTGTTAACCACATTGGTAGTGCCTTTCATGAAGATGACTTAACCTGTTTTAGGTAGCTCACCCCTGATGTAAACTGAGTAATGAAACATCTACACACTTGCAGTATTTGCAGTCATTTAATCCTGTGCTATCTGGAATGTGCATAATCAAGCAGGTGGCTGGATAATTTAGGCATAAGGAAATTAATTGATATGTATAAGCTTTAGGGGTCTTAATTCTAACATTGAAATGTGCTGACATTTATACAGGTCAAGACAAAAAGTGCATATGCTGGAACATTCTCAAAGCAATATGCAGGAAGCTTGAAATGTTCTGAAAAAGATCCTTTGAAATTTTAAAACACCTCAGAACTTAGCCAACATTCAGCTTTGTCAGGTTGTATCTCAACTTTTTAATTAGCATGTTACAATTATACTCTTGTATCTTAACATTTCAGCAACTACCCAATAGAGCTTTTTGCCTTTTGGAAAAAATTTCTTCAAGTTTCTTTGGGCAAAGGATTGGACTTTAGACAGATAACTAATTTTGTTATTCTTAAATTAGATTCTCTGTAGACATTGAAAGACATTACGAGAGCAATGAGGAATGAATAAACACTGTCATTTAGCCCCTGATCAAATATAAATTTAAAAAGAACAAATGAAGAAATGTGTTCTAGAATTTCCAGATAAGCCATAACCTAATCGATTGGTGGAGCAGACTCAATGGGTGGAATGGTCTACTTATGCTCTTATGTCTTACATCTTATGGACTGGCATCAAAGTGTGGGATATAGGTAAAGCAGTGTTACTTCTGCAACCATAATTGCTTATGCAAGGTAAGTGAACTCACACCAGTGTATAATTGTTTCAGCCAAGAGCTGAGTTAACAAGAATGAAAACTATGTGAAGGAAATATATAATTGCTTTTGCATTAGCTAAAATGTGCATACAAGAATGAAATGTGCCTGCAAACAATGGTAGATGTTACAGACAAATAGATAAAGTGCTGTGAGGGGAGAGGGTGTAGGTTAAGCTAGATATGCTTGTACAAACAGTTATAAGCATCTGTTTCCCGCTTCTGCAAAAACAAAAAAAGCCACAATCAAGATGTCATAAGGCTCAGTGTGGATGACGAATGGGAGGAAATGTTGCTTTAGCAAGCAAGGAAGCAGATGGCAGTGAAGGAGAATATACGCTAATAATGGGCCACAGAGGGATGTGGTGAAACGGCCAGGCAAGTGCCTGTACTTTGTTACGCACAAGGCCGGATAAGGCAAGAGATAAACAAGAGTAATGGGCGCGCCGGGCTTAGAGAAGTGGGAGATGTAAAGGGGGAGGAGCAATGGAATAAGTGGGGGAGGAGTAAAGGAGAAATAAATTATATAAAAGTTGTGTGCTCGTTGGACTTGGTGTGCCTACCTTGCAGACACCACTCTAAACGATACTGCTGTTTCAGATCTTGTCTCGGACTGAAATTATTGAAATGAGTTGGTTCTATTTCCCATAAAAGTATCGGCAATAATAATCCGTACAAACTGGCATCAATGACTTTTTCAAATCCATCTTCCATCCTTCCATGCTCGTGAAGTTCACCACCAGTATAACACATTTGGCTACATTGGAAAAACTGAGTGAATAAAGTGATTTCAACATCATCCTTAGATTTGTAGATGTGAAACACATCCTGCTACTATATCATGCTGGTTAACAGCCGTAGAATAATTTAGACATTGTTATGCTATACAGAACATGACTAAATGGAATTAGTATTTATAAATGATTTCTGCCATAAAAGATCTGTAATTTAAAATCTATAAATTTAGGCAGACACAGAACAGAATACAAACATGTAAGAGAGTAACACAAGGCTATGCGAAATGGCAGCTAGTTGGGGGAATATAACCATGGTGGGAGGCTTCTTGCGGTGCCTTCCCTTTGAGCCAGGAATCCTTGGTTTAAGTTCCACTTGCTCCAGAGGTGAGTAAAACCATCTCTGAATAGATTGATTAGAAAGAATCTATAAATATAATTTCATTAGGATTTAAGAAGAGTACATAACAGAAAATCCACAGACGGATGTCTGACAGAAGCTCAAAATGATTTTATAACTACCTTAAAGCCTATAAAATATGAATATCAAAACTCAGGAAGTTGGTATGTATCAAGTGGAACATAAACAAGCCCAGATATATTGATTCACTGTTAATGGCGAATTGTAAACCATGCACTTGAAATGTGGCAGTGATTAGTTACACGCTACTCTGCCAGAGTTATAGTTTATCAATGTTTAGGAAACTATGTATTCAATAGTAATCAATCATAGAAACATATGATTGACTTAACACAGTCTAGACCTCTGTAAATCAGGTCTCGTCTGGAAACCAGAAAGAAATTTTGGACTGCAGATTCTGCTGCTTCTTGCTGATTCACAAAACCCTCCACAATCGTGTAATGATTTGCCTGAGGAGTCTCAGCTTGTCAGAATTTGCTGATCTGCTTTTGGACGTCTGTTTCTGGATGGTGTGCTCACCTGCTGCACATCAACATATCAAGTGTCTCACAGCAACTGCTAGGTGCATGGCCATTTCACTGTCTTTCTACCGAGAAGCGAAAATTCTCCTTTGTGTTTCTGTAACATATACATTTCGCAAAGACCTTACAGTATGTAAGCAACACGTCTATTTAAGGCAATCCAACTGAAGGAAGACAATAGACATTTGCAATTAAATTACTTCTGTGACTAAAGTTATGTTACTCTTAGAAAAAAGCAAATGACTAAGTAACTGCAAAATTCAAAAGTACACATTCTTCGTAGCTTTTGCTGAGTTTTTCCAGCAATTTCTGATAGTTTCTGATTTTCAGAATCTGCAATTCTTTGTTGTCTTTTACATGTTATTTGCATTTAGTTCTTAGTTTCTCATTAACTGTCTCAAAATAATTCTGAAATTTGTTTCAATGTCTTAGACGAGTCATAGCCATTGCTTCACCAAAGGCATATTGAAACTATAATTTGTCAAAATGTTTTATTTGGAAATATGTTGGAAACATATCATTGTCTGAGGCTGATCACCTCTTCAATTCAAAAAGCAATCATAATTTACAGAAAAGCTGTTTACCACAGTCAAAAGACACAGCTATCTACAAATTCCTTGAGCACTGATTTTTTTTTAAGATCTACTATCGACGTAAGTTGGCTCTCAAATGAACAGCTGAATAAAGTTCCAACTGGGTAGGGGGTAGGGTACAAAAGGATTGGATGCCAGGTGGATATGATGCCAGGGCACAAGGTGGCAAGTGAACCAGGTGAGTGATGGATTTTAGAGGATAGATCAGAGTGAGAGGGAGATATTGGATCCACTAGGATGTACAGGATGGTGAGTTAAGTTGTAAGTTTCACAATTTATATAATGCATTTCAAACTCTTGTCATCTTGACAAGGTCCAATAGCTATTCACTTCACACCATGGATTATGACATGTCCCAACTACTTTCTGATATATAATGACACCTTTCTTGTGCAATGTGAGGAGGCTTATTGGGGAAAGGGAGAAAAGTTCTCATTCTTCTGACTATATTTAAACTATCCCATTATATGTGTGCTAAATAGCTTGCACAGCAAACACCTGAAACATGCCTATGTTGTGTAAGATTTATGTGTGGAGGCCTCCCATTACTGTTCTTGTCAAAGGCCTCCATTTTGGAAGGCAATAAATGTGATTTATAGTTTTGTTAATGCTGAATGATAATTTTACTTAAGAACTCTTTTGCCCATATCCACAATTTCCAGATGAGAAATACATACATCTGGAAACCCAGAATAAGGAAAAACCACCAGTGGATGTGGAGCAGCCTCCCAATGTCAAGCTAACGGTGATCTGGTAAGAGAGCAGAAGACCACAGCCATTCATCTTCCATGGAATGTCATGCAAATGAGAGAGGGACAAATGGTGCTATACTCAGTGCAGAGATGTCCATTGTGGCCAATAAGGGCAAAATTATGTCTCCACAACATGATATTCCCTTGCTTCTTCAGGCATTGGGGCTTTGCTGCAGTACAGAACAGCTTTGTGCCAGACTACTGAAAGATATCAGGATTTGCAATGGATGGTAAGGATTTGTGTGAACTGAAGTATTGTACTAAGTGAGAAAACAGGGGCGGTTATCAGAAACAGCATCGCATTCACCATCCTAAAGCACAGCACCAATGACCACACCAACTTAGCAGTATTTCTTTATCAACCACTTTCAATGGAACTGAGTTACGTTAAGTCATCATTCACTGACTGTAACTGCATTGATACCACAGTGGCCAGCATTTCCTGTTCATTTCTGACTGCAAATGCGGATACTATTTTGTTTTTTATTCACTTTTCCTGTTGTTTAATAAAATTTAGTGTGCAAACTAATGGAGGCCATCATAATATATGATGCTCCCTCATTCAATCTTGACAAAGTTGCATGTTTGTGTTGCCTGTGAAATATTCTATAAAGGTATTTCAACCAGCTTATTACTCATAAAACGTGTCTAGCCAGGTCCTCCTACTGCATGATGCAAACAAAGCACTATGGTTCAATCTTATTTTTACTAAAACACTTGCAAGTTAAAGAAAGCAACTTATATTTAAACAAATAGTTACCGAAATTAAGTTAAGATTAGATTAGATTAGATTACTTACAGTGTGGAAACAGGCCCTTCGGCCCAACAAGTCCACACCGCCCCGCCGAAGCGTAACCCACCCATACCCCTACATCTACATCTACCCCTTACCTAACACTACGGGCAATTTAGCATGGCCAATTCACCTGACCTGCACATCTTTGGAGTGTGGGAGGAAACCGGAGCACCCGGAGGAAACCCACGCAGACACGGGGAGAACGTGCAAACTCCACACAGTCAGTCGCCTGAGGCGGGAATTGAACCCGGGTCTCTGGCGCTGTGAGGCAGCAGTGCTAACCACTGTGCCACCGTGCCGCCCACTTTTCTCAAACTGTGCTGACTGCCCAAAAAGCTCAGATAATATGAGCACTTGTGCACTTGATTGGGCTACTGATCCAATTTGCTGAGCTCTGTCGACAGGGCACTCAGAGTCTTCATAGTTTGAGGGCAAGTCTTGCATGGGATCTTCGCTGCCTGGGTCTTTGCTGAGGGAATGGCCATCAGGTGTCACTTCTTATCCACATCCTGCTTCTCTCAGTCCTCTGGAATGTTCTCTGACCTCAGCCAATGGGGTCACAAGACAGGAGTCACAGCACCCAATGAGGTTAGACCAGGTCATCCTGGGTGTAGCCATCTACTTTTCAAGATACGATTACTCCATGGTGCCAAGGGGTCTAGCCAGAACTGGGGAATGCACATACATAATGTTTTTCCCCACCCTCCATATTGTTCAGGCTGAGTAAGTCTTAACAAGTTTCACTTTGTAATAATTCTCCTATTGTTCAATATGCAATACAGGTCTGGGTCAATTCTTGCTTGCATTTGAAGATTACCTGTGGTAACCTTGGTCTCTCTGCATTCCATCATTCCTCGCTTGCAGAAATTGTTTAGCCTATTTAATTTTGGGCCTAGTTGCTTAGATTGCCTTGACCACACTTGTATAGGTGTTATTGAAAGACTATTGTTCAGACAGGATTAGAACATGCAACTACACCTACAATGACAGACAGTCACATTAGCTGTTAAAAAAAACATATTTACTAACATAATAATATATTTCTAATGAGATTTTATTTGCACTACAAATTTGCACATCATGTTTTCTTTTTCCTACCTTGCCACTCCATCAATCTTCATTCCTGGGGTCCACAGCTCACGTGGATGCAGCCTGCCCTAACATGGAATCTGCAGCCACAGTGGTTTTGGCAGGTGACCCTGTGGGCATTTGTGACCAGAGGTTCCTGACATATGGAGAGAATCCCGGCCTGATGCAGATTCACTCTCTTCAGGTTTGACAAGGTTGATGATTGTAGACAGAGTGGAACTGCAGAGTCATTTACTGAAATCACCACAATAGCTCTTTGTGAGGAAGGGGGTACTTAGAATGGGATCAAGGGTCCTCACCCCACTGTTGCCTTGCCATTGGGGCTGAACACAGATGGCAACAGCAATGGAGTGTAGGTCTGTGTGCATTTCTAGCAGACTCCAGTGGACTGGACTTGCTTCTGTATGACAGCTTCCAACCTATCTGTGTAGACACATGGAGGCAGGCAGATGCACACTTTCCGGAGCCAGCATGGTACAGATGGTATTGATGGACTCCTCAAATCTTCAATCTAGTTTGCCAAGTTTCCCCTGCTGAGTGAGAAATCTGCCTGCTGCTCCTGAGTCAGTCTGCATGTTTTGACAAATGCATTAATGGCTGACAGCACAGGGCCCTTGCCTGCCTGGAACTGAGCAGGTGCCTGGTCTTTGGCAGTCCTCCAAAGGCCAGTGATACGTTTCTTCCTAGGCCAGCTGCAGAGACATGGTCGCGATGTGCTGACCAGAATTTATTGCCTGTCCCTTGATGCCCTTGAAAAGATGGTGTTGAGCTACCTTCTTGAGCCTTTGCAGTCCATGTGCTGCCAGTGCCATAAGGGAGAGAATTCCAGAGTTTTGACCCAGTGACAGCGAAGGAACGGTGATATGTTTTCAAGTCAGGATGGTGAGTGGTTTGGAGGTGGTGGTGTTCCCACGTAAATTATGCCTTTGTTGTTCTAGATTGAAGTGGTCATGGAAGGTTCTGTCCAAGGATCTGAGGTGAAGTCCTACAGTGCATCTTATAGATACTGGATTAGTGGTGCTGGAAGAGCACAGCAGTTCAGGCAGCATCCAAGTAGCTTCGAAATTGATGTTTCGGGCAAAAGCCCTTCATAGATAGTACACAATGCTGCAATGAGCATCAATGATGAGGGAATGGATGATTGTGGATGTGGAGACAATCGAGCAGGTTGTTTTGTCCTGGATGGTGTCGAGCTTCTTAAGTGTTGTTGGATCTGTACTCGTCCAGAGAAATGGGAAGTATTTCATCACACTCCTGACCTATGCCTTGTAGATGGTGGAGAGCCTTTGAGGAGTCTGGAGGTGAGTTACTCGCTGTAGTATTACTAGCCACTTTGACAGATTTATGATTATTGAAATATAAATTGATTGCAATTAAATGAAATGTATCAGATCTGAGATTAGTATCCAAACACCATATCCAACATCACTAAGGAAGTTGGAGTCCTTTAAACTCAGTTAACAATGCCTACTATTTTTGGAGCTTGGCTTGAACGGTCTGTCAGGCTGGGAAGGGCTAACGCTTGGGTGCGCTATGTACGTGTGGTAGCTTCCTCCTTGGAAATTTTATAATGTCAAGCGGCTGTACTAGCTGCAGGGAGACACTAGGGTAGCGGTGCTATCATGGTGCTAGTAACCCAGAGCCTCAGCTCACTGCTCTTGGGACGAAAACTGAAGTTGATGTCAAATTGATTTACATAGCTTGTGTTGTGTAAGTTGGAGACATTGAGAGTTAAATGTGTCGGAATGTGTAAGGGTTAGGTGGAGCATTTGGATGTTTAGGTCTGAGTCCTGAGGTGAAGCGAATCGCCAGGCTTAAAATATTAACTCTGTTGTCTTCCCACAGATGCTGGCAGACCTGCTGAGTTACTCTAGCAATTTCTGTTTTTGTTTTAGATCTTCAGCATCTGCAGTTCTTTGTTTTACCTTAATGCTTTTGAGAAATTCAAATCCCATCATGGGAGCTGAAATAAATCTTGAATATTAAGCTAGTCTTGGTAATATTGATCATGATAACTATTATTGATTGCTGTTTTTTAAAAATACATTTATTAATGCTTTAACAGCCTAGTAGAAATTCTAAACAGCCCAATAGAATTAGGTTTATTGTCATGTGTACTAAAATTTCAATAGAACAGGAATACAGTGAGAAGTGTACAATGTCACCAATACATGGCACCATCATAGATACAAAATACCTAGGTACAATCTTAGATACAAAAAGAAGAGATAAAAAAGAAAAAAAAAAGTTACACTGCATTACTGATATATAGAGTAAAGGTGTAAGTTAGGAAAATGAAAAATAAGCTAAAAGATAGGCATTACAGTCTTTCTATAGGGCTTCCATTTGGTCTGATTGGGCCCATTCCTGATGAAGGGCTCCTGCCCGAAACATCAATTTTCCTGCTCCTCAGATGCTGCCTGACCTGCTGTGATTTTCCAGCACCACTCTAATCTCCACTGGTTCACAAACAATCGCCATCTTCACTCTGGGAGGTTGGCTGCTGTCCCCACTCCAGCCCAGTGTGCTCTGCACCTCCACTCTGCCCCGGCCACTCTCCACACCCCACCTTGCCCGGGGCTGCTCTCCACCCCCTCTCTGCCCCGGCCACTCTCCACACCCCACCCTGCCTGGGGCTGCTCTCCACCCCCAGCTCTGCCCCTGGCCACTCTCCACACCCCGCCCTGCCCCAGTCTGCACCAGGCACCTGGCCGTCCCCAGTCTGCTCCAGGCACCTGGCCGTCCCCAGTCTGCTCCAGGCACCTGGCCGTCCCCAGTCTGCTCCAGGCACCTGGCCGTCCCCAGTCTGCTCCAGGCCCCTGGCTGTCCCCAGTCTGCTCCAGGCCCCTGGCTGTCCACAGTCTGCTCCAGGCCCCTGGCCGTCCCCAGTCTGCTCCAGGCCCCTGGCCGTTCCCAGTCTGCTCCAGGCCGCAGGCCGTCCCCAGTCTGCTCCAGGCCGCTGGCCGTCCCCAGTCTGCTCCAGGCCCCTGGCCATCCCCAGTCTGCTCCAGGCACCTGGCCGTTCCCAGTCTGCTCCAGGCCGCTGGCCGTCCCCAGTCTGCTCCAGGTCGCTGGCCGTCCCAGTCTGCTCCAGGCACCTGGCCGTCCCCAGTCTGCTCCAGGTCGCTGGCCGTCCCCAGTCTGCTCCAGGTCGCTGGCTGTCCCCAGTCTGCTCTAGGCCGCTGGCTGTCCCCAGTCTGCTCCAGGCACCTGGCTGTCCCCAGTCTGCTCCAGGTCGCTGGCTGTCCCCAGTCTGCTCTAGGCCGCTGGCTGTCCCTAGTCTGCTCCAGGCCCCTGGCCGTCCCAGTCTGCTCCAGGCCTCTGGCCATCCCCAGTCTGCTCCAGCCTGCTCGCTGTGCCCAGTCTGCTCCAGGCCCCTGGCTGTCCCCAGTCTGCTCCAGGCCCCTGGCTGTCCCCAGTCTGCTTTGAGCCTCTGGTAGAAGAGGAAAAGGCAGAAGAGAAAAAAAAACCGAGAGAAAAGAAACCCAAAGAAAATGTATAAAAACAGGTGGAGAGGACATGCTCCAACTGGAGTGTCCTACTCCACTGCCATCTTGATCAAGAACTCCAGTATTGTAGTTGATTCCAATTGGCCTTGAAGAGACTATGTTGGCCAATCACTTCAAGGAGACTAGTAATACGCAAGAAATATTGGTATGGTCAGTGTTAATGACATTTCATGAGAAGGGAAAAAAAAGTCATGATGCATGTTTTATATATTTGATCCATTTAATGTTTTTGTATGCCACTCACTAAAGAACATTTCTGAAGCTGTAATAGGGACTCCCTACGAACACTATTTAAAACAGCAGATATCCAAATTGATGGTAAGTTGATTTACATAACTTCTGTTGTTAAAATTTGGAGACAGTGAGAGTTAGACATGTGGCTGACATTATTGGAATGTGTGAGGATGAGGTGGAGCATCTGGATGTTAGGCCTGAGTTCTGAATATTAAGGACAGGTGATAGAGAAATGCTATGAGGTCTGGTGTATTCAGTAGTATGAGAACCTGGTATTGTGATGGTAGGAAGTAATGCTCACTAACAACTCATGGTCATTTAAGGTCTCTTCCCATGCTATGTGGTATTTTACGGCTGTTGGAGGTCAGATTATGACCTGGAGAGGCCATCAGCTGTATCCTGGTGGCTTTGTTTTGAGCTTGGGTGGAAGAAAAACATCCTGATCAAATACCCTATGGTACATAGAAGGCACTCCTGGTGGCAAAGTTTGCCCCTGCTGAAAGATCTCCCTCTGGCTTCATGGACAACTCTCAGTTAGCTAAGGTCAGTAAGGGAAGCTGGCTTCAGCAAGCACTATAAATCTACCTGCATTCCGGGGTGTCCTCCATAGTGCCTGGTCCAGATGTGCTGCAGTCCCAGTTGTGGTTACTATGCTCAGTGGGGCCACTAGAACTGAAGAGCAGCTGATTATCTGAGGACTTTGCAGTGGAGATGGAGGTAGATCATACATGGGGTTTGTAAGGTTCAACCAGAGCTTGCATGATTGGCTAAACTGGGATTACACTTTACTCTCCGGCCAATGGATGGGTCCATCACTAGCCTGTAAAATGTTGTCCAATCACTGAACTTCTCAATTGCTCAACAGCATAAGTAAGTCATGGTATGGGAAAACAATTTGTCTGAAAGCTGTATGCTGATTGCCCAACTCCCAGAGGAAACATCCAGAAAGATCTGTACAATATAATTAATTAATGTTGTTGGAACTGAGCCAAGATTAGTTAATCTACAAATGAAACTGACAGGGTGCAATTCAGGTCACTTTGTGTCTGTCACTTAATTTAATTTCTTTTAACTTAATATGGCACCTTATTTCTGTTTAATCAAGTATGCAGGTTGTGCAGGTTATATCTAAATAAAACATGAATTTATCAGTTTAGCAAAACATTAAGGAAAGCTTTTAGACCTGAAGCACTGTATTTTCTAATCGTACTAAGGAGGTTATTATCCATTGCTCTTAGCAAATACATGATGGGAATTTCATCATCTCTTCTCTCTTAATGTAATTGTACCTTTGGCACCTTTAGCATTAATAATGGCTATGCATACAAATAGGGTGATGTGGAGGTGCTGATGTTGGACTAGGGTGGACAAAGTTAAAATCACACAACACCAGGTTATAGTCAATAGGTTTATTTGGAAACACTAGCTTTAGGACCGCTGCTCCTTCGCTCCAAAGGTTAGTACTTCCAAATAAACCTATTGGATTATAACCTGGTGTTATATGATTTTTAACTTACTGGTGCAGAATAAGGTAAAGCCCTGAAGAAGTACCACCTACGGTTTTCTGTACAACTTTTGTTATTCAAGATCCACATTGTGCAACAATGGTAATAACAACTTTCATTTACGTAGCACCTTTAACATTATAAAACATCCCAAAATGCTTCACAGGAACACTGGAGAAACAAAATATGAAACTGAGCCACATGGGAAGATATAATGTCAGATGACCAAAACCTTGGTGAAAGAGGTGTTTTCTTAAGGAGTGTTTTGTTTTTAAAAAATGTAAGTGAAGGAGAGAGTTGGAGAGGACTAAGATCAGTGTTCCTGATCTTACAGCCTAGACAACTGAAGGTCTGATCACCAATCTGGTAGTGGTTAAAATTGGAATGTTCAAGAAGCCAGAATTAGAGGAATGAAGATATTCAGAAGATTGTGGAGGTGACAGAGTTTAAAAAGGTAATTGGTTGTTTGGGGGGATAGGGGGGTTATACTACAGAGGAACTTGAAAACAAAGCGACAATTTTGAAGCCAAGGTGTTGCTTAACTGGAAACCAACACTGGTCAGCATGCACAGGGGAGGTACGTTTATGCAAGTGTAGACAGAGTTTTAGATGATATTGAATGTATGGAGGATAGAAAGTGGGAGATTAGCTGGGACAATATTGGAACAGATACATGCAATCGTATAGGGGCCTGAATGATGTGGACTATGGTGAGATTTGGCAGAATCGTGAAAGAAACCAAAAAGACATATCTCAACTTTGGGATCAACTCGTTGGAAATTTTCGGTATTTGCTGAGAGGCAAGGCAAGTTTCTCATGAGGCAGTGACAAGTGGCCAATTAAGGGTGATTGTAGTTTATTCAATACCTGATTAATGGTACAACTCACCTCACTAATATTGAGCATCTTAGCTTACCAAACACACCAAATAAGTTAGACTCAGAGAATTATCAACATGGTAGTCAGAGCGGGTACTTGGCTATTTCAACTCACCACTTGTCCCAAAAGACTTCCATGTTGGATACTGGGCACCAACATCTCAGGGCACACTCCACGAGCACAGGCCACACATACCCAATTTTCACAGACTCTGGCAACTGCCAGCTTCAGTGAACTATTCCTGCACATCTTCGATCCATTTACAGGATGCTTCTGCACGTCAATGCTGCACCTCAGACTGAACTGGTAACTATCATTGTAATACTTCAGCAAGGACCCTGAACTCAGGGATATGCACCCAGCCCATGGACTGGACCAAGTTGCATTTCAAGCTTGTTTGTTTGCTCTCAATCCATTTATTGACTTTGAGCTTTCCCACAGCATCCTTGTCTTGCTTTACCTTGCTTTAGCTTTTTTGCACTTTATCCCCTCAGCTTGTTTTCTTACTGTATAATGTTCCATTTAGTGTAGACAAAACAACAGGAAGCTTGTCATGGTTGTCAGCAGTGCTACTTCAAGTCAAGGGAAATATTCTTTTGACAGAAAGTCCTAACACAGTAAGTCAAGGCAACCTCCAATCTTAGCCCAGGTACTCGCACACAGTCAATCATCGACTCGGAACAGTCAGAGTCAGGATGATCTCCACATAAGAGGTGATGAGGTGAATGGTGGGCTCACCATTTGCCTTAATCTTTGCTACGTGTTGTCTGTTAATCTCCTTCAAGAAAAAGGATGCAGGTATTAAGGGAGATGAAATTGGGTGACAAAGTGGGAAAAGTATCCCAATTGAGTGTGTAGGCAGTGCAGAGGAAATGCAGGGTTATAGCGGTGTCAGGTGCATGATAGTGAATGAGGGAAAGGTATTGCAAGCAATTGTGAGAATGATAGAGCATGAGCTTTGGACAGTGATGGGTACAGCAGCAGAGGAAAAGTAAGTACCAGGTATTAGAGAGAAGGTGGTGGCACTTAAACTGGCGAGGTGGAATAAGTCATTGATGTTCTTCCTACAGTAATGGACCTTTCTTCACATGGCTAAGACTGTATTGACCTAGGTGGCAACCTTGAACCAAGCTGCTATGGTATGGTGTCATGGTCTCTACTGCTAGTCCTCAGGGAAGAGGATATCCTAACTCTGCAGCATCCCACCTACCATGATTTGCAGGTCTCTACTTACAAAGCAGGGTATTAAATTTCCCTTGCATGTTATGTCTGGACTGCTGTCAGGAATTATGCAAGGCAGCTCCAGACTCATATGCTTGCCTGGTAAACAACTGTTTTTTTTTAAATTGCATTGGAGTCAGGGAAGCCGATAGTTTTGAGGTGGTGAGTTGTTCCAAAAATGGCATAAGGTAAGATGGGATTAGAATCAACTGACAGGGATACCATGGGGCAGGGTAGGTAATTAATGCCGTCAGATATAGCGAGAAATATCACTGGGCCTCTTGGCTAAAAACCCTTCAAAAACCTGAATGCAACTAGCACTTAGCCAAAAAGACATAAGATTCAGCATTTTGCTTTAACAAAGACACAAATGCAGTTACAATAGTAAATGAGCTGAGATGGGGTAGAGTTTGGACAACATTACTGAAATGGAGATATATACATTCTTTGTGATGGCACAAATATGTCATCAGAAGCTCACTTTGGAGTCAAATTGCACATCAAGGCTCAAAAGGACAGGTTTAATCCCAGTCATTTATTGGCTCTAGTCTTTTCAATTTTCAATTGAAAGAAATTTTACTTGGTGGTGGACTTGGTGGACTGAGAGTATTGTAGATCCTGCAGCTGCTCCTGAGACTGCAGATTTACTTTTACATTTACTTCTAGATTTCTGACAGTTATTACATTTCAGTCATGTAAGATTTTTACTTTTGTTCATTTTTTGTTCTTCTATAAGCCAAAACACAAAAAAAAACCCAAAAATCAAAAGAAATAAAAAAACCCAGAAAAAAAATAAGACTTTTTCAATCTGAGTTCTGTTAATGGACCTTTTGGGGATGCATACAAGTGGATGGCTTGGTTTCATTTTCTCTAAAATTATGCATGTAGAAAAATATTATTTTTTAACATAGCTAAATAGGGTTTTATTTTATTAATGCAGGACAGGTGTTTTTCAATGGAGTTGTGTTTACGGAGTTTTTGGAGAGGCCAATATGTGGATGCTTTGGAATGAGTTGTTTTTTGTGTCTGAAGATTGAAATCTGTCTGCTGGACCAACTGAGGAGGATTCATTTTTTAATTCAATTGTTGATGCTGCAGTCGTCAATTTTATTTAAGATTTATATGTTTGTTTTTTTTTATTTCTTATTTTTTTCATGCATAATATTAATTCTTTGGGCAAGGAAAGATAGTTTATCATATATATAAGGTGCTATTGTAAGCTGCTTCTTTTTAGGCTGATTGTCACTGGAGGCATACAAAAGATGTAGTGTTAGATAGGAGAAAGTGAGGACTGCAGATGCTGGAGATCAGAGTGGAGGGTGTGGTGCTGGAAAAGCACAGCAGGTCAGGCAGCATCCGAGAAGCAGAAGAATCGACGTTTCGGGCAAAAGCCCTTCATCAAAACATCGATTCTCCTGCTCGTCAGATGCTGCCTGACTTGTGTTTTTCCAGCACCACACTCTTGACATAGAGTTAGATGCCTAGTAGATTTAGAAAAGTGATTAAACAGCAGGATCAGTCAGATAGGTGTGTGATTGTCAGGAAAGGTAAGAAGGTAGTTCAGAAGTCTCCTGTGGCTATTTCTTTCTCAAACATATTCTCAATTTTGGGTCCTGTTAAAATAGATAGTGTCTCAGAGGAAAATAGAAGAGGCAGTCAGATCTTGGGTACTAAGAATGAATTTTATGTTAGACAGGGTTTGACAAAATTTAAAAGAATAATTCTTATAGGAGACTATCCTGTCAAGGGCACAGACGATTTTGTGGCAGCAATTGTGAACCTAGGATAGTGTGTTGCTTTCCTGATACCAGAACTAAGGACATCTTAAAACATTTGAAGCATATTATTTGCCATTTTTACAAAGGATACAGATGAGGAAATAGAAGGTATGGTTAGTAAGTTTATGTTGACACCAAAATTGATAGTATAGTGGACAGTGAAAAAGGTTTTGATCTTGATCAATTGGATCAATGGGCTGAGGCGCGGCAGGTGGAGTTTAATTTGGATAAATGCAAGATATTGCAATATGGTAAAATAAGAAAAGGCAGGACTGACACAATTAAAAGTAGGGCCTTGAGTAGTATTGTAGAACAGAGATAGGGGTTCAAGTACCTAATTCTTTGAAGTTTGTATCGCATATAGAAAGGGAGGTTAAGAAAGCTATCAACCTGCTTGCATTCATTGCTCAAACCTTTGAGTATAAGAGTCGGGATCTTATGTTGAGGTTGTCTAAGATATTGGTGAGGCCTCTTCTGGTCTCTTGCTAAGGGAAGGATATTATTAAGCAGGAGAGGGTTCAGAAGAGATTTACCAGGATGTTGCCAGGAATGGAGGGTTTCAGTTACAAGGAGAGGCTCGATAGGCTGGGACCTTTTTCACTATAGTGTAGGAGAATGAGAGGTAGAGCTGAAAATGTGTTGCTGGAAAAGCACAGCAGGTCAGGCAGCATCCAAGGAGCAGGAGAATCGACGTTTCGGGCATGAGCACTTCGGGCATGCACGAAACGTCGATTCTCTTGCTCCTTGGATGCTGCCTGACCTGCTGCGCTTTTCCAGCAACACATTTTCAGCTCTGATCTCCAGCATATGCAGTCCTCACTTTCTCCGAGAATGAGAGGTAACCTTATAGAGGTTTATAAAACCTTGGAGGGGAGAGTGTCTAAATAAGCTGAATATCAGGTGCCTTTCCCACAGGGTGGAGGATTTCAAAACTAGAAGGAATATTTTTAAGGTGAGAGGTAAAAGATTTTAAAAAAAGACATGAAGGGCATTTTTTATACACAGAAAGTGATTAATGTGTGGAATTAACTTCCAGAAAAAGTGGTGGATGCGTTTACAGTTACAATGTTTAAAAGACATTTAGATGTGTGCATGAATCAGAAATATTGTCAGGATAGATGCCAAGCACAGAAAGGTGGAAATAGTTTAGTTTGGGATTATGGTCAGCATAGAAGTTAGACCGAAGGTTCTGTTTCCATACTGTAAAACTCTCTAACTCTATAACAGTGGAGGTGTCAAGAGATAGGATTGTGGGAAATAACTGGGCATTATCAGCATACATGTAAAAACTAATGCTCTGCATTTGGATAATGGAGCAAAGGGACATCCTGTCGAAAAGAAATAAAAAGGGAATCAAGAATAGACCCTTGAGAACTTAAGAACTTAAGAAGTAGGAGCAGAAGTAGGCCATCTCATCCCTCCAGCCTGCTGTGCGATTCAGTAAGATCCTGGCTGATCTTTTCATGGACTCAGTTCACTTACCTGCCTGCTCATCATAGCCATCAATTCATTTACTGTTCAAAACTTTATCTTTGCCATAAAAACATTCAAAGAGATAGCCTTAACTGCTTCACTGGGCCAGGAACTCCATAGATTCACAAGCCTTTGGGTGACGAAGTTCCTCCTCAACTTAGTCCTAAATCTGCTTCCCCTTATTTTAAGGCTATTTCCCCTAGTTCTAGTTTCACTAACCAGTCCAAACAGGTGGTGGGGGAGTGGAATGACTGATAGGTGAACATGGAGCTCAAAGAGAGAGAAACATGGCTCAGCAGACAAAATAATGGATAAAGGTCAGTCTGGGGGAACGAATAGCTGGTAATGGGGACCATAAATATCTGGCAATGAGTTGTTTGTGATAGCAGCCCAGAGGTTTGGGGGCAGGTGGGGGTGGCGGGTTAGAATTATTGAACGCAACAATATGTTCAGAGGCTGTAGGGTGCCCAAGCAGAAAATCAGATGCTGTTCTTCGAGCGTATGCTGAGCTTTGCTGGAGCATTGCAGCAAGCCAGAGACAGAGATGTTGGCCAAGGAACAGGGTGGTGTGTTTAAGTGGCAGGCAACAGGAAGCTCAGGGTCGTGTTTGCAGACAGAACATAGCTGTTCTGCAAATCAGTCACATAGTCTACATTTCATCTTCCCCAGTGTAGTGGAGACAATGACATCATCAGTGCTGCTTCCATCCCTCATTGGGAATTGGAAAAGGTTTATCAATTTTGCTTCCAATTTCCTATCCACTCTTACCTTAACCCTCTTGCTTTCTTCAAGTCAAAGGTGTGACCATGGGTACCAAAATGAGCCCCACTTATACCTGTCTATTTTTGGGGAATGTGAAACATTCCTTGTTCCAATCCTACTTGAGTTCCTCCCCACAACTTTTTCTCCAGTAATCACTGTCATCATCAGTGCTGTTTCCTTCTTTCATCCAGAATTGGAAAAGTTTATCAATTTTCCTACCAATTTGCTCTCACCTTCACTTGGTCCATCTCAATCTCCTCCCTTCCATTCCTTGGCATCTCTGTTTCCATTTCTGGGGAAAAGCTGGGCACCAATATCCACTACCAACCCACTGATTCCCAGGATTACCTGGACGATGCATTCTTACACCTTGATTCATGTACAGACTCCTTTCCGTTCTCTCAGTTTCTCCATCCCTGTCACATCTATTTCAATGATTCCAACTTCTTTTTTGTCTCTAACTTCTTCAAGGTGGTCTGTGAAATGTCCATCTTCTTCCTCAATTGAAGGTTTCCTACTTTTTACACCAAGGATGGTTCATGTGTCGAATGAACTTCCTGAGGAAGTGATGGATATAGGTACAATTAAACGTTTAAATGACATTTGGATAAGCACACGAAGAGGAAAAATCTGGAGGGATATGGGCCAGGAGCAGGTAGGTGGGACTAGTTTAGTTTCAGATTATGTTTCGCATGTTTCCGTGCTGTAAGACTCTGTGACTATGACTCTATGACAGGAACCTCAGCCATGTCTGATCCACCTCCTGCAATTCAGTGTTAATCATTTCCTTTCCCTCCTAGATTAGAATGGTGCTGGAAAAGCACAGCAGTTCAGGCAATATCCGGGGAGCAGTAAAATCAACATTTCGGGCAAAAGCCCTTCATCAGGAATACAGGCAGAGAGCCTGAAGGGTGGAGAGATAAATGAGAGGAGGGTGGGGGCCTAATAAGACTCTGGTTTCCAGCATTGTTTTTACCTATTTCCTTTCCCTCCCACAACAGTAATAGGAACCCCCGTCCTCCCTTACCACCTCACCAGCATCCAAATCCAGAGGATAATTACTGCCAATTCTGCCACCTCTAGTGGGATGCCACCACCAGACACATATTCCCCTCCCCTTCCTTGTCAGTCTTCCACAGGAACCGTTCCTTACCAAACATCCTGGTCCACTCCTTCTTCACTCCCAGCAACTCAGTACACCCTCACAGCACCTTCTCATGCCATCGGAGAAGGTGTAACACCTGCCAGTCTACTTCCTCCCTCATAGAGTCATAGAGCTGAACACATGGAAATATACCCCTTCAGTCCAACCCATCCATGCCAACCAGATACCCTCAATTAATCTAGTCCCATTTGCCAGCATCACTATCCAAGGCCCCAGATACATCTCCCAGATGAAGCAGCAATTTACCTGAACTGTTCTGAAGAAGGTCACTGGACCCAAAATGTTAATTCTGCTTTCTCTCCACAGCTGCTATCAGGGCTGCTTAGTTTTTCCAGCAATTTCCATTTTTGTTTCTGATTTCCAAAATCCACAGTTCTTTTTTTTTATAATTGGTATGTTTACGTCACTGTCTCACAGTTTTAAGCGCTGTGCAACTATAGAACATTGCTATAATTT
Organism: Chiloscyllium punctatum; assembly: GCF_047496795.1. Classification (NCBI taxonomy): domain Eukaryota; kingdom Metazoa; phylum Chordata; class Chondrichthyes; order Orectolobiformes; family Hemiscylliidae; genus Chiloscyllium; species Chiloscyllium punctatum. Next base: position 64,580,867 of record NC_092748.1, on the reverse strand, counting down.
CAAGGATTTTAGTACCATTCTCTCTCATAAAGATCTTACAGTGTCTCATACAATCTGGAAATATTTCTTTGGTCTCGCTTTCTCTCTTTCTCGCTCTCTCTCTTTCTCTCTCTCTCTCTCCCCCCACAAGAATGAGTACGGTGTAGGTGTCAGCTAGATTTCAAATGTCACAATGGCTTACACTGGACAATGAAATTAACTACTGCAAGGCAGAAGTTCACTTTTGTGAATGTTCAGTTCATCTGCAATGCAAACTAAGGTCATGTATTCACTCTTCATTTTAAGAAATATCAAACAGCAGACTTGAACTGCAACTCCTCAGACAGTGCAACTGTGGTCTGCACATGCTGAGGAAGTTCTACAAGACTGGTTATTCCGTTGTGCTTAACCTCTCTGCCTGGTTCTCCTGACATGTGCACATTAATGCTGCCATTCTCTGAGGCTATCCTGAAATTGAAAACAGGATTTATGATTGGATAAGAATCATTCCCAACAGTTTCCTTTTCATAGAAAAAAAGGAAACCACGATTGTAAAGTGGTGTACAAGGATTTGATAAGGTATTTGGCAAAGGTCTTCTGTAGATATGTTTAATAAAGCAAAGATTCTATGGGAATAATTTGTAATTGCTATGTTACAGCAAACCATAAATACATTATTAGAACCAAAAGAAAAAAATGTGTTTCTTTGTAAAACTCATCCAGCATATTTTGTTCTTTTCAGAATAAAAGCCAAATTTTAGCCACATTGAAATTTATTAATATCAATTTTAATACTTCTATCAACCACTGAAGACCAACATTCAAACCTTATTTAGTATTATGAACATTATTAAGTATTAGGCAAAAACTTTCAAAAGTTGATTGTGGGAGAGCTTTCACAGGTAAAGGGATGGCTTGGAAGTGGGAAACCTTCAAAAATGAGATAACAAGAGTCCAGAGACAGTATGTTCCTGTTAGGGTGAAGGGCAAAGCTGGTAGGTGTAGGGAATGCTGGATGACTAGAGAAATTGAGGTTTCAGTTAAGAAAAAGAAGGAAGCATATGTCAATTATAGACAACAGAGATCAAGTGAATCTCTAGAAGATATAAAGACAGTAGAAGTATACTTAAGAAGGAAATCAGGAGGGCGAAAAGAGGACATCAGATTGCTTTAGCAAATAGGGTTAAGGGGAATCAAAAGAGATTCTACAAATACATTAAAGACAAAAGAGTAACGAGAGAGAGAATGGGGCACCTGAAAGATCAGCAAGACTGCCTGTGTGTGGAACTACATAAGATGGAGGAGATATTAAATGAGTATTCTGTATTGTTGTTTACTATAGACAAAGATATGGATGCCAGAGAACTTGAGTAAATGAAAAACAACATCTTGAAAAATGTCCATATTACAGAGGAGGACGTGCTGGACATCTTATAATGCATAAAGTTGGATAAATTCTGAGGACATGCTCAGGTGTACCCTAGAATTCTGTGGGAAATTAGGGAAGTGAGTCCTGGGCCCCTTGCTGACCTATTTGTATCATCAATAGCCACAGGTGAGGAACTGGAAGAATGGAGGTTGGCTAATGTGGTGGGACTATTTAAGAAAGTTGGTAAGGGAAAGCCAAGGTACTATAGACTGGTGAGACTGACATCAGTGGTGGGCAAGTTGTTGGAAGGGATCCTTCCGAGAAGGATTTATATGTATTTGGAAAGGCAAAAGCTGATTAGGGATAGTCAACATGGCTTTGTGTGTACGAAATTGTGTCTCATTAACTTAATTGAGTTTTTTGAAGGAGTAACAAAGAGATTTGAAGAAGGAAGAGCAGTAGATGTGATCTATATGGACTTCAGTAAGGCGTTCGACAAGTTTCCTCATGGTAGACTCATTAACAAGGTTAGATCACATGGAATACAGAGAGAACTAGACAGTTGGATACAGAACTGGCTCAAAGGTGGGAGACTGAGGGTGGTGGTGGATGATTGCTTTTCAGACTGGAGGCCTGTGACCAGAGGTGTGCCACAAGGATCGGTGCTGGGTCCACTGTTTTTTGTTATTTATATAAATTATTTAGATGTGAACATAGGAGATTTGGTTAGTAAATTTGCAGACGACACCAAGATTGGAGGTGTAGTGGATAGTTAAGAAGGTTAACTCAGAGTACAATGGGATCTTGATCAGATGGGCCAATGACCGAGGAGTGTCAGATGGAGTTTAATTTAGATTAATGTGAGGTGCTGCATTTTGGAATTGCAAATCAAGGCAGGCTTTATAAACTTTATGGTAAGGTCCTGGAGAGTGTTGCTGAAGAAAGAGACCTTGGAGTGTAGGTTCATAGTTTTTGAAAAGTAGAGTCCCAGGTAGATAGGATAGTAAAGAAGATATTTAATATTCTTTCCTTTGTTGGACAGAGCATTGAATATAAGAGTTGGGAAGTCATGCTGTAGCTGCACAGGACATTGGTAAGGCCACTTTCGGAATTCTTCATTGAGTTCTGGTCTCCATGCTATAGGAAGGATTTTGTAAAACTTGAAAGAGTTCAGAAAACATTTACAAGGATGTTGCCAGGTTTGGAGGGTTTGAGCTATAGGGAGAGATTGAATAGGGTGAGGCTATTTTTCCTGGAGCATCAGAAGCTGAGGGATGACCTTATTGAGGTTTATAAAATCATATGGGTCATGGATAGGGTAAATAGACAAGGTCTTTTCCCTGGGTTGGGGGGAGTCCAGAACAAGAGGGCATAGGTTTAGGCTGAGAGGAAGAAGATTTAAAAGGGACCGAAGAGGCAACTTTTTCACACAGAGGGTGGTGCATGTATGGAATAAGATTTCGGAGGAAGTGGTAGAGTTTGGTACAATTACAACGTTTAAAAGAATAGGAAGGGTTTAGAGGGATGTAGTCCAAATGCTGGCAAATGGGACTAGATTAATATCGGATATCTGGTCAGCATGGATGCGTTGGACCAAGGGTCTGTTTCTGTGCTGTACAACTCTATGACTCTGTTAATAAAATTCCCTCCCTCTCCATGAACTGTGCTCAGATCCAGCCATCATTTGTCACTCTCTAAATGATCTATCATAAGATCAAAGGTGGGGACACTTATTGAGGTTTGAACAATGATCAACACCATTAGCAACTCCACAGATACTGAAGAGGCCTGGGTCTATACGCAGCAAACTGAGAAAACTAACGTGGAGCTGAGAAGAGGCAAGTAACACTTGTGCCAGTAAAGTGCAACTGTCCAACAATTTCTTGACCAACAAGGAAAACATTTAACAGTTATCCCCTGACAATCTTTGTTCAAGGATAATTAAAAATAGGAAATACAAATTGGTCTAGCCAGCCCACATGCCAGCCAGTCTCCCGTGAATAAAAGAAAATAAGTCCATCATTTCTCAAACATTCATTAAAATAACAATCTCCAGATTCTCAGTAAGGTATTGGATGCATTCAACTTTTGGAATCTAAAGGGAATGAAATCATTCATTGTTCATTACAGTAGAGTGTACAGATAACCAGGATCAAAAATGATATGCTTAGTCTTTAAAAAATTGTGGCATTATTTTATACATCTTAATATTTTTCAGTGTTTAGTGACAGCAAGAAATTTGTGAAGCACGTTTCATTTAGATCCTCTCATTTTAAGGCAAGAAATTCTTTCTCTGTCAATTTGCCAACTACATTCCCTGAGGAGAATATTTGACAATAAATTAACACAAATTATGTCAGTAAGTTGTTTCAATATATTGAGCTAACAACTTTACTTGACTTCTCTTCATTGTGGTTAGGCTTGGCTGTATTTACACTGTAGATTTTAAATTGAATAGACTCACTCTCAGGATATCCTTAAAGCATTAAAATGATGACCACTAGAATTTTCCATTAAGTTAACTATTAACGAGAAAATAATGACAATCTAGGACATTGAAGATGCTGTTTATAGTAAATGCAATTCCAGATATCAAAAAAGCCTGGGAGAAGATAATGGTTGTTCCACATGTATTCTGGAGTTGGACTGTTTATGAAAAAAAGCTTTATTTTCCTACTCAAGTTAAATACATTCTGTTCAAGTGAGATCTTTCAACCCTTAGCAGGTTTCCATGGCCTCAAGACATTGATATTTATTAACTGATAGCATAGGCACATACTTCTAACATGAATGGTGGACCAAAATTGATATAACTACATCAGTCATGTACAGAGATGAAAGACAGCATTTTCGATGGAAGCTGCATTTGTTTTGTATCTCCTCATCAAGGGTACTTATGCATGCATATACAAGAGTGCATACACCAAACATGAATAATTTTAAAGTGTAATTATCTTCCATAGCTTAAATTTATGGGTTCTTCCTATTAAGACTAAATCATTGCAAAGCTGAAATGATTTATCATCACACAGCATGTATGTAATTTCTTTTACAGCTCTATAATAAGGATAAATAAAAGATACTTCTTCAACAGCTGACTCATTACAAGTTTTTTTTAGGCTTGATATAATGATTCCTATTTCAGACTTAAAAATACACACAAAAGCTTTAAAAGTGTTGAGCACAATGTGTCATCCAACAAAGGTCTGTTGTTAATTTGCTGTTTTGAATACTAATCTGGACTACCAATGTAAAACTTTGGCACTAGCTTAAATAATTTATCTTTAATAATTATTTTGCTCCCTAATTCCCTGTGTATTTTCTCATTTGTGGAGCTATTTATTATGTAACTGCCTTCTTCTGGGCTTTTTAATGCTATCCAGTAACTGTTTGGCAATCAGTTGACAGGAAAGGTTTTTGAAGCGAACATCAGATTTTTCTTTCCCTGGTGATGTTTCTTGCCATGTGCTCAAACTCCACATTTAGTGGTTCAGCTGTAGAAAACAAAGTGATTCTTCAAGTTGAGTGATGAGCATCCCAGAGAATCAAACCTAACCCAATTATCATAACTTAAAAGAATTTCCTCGGCTGGATACCCAATTAGGCTTCAATCAAATTGAACTTTTTAACTCCATTTATCTTCATACATACTGACATAGAAGACTAGCAAAACATTGAACAAGCTGACAAGATAGGTCCAAATATAAGCCTGTAGGACATATGTTATTATTTCAGACTGGCTGCGTAAGATAGTTTCCTCATTTTAACTGTGATTTTTTTTTGCCAATCATCATAAATCTGTGATCTTTTGTTATTGACACTTTTACCACTGGAAACAGTTTTTCCTTATTTACTCTGACAAAACTGTTTATGATTTTGACTACCTCTATCAAATCTCCTATTAATCTTCTCTGTGGTAAGGGGAACTATCCCAGCGTCTCCATCCCCTTCGCATAACTGATCTCACATCGCTGACACAACCTTTGAGGCCTTGAAAACCTTCCTCAGGTGTGGTGCTCAAATACAACAATAATTTACCTAAGGCCTAACCCATGTTTTGTACACTGATCAAACAATAATTAGCACACATTCATTCAAAGTTACTAATCACTATATGATATATGCCCATACAACTTGAGGAGTATCAGCTATGTTTAGATGCCTCTATTTAAATAACCAAAAGTGATACATTGGGTAATTTCCATCTTACCCATTCAGACAGAATTAGAAAATCCATCCATTTTAGATATCATCCCATTTCAATGACTCCAATTTAAAGTAAAAATAGGATGGAGTGTAAAATGAGAGGCTGCTGAGATTCTTATAGTTCAGACTGTTTGGATGTGTTTAAAATTTGCTCCATTACATCAGCATTGTGTAGATAATAATAAACCCAAATAATGTAATAGTATAAGTAATGGTGTTGACAAATTAGAAAATTCTTCGAAATTATAGATACATAATGACATTGGTGACTCTTTAAACTGAAAAATTGCGAATTTATTTTAATTTTGAGGTCAATAGTTTAATTTCAATCATTAAAACAGTTTAGTTGAATATAAAACTTGTTATATGAGCATAGTTTCCTTTTACCTTCATGAGCACTTCTAAATATTTCTCCTATTTTCACGTTAAGAGTACATGTGGATTCCTTCAATATATTCTGAATTTATTTCTTTCATTTTACAATGGCCTTCTCTATAAATATCTAATATGTTCATCTAATTTGCATCTTGAACATTTACATATGATCTCTATTAAGTAACCAAAATATCTCACAGCATGTTTATCTTGCCAGAAGCAATAATCTTAACCCATATTCTGGATGCTAGAACATTGAATTACAATTATAGTCTGCTGCTAATTTTAAGCATCAGTCTAAATAGAGGGAAGAGAAATTAAAGAAAACCCATGGCCTGATCTGAGGTACGCATGTCCACATGTTCTGGCACTGACCCAATCCAAATGTGCAACATTGAGAGGAGATTCCTTAATTTAAATACCATTACTTGTCATTGGATTTTGAAACGAAAATCATCACTACGTGATCAAACTCTTACAAACCTCAGTTCAGATACTGACATTGAACAAAACTTAGAAGTGAATCACTGAGCCTGAGTGGGCTGCAGCAGTGACAGGTACATAGGAGAATTTACCTGCTGGCTCATCGGAGGGTGAGGCTGGAAATGGATTATGCTGCAGGGCACTCAGAGGACCTTGATGGGGAGGGATACAAGAGAAGACTGATGCACATGCAAACTAAGTATATGGATGGCAGACAGTCTCCTGTGTACTAGCATGAAACACTTCAGTTCCATTACAATTCTCACAGGGAAAAACCAGGTAAAACAACAGTAATAATCAGAAACCTATGTGCTGTTCAGACTAGTTCTCCATTTTGAAATATACAAGTCAGACCAATATGTCACATTTGCCAGCTTTACTTCTGTTATTTTTCTCTTCTGGAAAACATTGCATGGAGTTTAAAGCCCATCCATCCTTTTTCAGCATGGATCTAAGTGGCAACACTAGCAGACCAACCTGTGACACAGTGCCATGTGGTTACAATCTCAGTTCTCACTGCAGCAAAGGCACACACCAATTGGCAGCCCAACTTTCCAGTGGAGGATGAAGCAGAGTTCATGAATTGTATGCTTGCTGTAAGCTCAGATTGCTGTCATCATGGGGGCAAGTGCCAGTGTTTTAAGGCTCATGCACCGTCTTGCAATAGTTCAACAATCTGTCTCCTTACAAATTATTAGGATTGATGAAGTGCTGTTCAGAACAATGGCAGTGCCTCCATGGTCCATACGTTTGTGTTTCACTAAGATAACAACATTCATGCATTTGTCAATGTAAATCCACCATTGCTGCTGCTGTTGCCTCACAGCCAGACTGTTCCTCTTGATGAAGTGATGGATACATGTTAGTAATTAATTCCATGGAAACAGGAGCTTGAAAAGGTGTTCTCAGACATCCTGTCCAAAGTGAAGGGGTGCAGGCTACATCTTCCCTAACTGCTCCTCCCTCTTATCCTGTGCTCTCTTCCTCCCTCCCGAGGTGGCTTCTTGATTCCTTGTTGCAATAACTTCCCAGTCGTGATGGAGGGTTCAGGACATACAGTACGGGTCTGAAGAAAGGTCACTGAACCTGAAACGCAAACTCTACTTTCTCTGCACAGATGCTGCAGGATCTGCTGTGTTTTTCCAGCAATTTCTGTTTTTGTTCCAGCATATACCATAGGGTTCTTCATAATTGGTCTTGACAATGGAATGTTTGATGATATGATGTGCTCTGGGATGTTTCTGACACTTCATAGCTCTCATTGTATGCTCATTATCTACATGTATTCCCTTGGCATGTTGTAAAGGGGTATCCCTGTGAGTAGTTAGCCTAGGCAGTCAGTAGACATGCACAATAGAAATTAGTTAAACAATCACAAAAATCAGAAGGACTGTATACTTTTCTTCACTTAATTTCTCTGTCTTTTATTCTATCACAGAGTTGAATTTTAACAGAAATCAGCAAAGTGTCAATTTTGGTGAGTTTCATGAAAGCTTCATGAGCCCCAGTGAGTTTTCTGAGGCTATTTTTTGAAACTCATTCCATTACCAATGCCCCACACCTCTTTGATGCCGTTCCTGACCTTTCTTTCATTTTTCCAGAGACAGGACTGCTTTCCCAAACTATCATTGCCAAGGATTACTGGCATTGTTCCAAATTTTAAAACCCAGATATGTGCCAGCTCGGAGTTGCCTTTCATTGTGCACATAATGGGAGGTGAATCAAAAAGAAATTCTTCTCAGGTATGTAGGCGGCATTGCTGTTTCTTCATTCAAGAGCTCAACCGTAAATTAGTAATCAAGCAATACAGGTTACCTCTCCTTGCCTCATCCCATTTTAGAACCCTGTTTAAGGGAGTGCTATTCTTCACCCAGTGATCCATGTAGGCTATTGTGCTGCACTGGCTCTCTGTCAAAGCAAAGGTGATTGCAATTGTCAATGATCCCCCCACCCGTCCCATAGTAGCCCATTTCCTCCACTTCCCTACAATAGGTCAGGCGACATCCGAGGAGCAGGAGAATCGACGTATCAGGCAAGAGCACTTCACCGGGATTCCTGATGAAGGGCTCTTGCCGGATAAGTCGATTCTTCTGCTCCTCAGATGTTGCCTGACCTGCTGTGCTTTTCCAGCACTACACTCTCGACATTGATCTCTAGCATCTGCAGTCCTCATTTTTTCCCTGCAATAGCACTTTTCCCTGGTGACCTCCCTTGAGTTTCATTGAACTGACCTCTAAGACTGACCATGACCCAACCCTCTGCCTGACTTAGATGGTTACCCCTGAATGATGAGTGGCCAATCCCTGACTAATCTATGTACAGCTCTCTGACTGACATAACACAAATCCTTGGACAGGTTGTACTAGACCTGAAGGACTGACAGAAATCCACTCCCAGACTGTCGAGGTACAGACCCCTGATCCTGACTGCCCCAAGCAACTGATGGACCATGTCCAAGTCCCTGTTCTGAAAGTGGGCAATGCCCTTGACTTACAATTCTGGGAGCCCTTGACTGATGGCTGTTACTTGGCCTGACTGAGGGCTATTCCCGTAAGAATTTGAATCAGGGCCATTTGGTTGAAGTACTTGCCATGTGTTTGCCATATAGACTGCTGGCACATGGTGCAAGTGTGAGATTAGTGTAGCCTGATGCCATACAGCAATGTGTCCACCCCTTTGATTTATCACGCTGAAAAACAGGACCAATAGCCTTACCTTGCCAAACAACAAGCCAAGACAAAAATACTGTGAGCCTTTAAATTCTTGCTGAGGTGGGAAAGGTGTAAAAAGTGAATGTAAAATAATAATGCTGTGAGCATCTAAGTAGATGTAAACTGAGTGAGCACTGAGAGCAAGCAAAGTGTCCTGAGATGCACCCTAATCCAATCAATGAGTTGGGTTACTGTCTCTGTGTATAAACTGTCCTGGCAGCAGCATTAAATAGAAAGGTGCTGGGTGCACCCTAAAGCTCACAATTAAAATGCACAATGTGTTGTCTGTAGGTCACAATTGTGCTGAGCTGGAGCAGCTTGGCAAGGAGCATGTCATGTTTTGGAGAAAGCATCTTCAGATTATTGCTTGAATTTCATCATTGACCCACAGACTTTGCAATATCCAATATTTTCAGTGGTGAATCGAACTGGCTGAAGACTATGTTTGAGATGCTGGAGATCTCTGGAAGAGGCTGAGACGGTTGTTGCAGCTGCTTCAATCATAGCTTTTACACTGATGAGCAGGGCTCTCCCATCATTGACAATAGATACAGCTATGGAGCCACTTCCTTCAGTGAGTTGTTTATTTGTAGACAACCATTCACAACTGGATGTGGCAGAACTGCAGGATTTGATCTTACCTATCAGTTATGAACTTACCCTGGTCATCACTTGCTGCTGCTGTCGTTGAGCACAGAAATAATCCTGTGTTGATGCTTCACCAGACTGACAGATCATTTACAGGTATGTCTGGTGCTGCTCCTGGCATAGAAGAACATTCCTGATGAAAGACTTATGCCCAAAACATCGACTCTCCTGCTTCTCGGATGCTGCCTGACCTG